>NC_083872.1:66328883-66635483 GCF_032452875.1 Bos javanicus | reverse complement strand
TGGCATGTGGGAATCTTTCTGGCCCAGGGATTGAACCTATGTCTCCTGCACTGGCAGGCAGTTTCTTTACCACTGAGCCACCAGGGAAGCCCATCACTGCCTTTTTGTTATTATTGTTGTTCAGTTCAGTTCAGTTCAGTAGCTCAGTCACGTCCAACTCTTTGCAACGCCATAGACTGCAGCATGCCAGGCCTCCCTGTCCATCACCAACTCATGGAGTTTACTCAAACTCATGTCCATTGAATCAGTAATGCCATCCAACCATCTCTCCTCTCTCCTCATCCATCCTCTTCTCCTCCCGCCTTCAATCTTTCCCAGCATCAGGGTCTTTTCAAATGAGTCAGTTCTTTGAATCAGGTGGCCAAAGTATTAGAGTTTCAGCTTCAACATCAGTCCTTCCAATGAATATTCAGGACTGAAATCCTTTAGGATGGACTAGTTGGATCTCCTTGCAGTCCAAGGGACTCTCAAGAGTCTTCTCCAAAACCACAGCTCAAAAGCATCAGTTCTTCAGTGCTCAGCTTTCTTTATAGTCCAACTCTCACATCCATACATGACTACTGGGAAAATCATAGCCTTGACTAGGCAGACCTTTGTTGGCAAAGTAACATCTCTGCTTTTTAATATGCTGTTTAGGTTGGTCATAACTCTTCTTCCAAGGAGTAAGCATCTTTTAATTTCATGCCTGCAGTCAACATCTACAGTGATTTTAGAGCCCCCCAAAATAAAGTCAGCCACTGTTTCCACTGTTTCCCCATCTATTTGCCATGAAGTGATGGAACCAGATGCCATGATCTTAGTTTTCTGAATGTTGAGCTTTAAACCAACTTTTTCACTCTCCTCTTTCACTTTCATCAAGAGGCTCTTTAGTTCTTCTTCACTTTCTGCCATAAGGGTGGTGTCATCTGCATATGTGAGGTTATTAATATTTCTCCCAGAAATCTTGATTCCAACTTGTGCCTCATCCAGCCCAGAGTTTCTCATGGCCTCCAGGCCTCCCTTTCTGCTCTAAACCTGACCTTCCCACATGCTAGATGTGTGAATAAAATAGAAATAAAGTGTCAGTTAAACTCCCATCTATATCTGGAGAGAATATTTAGGTACACCCCCCTGCAAAACCAAATCACTGAAGGAGAACTAGATTTCATGTCCTTTCACCAGGCAGATCTGTTTTTAGGAAAAAATAATTTATAAGATTACACATTAGATGTTATTAATAGAAGTAAATTGCAAGCTCTTTGATTTCTAGTCATCGAATATCCTTCAATACCTGGCACTAACACTTTGGCTGTATTGGCAATCTATACATATTTGTTTGGATGAAAGAAGTAATATTTTTAACAGACTCCATGAAAGGCAGTTATCTTCACTTCTGTTTTCTCTCCAGTGTCTTCCAGACCACTGTCTCACCTATCCACATACACCATACCAAATAGAAAGAAATGGCCATTACCAGGTTCCCTGATTTAAAATCAGACCTTCTCATAAAGGCATGAACTTCATTCTCAGTTCTGTTCATTCAACAAATGTTCACAGTGTATCTGTCACATGTCAGGCATAGGACTAGAAACTAGACAAAAATGCACACACGTGTGACATCACTCTATACCTGGGAGCATACAGTTTAGTAGAAGGCGATACATATGAATAACTAAGCCCAGAAGGGGGCACTAGTTGCTATGATGAAAGTGAGCATAGGATATGATACAAGACAAGAGGGTATATTCAAGTCTATTCTGAGAGTTCAATGGGGTATCTAGTAGCACTGGGCCTGAATATACTCTGCATATCCTCCTAACCCAGTACCACCAACTAAGTCAACTCTGCAGAGATTAAAAATTTATTCTGAGGATTCCTGGTGGTCTAGTGGTTATGAATCCACCTGCCAACACAGGGGACATGAGTTCTGGTCCGGGAAGATCCCACACGCCAAGTGGTAACTAAGCCCATGCACCACAACTACTGAGCCCACATGCCTAAAGCCTGTGCTCTGCAACAAGAGAAGCCACTGCAATGAGAAGCCCGTGGACCACAATAAAGAGTAACCCCCACTTGTCGCAACTAGAGAAAGTCTGTGCCCAGCAATGAAGATCCAGGTCAGCCAAAAATAAATAAATAAATCTTAGGGGAAAAAAAAGTTATTTTGCGATCTGAGAGTGGTAATGACCAGTAATAGTTTAGAATTGACCAAAGACATAAGGATTTGAAATAAATAAATAAATGAAACCTTTCCTTGGAGTTGTCTTGAATATTCTTACTGCAAACTACTTTTCTGGGCTGTATACCGAATCTGTGTGTCAGCTCATTTGTGCCTCCTTGACGACTGAAGTCAAGGTCTGATGCTTGGCAGAAGTAATTTGAGCAGCATGCCACTCACTCTACTCTCTGCTGCCACAGTGATTCTAGTCCTGTGCAAATCTACCCTAAGCAACTAGGGACCATAACTAGGGAAATTGAGTTCCTTAAAAAGCAAAGGGAATGGAGTTGCCAAAAGAGTTTCTAGGAGGATATGCTTGGAATTTGGGATTTTTGATTTGTATTTCTACAAACCCTGGGCAAGCTGCCCTACTAAAATTACCATTACATTGAATTTATGACCAAGTAATGGTACATTTCTCTCATTGAAGACAGATCTTCTCTATCTGTCTGGGCTCGAGCATGACCTGTGTGGGAAAACAATAAATCAGCACTCTCGCACAGCTCTTTTGTGTGCCTTGGGGGTAGAAGGGGGGATGCCAAAGCGGTTAAGGTCAGCTTTGTGACTTGTGTCCCAGGAGGGCAGAAAAATCAGTTTGAGGATTTGCTAAAGGATCAACAAAATAATTGATAACCAGTGCACTGGCATGATTCTGCAGTTGGAATGCCTTTGAAACTGTTCCCAAATGGCACAGGGATTAGGGAAGATTTTTGAACAGAGAATGAGTTATGTGACCTGGGGGGCATACTTTAACTCTGCCATCGACCTGGGTGTCGTTGTGAAGGACACTTAACCTCAGTGACCTCCTCGTCTGTAGAGCTAGAATGACGGCTGCAGCCCAGATGGAGCACATGAAGCATCAAGAGACTCCCTTAAAAGTGGCCAAGTATGTTTTGGGGCTTCCTCAAGTTTTATTATTAAAATCGGAGAAACAAAAACAGATGGAAATAAAACCTAGTTTCAATCCTCAATTCCAAATTATAGGATACCAACAACTGGTATTCTTTGCTTGAATTTTCCAATGTTTCTTCAATTTCTGATTTCTGCCTAGAACAAACAATAATGATTGTAATATTTAATATGTATTATTTGAAACCTTGGCCCAGGCACTGGACTAAGCCTTTTTTCTGTATTTCATGTCATCTTTACCAGCTGGTGGTTCAGATGATAAAAAAATCTTCCTCCAATGCAGGAGACCCAAGTTCGATCCCTGGGTGAGGAAGATTCCCTGGAGAAGATGTTGGCTACCCACCCCTCTATTCTTGCCTGGAGAATTCAGTGGACAGAGGAGCCTGGCAGGCTACAGTCCACGCGGTCTCAAAGAGTCAGACACAATTGAGCAACTAACGCTTTCACCACCACCCCATGAGGTGAGGATTTCTAGCTCTGTTTTGCAGATGAGAATCTTGTGGTTTATGGAATCCAGCCCAGTGATAGTATTAGGACTCGCACCCACATTGGACAGTTTCTAAAGTGCATGCTGTTAGGCACTAATTAGCTCTAACAATGGAAATAACAAACAATGGAGGAAGTCCTACCTTTAAAATTTTCAAATGTTAGATTAAAAGTTTAATACTATGAAGTTTAATAATAGGTTGTTTGTTGTTGTTGTTCAGTCACTCAGTCGTGTCTGACTGTTTGAGACCCCACTGACTGCAGAATGCCCGGCTTCCCTGTCCTTCATCATTTCCCGGAGCTTGCTCAAACTCATGTCCATTGAGTCGATGATGCCATCCAACCATCTCATCTTCTGTCTCCTCATCTTCTTGTCCTTCTCCTCCTGCTTTCAGTCTTTCTCAGCATCAGGGTCTTTTCCAATGAGTCCGTTCTTTGCATTAGATGGCCAAAGTATTGGAACTTCAACTTTAGCCTCAGTCCTTTCAATGCATATTCAGTGTTGATTTCCTTTAAGATTGACTGGTTTGACCTCCTTACAGTCCAAGAAACTCTCAAGAGTCTTCTTCAACACCAAAACTTCTCCAGGTTTTGTTCCTTAAAACTTCAACAGTTGAAACCATCAGTTCTTCTGTGCTCAGCCTTCTTTATGGTCCAACTCTCACATGTATACATGACTACTAGAAAAACAATAGCTTTGACTAGATGGACCTTTGTTGGCAAAGTAATGTCTCTGCTTTTTGATACACTAGATTTGTCATAGCTTTTCTTCCAAGGAGCAAGCGTCTTTTCATTTCATGGGTGCAGTCAACATTGACAGTGAATTTGGAGGCCAAGAAAATAAACTCCATCACTGTTTCTATTGTTTTCCCATCTATTTGTCATAAAGTGATGAGGCCAGATGCCACAATCTTAGTATTTAGAATGTTGAGTTTTAAGCAATTTTTTTTCACTCAAGATTACTTGAGAGTACCCCTTTTCAATTACTGTCACTATCCATTCAATATCCACTAGAAATCCATTTAAGAAATCCATTTAATAGCTATTGCTTTCTCGCATAGAATTAACTGTAACTTCCTATCTGTTCTTAGACTATTAAAAGCGGAAGCATTTTCAAGATAAACACTCGACCTTCACTTTGTTCAGATCACTGGCTCCATTCTTTTAAAATCTTATACATTTTATAGCTTCGAGTTATATCATAATATAATTTTTTTTTACATTATCAAGGATTTAATTATATGTTCCTTCAAACTTTATTCCCTTTGAGAACTTATATTTTATTCCAACCACTTCTGAAATAAATTATTATAAACTTTGCATGACTCAGGGTCCTCTGGAGAATTCATGCTTTTAAGCTTACTGTAGCTATACAAAATAAATCCAGGCTTCTGTGCATTGTAGCTTTTGGCTCTGTATTTTAGCTTTCTCTCCTCCCATCATTGTAAACTGTTATTCCACATGCTGGCCTCGCTGCTTATAATATATCTTACTTTATAAATAATTGTCTGGATAAAGACCTGAAGGAAGATCCGTGTTTTTGCTGTGGAGTAAAGTTCATTGGCTTTGTGACATGTATTTTCATATTATCATTTAGTTTACCTCTAAGTTCATAACAGTCTCCACAATGGTTATGTCTGATCAAAGACATAAGTTGAATGTGAATGCAAGTTAGATTGCTTTTTACAAGTCATACATACATATATGGAAATATAAGTCATATGGATGATGATGTAGGTATAGATATAGAGATGGTATGCATGGGTATTTTAGTTTAGACTGTTTCCTGACCAGACATGATACTGTGAGAACCATGACAATAAAGGTTTTATCTAAACTGGAGACTGATTTTAAAAAGTTTGATTTGAGCACGGAATTCAAGTTTAAACTTTACTTACCACCATGCTTATTTATACTACAATGCTTTACACAGAAAAGTCACTCAATAAGTGCTAACTAAAGAAAATCATGCAAAAAGGAATTCAATGCTAAAATGTAGAATTGTTTGCTTATATCCTTTTACTTCCCAGATTCACATATGCTCCTCTTTGAGCTTAACAGAGTTTGCAAAATAACTTACATGTGTTAAAACTCTCTCTTTAAGAGCATAATTTAAGAGAATGAAAATAAGCCATAAAGTAAAATAAAAAATTCACAAATTATATATACAACAAATAACTGTTATCAAGAATATACATATATTTGAAAACCACTCAAAATTCAATAATAAAAAATTGTACAGAAGATTTGGACAGATGTTTTACCAAAGAAGATATACTGATGGGAGACAAGCACATGAAAAGATTTTCAACAACATTAGGTTAAAGAAATGTGAATTTAATTAGAATGGAAAAAATTAAAAAGAAAGACCATACAAAGTGTTGGTGAGCAAATGGAAGAAATGGAGCTTTCATATATTCATATAAGGATTCATACATGAATGTTCCCAGCAAATTTATTCAAAATAGCAAAAATCTAGAAACAATTCAAACATCCATCATCAGGAGAATGGATAAATAGATTATAGTATATCTACATGATGAAGTACTGCACAGCAACTAAAAGGAATGAACAATTGATACATGAACAACACGGTTGTATCTCAAAATAGTTATGCTGAGTTAAAGAGGCCAGAAAGAGAAAAGTCCATACTGTATGATTCCATTTATATAAAATTTTGGAAAATGTAAACTCATCTATAGTAACAGAAAACAGCTAACTCAATAGTCGCCTGGTAGCTGGGGTGAGTAAAGATGGAAGGGGTGCTTACCAAAGACAACAAGGAAATTGTAGGGATGAGAGGTGTGTTCACTATTCTGACCATGGCAGTGGTTTCATGGGTGTATAAGTATGTCAAAATTCTCAATTTGCATACTTTAAATTTATGCAATTTATGATTTGTCAATTACACCTCAGTAAAGCTATGTGTGTGCTCCCCTGGTGGCTCAGATAGTAGAGAATCTTCCTGAAATGAGAAAGACCTGGATTTGATCCGTGGGTTGGGAAGATCCCCTGGAGAACGAAATGGCAACCCAGTCCAGTATTCCTGCCTGGAGAATCCCACGGGCAGAGGAGCCTGCTGGGCTACAACACATGAAGTTGCAAAGAGTCGAACATGACTGAGTGACTAACACAAAGCTATGCGTGCATGAGTGCTAAGTCGCTTCAGTCGTGTCCAACTCTTTGCGACCCTGTGGACTATAGCCTGCCAGGCTCCATTGTCCATGGGATTCTCCAGGCAAGAATACTAGAGTGGGTTGCCATGCCCTTCTCCAGGGGATCTTCCCACCCCAGGGATGGAACCCATGTCTCTGTCTCTTATGTCTCCTGCATTGGCAGGTGGGTTCTTTACCACTAGTGCCACCTGGGAAGCCCCCAATAGAACTATTGCAAAGGGCGGAAAAAAAAAAAAAAAAGAATATAGCAAACAAAAGAAAGGAACTAAAAACAGATTCAGAGGGTTTCCCCAGTGGCTCAATGGTGAAGAATTTGCCTGTCAGTGCCAGAGACACAGGTTCAATCCCTGTGTCTGGGAAGATTCCACATTTTGTGGAACAACTTAAGCCTATGCACTACAACTATGGAGCCAGCACTCTAGAGCTTGAGAGCCATGACTATTGACCCTGTGCCCCTAGAGCCCATGCTCCTCAACAAGAGACACCACCGCCATGAGAAGCCTGTGCACCATAGCTAGAGTGTAGCCCTGCTCACAACTAGAGAAAAGTCTGTGTAGCAATGAAGACCCAGCACAGCCATAAATAAATAAGATTTTTTTTAAAATCAGAATCAAAGTTTAGATCTGAAAGAAATTTAACAAATCAACCCATCTATTTATTCATTTTATGGATGAAGCACATTTGAGAGCAAGACAATGGTTACCCAACAAGTAGACTCAATTAGGGACACCAAAAGAACAAAAGATAAGCGAATTTGACAACTGGTCGTTTATTTTTTTGAAAAAGGCATCAAGTAATCAGATTGGAGAGAATCAGAATGTTGTTGTATTTGCTGACAGTTACATCTGGGGTCATATTGTCATGATATGCTCAATGTTTAGGGCTTCCAAGCATCTTAATCTTGCCATAGATTCAGAAATGTCAAATGACTGCACTTTTCTCATAGTAGGTGGCAGAGCAACAACTTGTGCCTTTAAACTCTCATCTAAGGGCTTTGTCTGTTAGAGAAGGTTCATAGAGCTGGAAGAGAGGTCCGTATCAGAAGAATTAGCAGTCACATGACTTAATGACCCCTAATCAGAAAGCAAAAGGAATTAAGCAAGTCAATGTATTTGCATCTCACTTGCTAAAAACACCTCTGCAGAAACTTCCACTGGTGTTAGTGTACTTGTTCCCTGCTTCACCTTGGGTTTTACCTGCTGTGGATTCCTGTCTGGAGAAGCCAGGCAAAGAGCAAGGAGACTTTTCATGAGGGAGCAAGAGAAACACGTCTACAGCCTCCAAAGGGATGGCTGACAACATAACAGGTAACATGGATAGGGAAGTTCTAGTAGAAAAATCTATTAGCCTCTTCTCACAGCTGGAGGGCTTACCAGGTGTTCTAGGTTTCAATCACTGCACAAGTCACCCCAAAACTTAGTAACTTAAATAACAATCACTTATTTGGCATAAAGAGTCCGTACTTTGCACTTTGGGCAGGTCTCGAGGGGAACAGCTCATCTCTACTCCATGTGATCCTAACTGGGATTGAATGGTCTGCCTCCAACAAAGCTGACTGATGCTGCCTATCAGTTTCTCTCCATGTGGGTCTCTCCACTGGGGGAGGCTTAGGCTTTCTTAAAACAGGGAGACTGGCTCCTAAGAGCAAGCACCCCAAGAGATAGGAAGCAAAAGCAACTAATTTCTTAAGATCTGGTCCTGGATCTTACCAGATCCAGTGCCAGTTTCCAAAGTCATATTTTAAGAAACTGGGACAGCAATACTTCTGCCGTGTTCTATCAGCCAAGCAATCATAATCCATGAGAATTCAAGGCAAAGAGATACAGACCTTCCACCACTAGAAAGAAGGTGTTTCAGTAACTTGTGGGGCTGCATTTTAAAGTCAAGGTACCACACAATCATTACAGTTAAAAATTACCTGGACAAAGTTTCTCATTAAGTCCTTGCTCCCCCATCAGAGAGTGAAGGGATTTGTGTATTCACCTGGACCACAACTTCTTTTGGTATTATAAACAAGACCATTCTCTGCTGGCATGTGTGGTCTTGGCATCCAAATTGTTTTATCACTTTATAAGTAGAACTTGTAACAACCCATTTTTAAATGACACTGGGAACAATCAACCTAAAAGCTCTCTTTAGACAGGGATTTGATCACACTAGAGTGTCCCACACATACTAGACATTTCATGACAATGCAAATTGACATATGCCAAGTTGGCCCTACATAATTCTCCAATTCTTCTGGTAAACACTGATTTTTTCAATATTTGGTGACAAGATAAGGGATAAATAGAAGTTGTGACAGCTTCCTCTACCTCACCTAGGCAATAAGTATAGTGAAAGTAAATCTCAGACCAAATTCTGCCCCATAGAAATATTTACTAGCTAGAAAACTGCAAAAGAGTCACACAAGATTATTCCAATGGGCTTGAAAAAGTTCCTGCTCTCTACCTTTTCGGCACTCCAACAAGCTTTACAATAATACCCTAACAATATATCTAAAAAATAGCAAACCTACTAATTGGAGCAGGTGACAGAGTCTTGATTAGATAGGGAGAAAAAGAACAAAATTTTAGACCCAGGACATACTTTGAAGATGTTAGGCTTCTGGGTGTTTTAGGTCCTTCAGTTTTGTTCCTTCAGGGACAATTTTAGCCTGATGCATATATTGCCTCCCATTCACTTACTCCCCAAATTATGTCAAACATTCCTTACATCAATCAGTGAACCCTCTGGTGCAACATATGAAGAGCTCTGGGTCTGGATCCCTGAGCAGAGAACTGCAGGGGTCATAGTATTGTAAGAGAGCAGGTGGTACTGGCTGTTAGCCTATTGTGCACATCCCTGAATTTCATAACCTTACACCGGTAGCTTGAAACTGGCCATGGTGGGAATATTTACACAAGAGAAATCAACAAATGCCAAAAATCAGGACTTCACCCCTCCCTAGGGCTGGTTGTTAAACATTTACCAGCACATGACAATACCTGACCATTCACATGGTATGAATTAAAGTTAATTTACATTATACTATTTATATGGGATTATTTAAAAGTAACTTAGCAATAACATAATAATCAAATATTAATTGCTTTAATTAATTATTCCATACAGTTCTTGAATTCAAATAAATGCCTATGCGTGTGTGTGTGTTGAGTGAGTGAGGAGTTGTTTGTCCAATCTTACCAGTTTATTATAATCTATGAAGTCTTCAGTCACATCATATTGAGTAGAATATAAAAACTGAGTCTAGATAGTCAGTTGATCAGCAGGGCTAAATTAGATAATAATATGAAAGCTTTTCTAAGATTATCCACTCACACTTAAGATAAAATAGAAGAAAATAGAATGACAGGTATCAATCCAATTTTAATCTTACTTTCATTGAAAATTCTGATCTCATAATCCAAGATTTGGCCCATAATTTTATGCCCTGTATGATGGAAAAGACCGGACTTGAGGTCTCAACTTTAACACATATTATCTGTATTACTTCAACCAAATCATTTCTGAGTTTCTCTTCTCTCATCTGTAACATCGTGATGATAAAAATGAGATTGTCCATGGAAAAGCATTTGCCACTGGCAAAAGCTATAACAAAACACTGGCAATTATCACTCAAGTGCTTCACAAAGAACTAGCTGCTAAGAAGTTAGGATTTGGCCAGGAAAGCATTATTCTTTCCTTAATGAGAAGCAATAATATTTAAAAATAATAATAATATTAAAAGTAAACATTTTTAAACATTTTATTTTGTACTGATGTATAGCCAATTAACAAACAATGTTGTGATAGTTTCAGGTGGACAGTGAAGGGACTTCTCCATACATACACCTGGATCCATTCTCCACCAAACTCCCCTCCCATCCAGGCTGCCACATAACATTGAGCAGAGTTCCCTGTGCTATACAGTAGATCCTTCTTGGTGATCCATTTTAAATATAGCAGTGTGTACATGGCCATCCCTAACTCCCTAACTATCCCTTTCCCCTATCCTTCCCCCCAATAACCATAAGCTCGTTCTTGAAGATTGTGAGTCAAACAATTAAATATTTTTAGAAGAATTTTTTTGTCCAAAAAACCAACAGTACTAAAATTAACTTTTCCAGGTTCTCCGAGATGGCAAATAAAGCCTGATAACAAAACTATCATCAGGCACACTCAGTGGGACATGCTGAATGTCTTAATCTTCTTTGGGTACACCTGGGATGCGCTACCTGAGGCCCCTGCCTTCAGAGCCGGCTCAGACCACACCATTCATTACCCACCACTAGCCTAGGACTGCTTTGTTTCCACAGTAAACTAGATCTTCACATTTTTCTTCCTTTTTACTTTTTTATTATAAAACATCTTCCCTATCTCATCCCTCCAATCCCACAGACACATATGTTAAGAAAAAAACAAAAGACCCTGAAGTAACTGTGCTTAATCCAATCTTCATTTTCACTAAACAGGCCTTCAACCTATCACACCTAGTAGGTGCTGGGACTTTATATGTATTATCCCATTTAGCCCTCTTCCAAATATTCCCCTTTTGAAGGTAAAAACACTAATTGAGCTTCAGAAAGTTTAGGGACTTCCCCAAGACTTGCAAAGCCCAGAGGTGGTACAGCCAGGTTTCTAAAACAGTACTGTCTGGTTTCAAAGACCATTCTCATTTTCCTTTTCCAATAATCCCTCTACAAGTCTTAGAAGTGAATTCATAGACTCTCAGAAATTAGTCAATATTTTTAAAGGCCTTCTAGGCCACATAGTAGTTTGATATTTTCCACTAGAATGTAGGCTCTTGTGCTTAGTCACGTTCAACTCTTTGCAACCCTTTGGACTGTAGCCCACCAGGCTTCTCAGCCCATGGGGTTATCTAGGCAAGCATACTGGGGCGGGTTGCCATTTCCTTCTCAGGATGTAACTACCTGAAACGGACTACTTCCAAATGAGAGACGGGGGCTAGGAAACCAAGCAAAGACAGACATCCTGCCTTCACATTTACTCTAAGCAAACCACACTGCACCCTATAACAAAGGGGCATTTTATCAATAAGAGTTTTAAGAAGAGCTTCAGAAAAATCCACCACCATTAGTACATGTAGTGTTTTGATTCAACAATCTTCTCACAAAAATAAACCAAGGTTATCTGTGGAGAACATGAGGCAGGTCAGAAAACGATGAAATAATAATGCACATGTGTCATAAAAATAAGCAAAGCTGAAATAAATAAAGATGATGGTTTAGATCCCAGGATTCTTTTTTGAGTAACATTTATATTTTAAAGTTTACAGAGGTTAGGGGTATGCTCACAAATGCTCTGATTCCTCAAACATGTGTAAGCTGGGAATGCCTCTCAACAGGTATTCCTGAAAAGAATTGTATAAATAAAATCTTAACAATAAGATATCTTTTAACTTTTTATTTCGTATTGGGGTATAGCCAATTAACAAACAATTTGTAACAGTTTCAGGTGAACATTAAAGGATTCAGCCATACATATACATATACATGGATCCTTTCTCCCCCAAACTTCCCTCCCATCCACGCTGTCCTGTAACACTGAGCCAAGTTCCCTGTGCTATACAATAGGTCCTTGTTGATTATCCATTTTAAATACAGCAATGTGTATGTGTTCATCCCAAACTCCCTAACTATCCCTTCTTCCCATCCCTCCCTTCAGCAACCACAAGTTCATTCTCCAAGTCTGTGAGTCTCCTTCCATTTTGTAAGGAAGTTCATACAATAACGTATTTCAAATGTCCTTAATGAGATATTTATCTATAGCACCTTGTTATAAATCATTTTGAAAACCAGGTACCCCACAATGTATCAACTTTGCAAATTCAGGTTTTCTTTTGTGGCATTTTGTAAACTATGGTAAAAAGCATTTTTTTTCCTTCTCTAACATAACTACAAAGGCAAATAATTCACCATGAATTCCAGCTTATGTGTTATTTTTACAAAATCACTTTACACTAGAGATAAATTTCCAAATCTGCTTTATATTCTAATAACTTTATTGTGAGGTTGTAAGTAATCTGTTTCCTGGCCTCTTTGTATAGATTCAAATGTCTTATTGTACAAACAAGACAACCGAAGCCTGGAGAGGGCTAATGGCTTTTGCAGAATCTTGCAGGTGGACCACCACGGAGTCAGGGTTGGAGGTACTCCTTGGGGTCACATCAGAGCTCTTCTTACTCGCCAGACTCAACTCTGCTTCTCACCATTTAACTGTCACACGTTTAGGTATTAGTCTCCAAGTATAAATTAAAGAAGAGGTTCCCTTGCCTTTGATATACATCAGAATGAAGAGAGGTCGAGGTGGGAAGAAAAACTATTCCACCTCCTCTCCTGGGTTTCTCTGAAATGCTGGAAAAAAATCTGTGTTTCCAATTAAAGCAAATGGTCTCTTTGTGCCTATTGTACAAAGCCATATGTCTATGAAAATTTACAAGAACTGCTGAGCAAGGCAACAGCCTAACATCGAACCCCTAAGATCAAAACCACCAGGAGCAGGAGGCCCAAGAAGTCTCTTGAGCTCAGCACTAAAACCTTCCAGGATATTTCTGTTGTCTCACATCCATGCCTCTTCCTGCCTCAGGTCCTTTATATATGCTATTTCTTTTTCTAAGACTGATCTTCCCCCACTCCTTTTCATTTGGTTACTCTCTCTGAATCTTAGAGAGTTTATTTCAGACACTACTTCCTTGGGGGGAAATAAAGTCACATTCCCCTATATGTGTTCCCTCCACAGCCCCAACCACAATTATAGTTAAATTGTTAATTTTGTAACTGATGATTAATATATGTCTCCCTCATTAAGTACTGAGCTACAAAAGACGAAGTACTACTCTTGCTTGCTTGCTACTGTATCCCCATCGCCAAGTCTTGTGGTTGTTCAATCACTGTCATGTGATTCTTTGTGATCCCATGGACTGCAGCACACCAGGCTTCCCTGTCCTTCACCATTTCCTGGAGTCTGCTCAAACTCATGTCCATTGAGTCAATGATGCTATCCAACCATCTCTTCTGTCACCCTTTCTTCTGCCTTCAATCTTTCTGAGTACCTGGGTATTTTCCAGTGAGTCAGCTCTTTGCATCAGGTGGCCAAACCATTAGAACTTCAGCTTTAGCATCAGTCCTTCCAAAGAATATTCAGGTTGATTTCCTTTCAGGTTGACTAGTTTGATTTCCCTGCTGTCCAAGGAACTCTCAAGAGTCTTCTCTAAGACCACAGTTTGAAAACATCAATTCTTCAGCATTCAGCCTTCCTTAAGGCCCAACTCTCACATCCATATATGACTACTGGAAAGACCATAGCTTTGACTATACAGACCCTTATCAGTAAAGGGATATCTATGCTTCTCAATGCACTATCTAGATTTATCATAGTTTTTCTTCCAAGGAGCAAGCATCTTTTAGTTTCAAATCACCAAGTCTAGGATGATATATTGTTGTTGTTGTTCAGTCACTAGTTCAGTTCAGTTCAGTTCAGTCACTCAGTCGTGTCTGACTCTTTGCGACCCCATGAATCACAGCACGCCAGGCCTCCCTGTCTATCACCAACTCCCGGAGTTCACTGAGACTCACGTCCATCGAGTCAGTGATGCCATCCAGCCATCTCATCTTCTGTCGTCCCCTTCTCCTCCTGCCCCCAATCCCTCCCAGCATCAGAGTCTTTTCCAATGAGTCAACTCTTCGCATGAGGTGGCCAAAGTACTGGAGTTTCAGCTTTAGCATCATTCCTTCCAAAGAAATCCCAGGGCTGATCTCCTTCAGAATGGACTGGTTGGATCTCCTTGCAGTCCAAGGGACTCTCAAGAGTCTTCTCCAACACCACAGATCAAAAGCATCAATTCCTCGGTGCTCAGCCTTCTTCACAGTCCAATCTCACATCCATGAATGACCACAGGAAAAACCATAACCTTGACTAGACGGACCTTTGTTGGCAAAGTAATGTCTCTGCTTTTCAATATGTTATCTAGGTTGGTCATAACTTTCCTTCCAAGGAGTAAGCTAGTCTTTTAATTTCATGGCTGAAGTCACCATCTGCAGTGATTTTGGAGCCCACAAAAATAAAGCTGGACACTGTTTCCACTGTTTCCCCATCTATTTCCCTTGAAGTGGTGGGACCAGATGCCATGATCTTCGTTTTCTGAATGTTGAGCTTTAAACCAACTTTTTCACTCTCCTCTTTCACCTTCATCAAGAGGCTTTTTAGTTCCTCTTCACTTTCTGCCATAAGGGTGGTGTCATCTGCATATCTGAGGTTATTGATATTTCTCCTGGCAATTTTGATTCCAGCTTGTGATTCTTCCAGTCCAGCATTTCTCATGATGTACTCTGCATATAAGTTAAATAAGCAGGGTGACAATATACAGCCTTGACGTACTCCTTTCCCTATTTGGGACCAGTCTGTTGTTCCATGTCCAGTTCTAACTGTTGCTTCCTGACCTGCATACAAATTTCTCAAGAGGCAGGTCAGGTGGTCTGGTATTCCCATCTTTTTCAGAATTTTCCACAGTTTATTGTGATCCACACAGCCAAAGGCTTTGGCATAGTCAATAAAGCAGACTTAGTTCAATCTTAGTTCTGACTTAGTTCAGTCACTAAGTCATGTCCATCTGTTTTGCAACCTCATGGACTATAGCTCACCAGGCTCCTCTGTCCATGGGATTTCCCAGGCAAGAATACTGGAATGTGTTGCCACTTCCTTCTCCAGGGGATCTTCCCAAACAGGATCAAACCTGCGTCTCCTGCATTGGCAGGTGGATTCTTGACCACTGAGCCACCAGGGAAGCCCAGGATGATATTTGTGTGTTAGTCATTCATTTGTGTCCGACTCTTTGTGACCTCATTGGCTGTAGCCCACCAGGCTTCTCTGTCTCCAGGCAAGAATACTGGAGTAGGTTGCTATTCCCTTCTCCAAAGGATCTTCCCAACCCAGGGAACAAACTCAGGTCTCCCACATTGTAGGTGGATTCTTTATCATCTGAGTGACCAGCGATCCTAGGATGATATATAGATGGTGCTAAATAAGTTTATCTGTTCAACAAATTTTATTGAGTACTGGCTACGTTCTAGCCATTGTTTTTGACACTGGAGGTGTAGCACTAAATTAACCCTCAAGAAGCTCACATTCTAGTAAGGGAGAGAAACAAAAACCAAATAGACAAATGTTTACATAATGAGTGCTATAAAGGAAACAAACTGGATGCTGAGAAAGAAAATAATAGGACTTGAGGGCTTGAGAAGATGAGGCTGTCTTGGATGTGGGGGTCATGGAAGACGTATCTAAAGAGGCAGAATTAGAACTGAGACATGAAGGATGAGAAGAAGCTAGCACTGCAAAGTTCTAAGATAGAGCTTCTAGGCAGAGGGAATGGCAAAGACAAAGATTACGTGGAAAGTGAAGTTGGCATATTCAAGAAAAAAAAAAAAAAGATGTCAATGTAGCCAGATAAACCGAGTGAGGAAAAAAGTGGCTCAAAATGAGGTTGCAGAAGTAGTCAAAGCTAGATCATTCGGGGCCTTCTAGGCCATAGAGAGGAGTTAGAATTTTATTTTAAGGGTAATAGGAAGATATTGAATATTCATGAGCAGGGATTTGACATGCTCCAAATCAGTCAAATCCCTGTTCATGATCATTCTCAAAGCAAGGTAATTCCAGAAAAACATCTACTTCTGCTTTATTGACTATGCTAAAGCTTTTGCTTGTGTAATCACAACAAACTGCAAAATTCTTAAAGAGATGAGAATAGCAGACCACCTGACCTGACTCCTGAGAATTCTGCATGCAGGTCAAGAAGCAACAGCTAGAACCAGACATGGAACAACAGTCTGGTTCCAAATTGGAAAAGGAGCATGTTAAGGCTGTATATTGTTACCCTGCTTATTTAATTTATATGCAGAGTACATCATGCAAAATGCCAGGCTAGATGAAACACAAACTGGAATCAAGACTTCTGGGAGAAATATCAATAACCTCAGATAAGCAGAGGATGCCACCCTTATGGCAGAAAGTGAAGAGGAACTAAAGAGTCTCTTGATGAAGGTGAAAGAGGAGAGTGAAAAAATCTGGCTTAAAACTCAGTGTTCAAAAAACTAAGATCATGGCATCCAGTCTCGTTACTTCATGGCAAATAGATGGAGAAACAATGCAAGCAGTGACAGACTTTATTTTCTTGGGCTTAAAAATCACTGCAGATAGTGACTACAGCCATGAAATGAAAAGACACTTGCTCCTTGGAAGAAAAGCTATGACAAACCTAGACAGTGTATTAAAAAGCAGAGACATTACCTTGCCAACAAAGGTCCATCTAGTCAAAGATATTGTTTTTCCAGTGGTCATGTATGGATGTGAGAACTGCACCATAAAGAAGACTGAGCACCAAAGAATTGATGCTTTTGAACTGTGGTGATGGAGAAGACTCTTGAGAGTTCCTTGGATTGCAGAGATCAAACCAGTCAATCCTAAAGGAAACTACCCAAGTATTCATTGGAAGGACTAATGTTGAAGCTGAAGCTCCAATACTTTGGCCACTTGATATAAAGAGCCAACTCATTGGAAAAGACCCTGGTGCTGGGAAAGATTGAGGGCAGAAGAAGTGGGTGACAGAGGATGAGATGGTTGGATAGCATCACTGACTCAATGGACATAAGTTTGAGCAAACTCCAGGAGATGGTGGAGGACAGGAAAGCCTGGCTTCCTGCAGTCCATGGGATCGCAGAGTCAAACATGACTGAGTGAATGAACAACAATAATAACAAATTGAACATATGTTTTTAGAGTGTAATTTGACTTAGGTTTTGACTTTGGCTGCTGGGTGGATAATGTAGTCTACAGTTTGCTGGTTTTCACAGAAGTTCAGACAAATGACAATGACAGCCTGGATAAAAACAGTGATGACAATAATGGAATAGAGAGTGCATTTTATAACTGTTTTGGAATCAGAGTGGTTACTGTTGGATTGGGTGTGTGAAGTGAAAGAGAGAAAATAAGGATAACTCTTGGGCTTTGGGCTTGACCAGCTAGCTAGACAGTGGTACCATTTACTGTGATGGGTATAGGGTAGGACAGCAAGAAGTTGGAGAAACTCAAAAATTCCATTACGTGTATGTGAAGTTTGAGACATCAGTATTTTGGATGTCCATCTGTTGATATGAGTGAATACTTGTTAAATCAATAAAATGTAGTTCTGCTTCCACCTAGGATGGAGAAGCTTCAAAAAAAGCCACTATCACCGAAACAGGAAAAGTTGATAGTCTATACTCTATTTTTAAGTCCAAGTACCCATAATATTTGAATTCCAGGTCATCAGACAGGCTTAGAGGGAAACATTTCTTTGGGCAGAGTATGACCTAAGCAGTTTGAGGCTCCAGGCATCCAGGAGCTCTTTTCCAACTAAATTTTGATTTGAAGTTAATGCAGTTTGTAAAAAGAATGCATGCTACTTTTTTTTTTCCAATTTTATTTATTTATTTATTTTATAACTTTACAATATTGTATTGGTTTTGCCATATATCAAAATGCATTCTACTTTTTAATATTTGTTTAAAAAAAAAGTAAAAACCTGTGTCCATGTGTTTGTGTGTATGTAAAACATATCATTATCATGGCTTCATTTAAGAAAATCTTTATTGAGAATCTACTGTGTACTGCTGTCTTCAACCCAAGCTATCATTATTTCTCATGAAGACCACAGCAGTGGTTTCTCTACTTAAACTCTTGTACCCTATGGTCCATTCTCCTCACCTTACACACACTAGATCGGTTTAAGTTCCAAGATGATCAAGATTTGGACACACTTGCTTCATGTATCTGCTTCCCCCTTCTAACCCACAACCTTTGGAGTATTTTAATACCAATCCCAGACATTATCGTTTCACATCTGTATATTTTATTATGTATTTCTAAAAAATACTGATTTTTAAACATAATTATAATGCTATTATCTTTTCTTCACAATGAATATTAATTCTATGGTATCCTCTAGTATCTAGTCCATATTCAAATTTTCCCACTTGATTAAGAAATGTCTTGTTACTGTTGGTGTGTTTGAATCAAGAGACAAACAAGGTCTGCAAATTACCTTGTGTAATTGTATCTCTTAGGTCTCTAATTGTTGAGTACTGTCTCCTTTTATTTATTTTTCCCATTCCATTGACTTGTTGCAGAAGCTGGGTCAGCTGTCCTACAAATGTCCCAGAAACAATGTAGTTTTCTGGATTTGTCTGTTTGCTTCCAATAATCTAGACTCTTAAATAACCTACATTGCATTAGAAAAGTACAGATGCTACAAAACAATCAGTCTTGAGTTCATCAATGATCTGAGATTACAAAGTAATCAGGTGAACTAAATTGTAAAGGGCAAAAGGCGACTCAAAGAAAACATAGAATACTCCATGTTCCACCTCTGAGTAAATATGGAAGGAAAAGGGGGCAGCCATAGGAGTGGGTGAGAATACAACTAAAACTTTAACATGCTGTTAAAGCACACCTGTGGACTAGTATGAAAGTATAGAATCCTCAGGAGCCACAGGCACAAGGGAGTCTGCACCCACTCACGTTACTTTCCACAGGCCTCCGCTGGATATTTACAAGAAAGCCTAGGATGGTCCAGTGGTTAAAAATCTGCCTGTCAATGCAGGGGACACAGGTTTGATCCCTGGTCCATGAAGATTCCACATGTCGTGGGGCAAGTAAGCCCCAGGAGTTGGAACTACTAAAGCCTGTGCTAGCCTGTGCTCCCTAGAGCCCATGCTCCACAACTAGAGAAGCCGCTGCAATGAGAAGCCCTCACATCACAACTAGAGAAAGCCCACATGCAGCAACAAAGACCCAGCACAAACAAAAATAAATAAGTATAAATTAAAAAACAAGGAAGCCTAGGGGCAGATAGGAAATTGGAACACCCTTCTTGGTGGCACAAGTGTCCAGGGCCTGCTAAAATCTGAAAGTAATACAAGAACACCTATAGAATCTTGTCTCACTCTGGGCTCTGCCTGAGTTCAGGATGATAAACAGTTGCCATTGCCCACAGCCCAGAATCTTCTTGATAGGAAGCAAAAATCCATCTGCCTTGAGGGTAGTCAAAAGAACCTATTCATATCCTAGATATGATCATGCTTTTACATGGAGTAAAATGCATCATGTCCTAAGGGAGAATCAAGAAGCATTGTCATGTCCCTATTCCAGGGCAAAAGTTGGCTGCCTCTGGGTGAATGGCAGAAACCTTGCTTCTGCTCAAGACCCTACATTGATACAAAGCAGTGCTTGCTACTGCTCAAGGAGGAATATTAAATTCATAATTAATTAAAAGATAGAGTTCACCTGCACACGAGTGAACTGAACTGAAGAGAGTCAAAGATGGCTAGCTGGTCACAGGAGGGAAATAAGAGTGATGAAAAGCCTGGCATATGAGGCTCCGGAGCACAGTCTCTGCCTAAGACTGTCCTAAGAAGGACAGATGCTACAAAATTATCTGTCTTGAGTTCAACAGTGAGCTGAGATTACAAGGTGATCAGGTGAACTAAATTCTAAAGGGCAAAAGGCAGCTCAAAGGAAACAAAGGAGGCTGGAGCAGGACAGGTTAAAAAAAAAACCTGCCCCAGCATGAGCCTTGCACAGAGTAATAAGCAACAGAAGGCTAAGGCTAGGGAAAGGACAAGAAGATGGAGAGCAATCTCATCTGTGACAAGGGCACTAGTGATTGCTAAAAGCTGAGGATAAGAGAAGAAACGTCTAGAAAATCCCTCTAGTATTCCAGGCCTCACACTAAGAACAAGGTTCTTAGTAGTTCACCACTGGAGGAATTTGAAGCCTAGAGTTCACTGAAGTTAACCACAACCTAGCAACAACAATAGCAAATCCAGACCCAGCTCAGCTACAGAGGAGATAGCCTCAACTCCCTGAAGAATCATGACCTAATAGAAAAAGAAGCATGCCTAGTTCTGGGCATAAACATTACTTAGCCTAGTGTCTAATGTTCTTTTATACACATTATCTGGCATGTAAATAAAATTATGATAAACATAAAAAGCAAGAACAAAACAACCCATTGTCAAGAGAAAAAACAGACTCAGGATTTGGCATAGATGTTAAAACTAACAGACAAGGACTTCAAAATAACTGTAATTAATGTGTTAAAGGATTTAGTGGGAAAAGTATAATACATGAATGAAGAGATGGAGAACTTAAACAGAGAGACGCATGTATTTCCTAGGGGTTCTGGAACAAATTACCACAAGTTGGGTGGCTTAAAGCAAGAGCAAAGGATTCTTGTGTAGTTCTGCAGGCCTGAAAGCTGAAATCAAAATATCAGCTCTTTCTGGAGGCTCTCAGAAAGACATTTTCTCTGTTTCTCCTGTCTTCTGGTGACCATCAGCATTCCTTGGCTTCCTTGACTTGAGGCCGCATCACTCCAATCACTGGCTCCATCTTCACACTGTCTTTTCTTCTGTGTGTCTGTCTTCTTCTTCTCATAAAGACACTTATAACTGGGTTTAAGACCCACTCAGGTATTCCAGAATGATCTCACCTCAACAAAATGACATCTGCAAATAAGATTTTCCCAAGTAAGATAACATTCACAGATTTCAGGAATTTTGACATGGAAGTATCATTGGTGATGGAGGGGCAGCATTCAACCCACTAAAGATAAAAAAATCATGCAAGAGAGTAAGGCATAATCCTGGGTAGACAGTTTTCAAGGAGGGAACTACCAGCTGTGAATGATCAATAGCAAATATTTGCAGTATCTAGGGAAATGAATGCTTGATTCTGAAGGAGGGCCAATTCTCTGGATGGTACAACACAAGCATTTTGTATGAGATGTGACACCCTAATGGGCATACTGGCTTGTGTGTGACTTCTTAGACTGAAGAAAATGAAAAAAGGGCTAATCTAACACAAACAGAGATTGTGTTCTTAGTGTCAGAGAACAAAGAGCTTGGTTTGAGTCTGGGGTAAGAGAATCCAGTGGAACATCTTTAGAACTTTATTGTATCCTAACATACATTACCACCCTTCCTGGTGGCCCAGCAGTAAAGAATCTGCCCACAAAGCAAGAGACTTGGGTTAGATCCCAGGGAGATGTGGGTTAGATCCCAGGGTCAGGAAGATCCCTTGGAGAAGGAAATGGCAACCCACTTCAGTATGCTTGCCTGGGAAATCCCACAGACAGAGAAGACTGGCAGGGCTACAGTCATGGGTAGCGAAGAGTCAGACATGACTGAGTGATTAAACAATGAATGACAACAAATACACATGTGCACATAAGGGAGATAGTATTAAGGGCTGAGAAGCAATCAAAGGGCTGCTCTCTACAGAATTCATCATCTGGGCTCCCGTACTCTGGCTGCTATTGATTTGGCTATATCAGAGGCTGAAAGGAAATGGAGTTTGGGGTATTCATTCTCTGGTCCCTCCCTACCTCTCCTGTAGTTCTATGTTTCTTTACATCCATGGCTCCTGAACTGGCTTGTCCTTCGCAGCTCCAGCTCCCGCTGAGCTGCAATAACACCATTTCTTCCTCTTGCCCTTTCAGAGCAAAAAGCAGTAATGGCTTCCTGCTATTTCCAGTCCCAGGATGCCTCACCATCTTTTGTTGGTTCCTTTAACTTAGCCCTGAAATAGTCCATTCATAAGACAGTTCAACTCATCCAAATATGCCATGTTTCCTGCCAGAATTCCCTGACTCATCCACTTTTGCTAGCTCATGCTCTAACCTAAGGGTTTCCCTGGTGGCTCAGACAGTAAAGAATCCACCAGTCTAATTCTTTCTCATTTCTCTTCTCTATCTTTTGGGACCTATCAGCCAATTAATTTCAAGGTCTCTCTGATATTTCTGCCTCACTGGGGGTTGGGTTATTTATCCTACAGAAATTAAAAGAAGTGAGGGTTTAGTGTATTCAATAATCTAACTTGCATGTTCCCCCTACCCTCAGCCTGCCCACCCCCACAGGGCCATGCTTTTCTCTCTGCGTTTATGAGCCTAGCACACATCTGCTGTGCAACATTTGTCCTTTTCCCTCTGCCTGTAGTACCGCCTTCTCCTACTCAACCTACGATACCCACTATAGGGTCAGCTCTCCTACAGAGCCTGACCTGTCCCTCTAACCATCAGTGGATTTAAATGCTTTCTCCTCTTGAGCTTCTCTGGTAGTTCAGAGGTAAAGAATTCACCTGCCAATGCAGGAGATGAGGGTTCAATCTCTGGGTTGAAAAGATCCCCTGGAGAAGGAAATGGCAACTCACTCTAGTATTCTTGCCTGGAAAAATCCCATGGACAGAGGAGCCTGGTGGGCCACAGTTTATGGGGTTACAAAAGAGTCAGACACAATTTAGCAATTAAACAACAACCTCTTTGCTACCATAGCTCACACAGATTCCTTTATCATAACACAGTCATTATTCGATGACTGTTGATACATAGTTATCTCCCCTAGACTATAAATTCCCACAAGACTGTGTTCTTTTCATTTTTCTATCTAACATATGCCTGGTACATAGTAGTTACTCAATAAGTTTATGATGAATTAGTTAGAGAGGAAAATTAGATTCCTCTATGACACATGTGGGGCCACCCAAGACGGGCAGGTCATGGTGGAGAGGTCTGACAGAACGTGGTCTACTGGAGAAGGGATTGGCAAACCACTTCAGTATTCTTGCCTTGAGAACCCCATGAACAGTATGAAAATGCAAAATAATAGGATACTGAAAGGGGAACTCCCCAGGTTGCTAGGTGCCCAATATGCTACTGGAGATCAGTGGAGAAATAACTCCAGAAAGAATGAAGGGATGGAGCCAAAGCAAAAACAATACCCAGCTGTGGATGTGACTGGTGATAGAAGCAAGGTCCAGTGCTGTAAAGAGCAATATTGCACAGGAACCTGGAATGTCAGGTCCATGAATCAAGGCAAACTGGAAGTGGTCAAACAGGAGATGGCAAGAGTGAATGTCGACATTCTAGGAATCAGTGAAATTCCTGATTGGGTGAATTTAACTCAGATGACCATTGTAGCTACTACTGCAGGCAGGAATCCCTCAGAAGAAATGGAGTAGCCATCATGGTCAACAAGAGAGTCCGAAATGCAGTACTTGGATGCAATCTCAAAAATGACAGAATGATCTCTGTTCGTTTTCAAGGCAAACCATTCAATATCACAGTAATCCAAGTCTATGCCTCAACCAGTAATGCTGACGAAGCTGAAGTTGAATGGTTCTATGAAGACCTATATGACCTTTTAGAACTAACACCCAAAAAAGATGTCCTTTTGGTTATAGGGGACTGGAATGCAAAAGTAGGAAGTCAAGAAACACCTGGGGTAATAGGCAAATTTGGCCTTGGAATATGGAATGAAGCAGGGCAAAGGCTAATAGAGTTTTGCCAAGAGAACACATTGGTCATAGCAAACACCCTCTTCCAACAACACAAGAGAAGACTCTACACATGGACATCACCAGATGGTCAACACCGAAATCAGACTGATTATATTCTTTGCAGCCAAAGATGGAGAAGTTCTATACAGTCAGCAAAAACAAGACCGGGGGCTGACTGTGGCTCAGATCATGAACTCCTTATTGCCAAATTCAGACTTAAATTGAAGAAAGTAGGGAAAACCACTAGACCATTCAAGTATGACCTAAATCAAATCCCTTATGATTATACAGTGGAAGTGAGAAATAGATTTAAGGGACAAGATCTGATAGATAGAGTGCCTGATGAACTATGGATGGACGTTCATGACATTGTACAGGAGACAGGGATCAAGACCATCCCCATGGAAAAGAAATGCAAAAAAGCAAAATGGCTGTTGGGGGAGGCCTTACAAATAACTGTGAAAAGAAGAGAAGTGAAAAGCAAAGGAGAAAAGGAAAGACACACCCATCTGAATGCAGAGTTCCAAAGAGTAGCAAGGAGAGACAAGAAAGCCTTCCTCAGTGATCAGTGCAAAGAAATAGAGGAAAACAGCAGAATGGGAAAGACTAGAGATCTCTTCAAGAAAATTAGAGATACCAAGGGAACATTTCATGCAAAGATGAGCTCGATAAAGGACAGAAATGGTATGGACCTAACAGAAGCAGAAGATATTAAGAAGAGATGGCAAGAATACACAGAAGAACTGTACAAAAAATATCTTCACAACCCAGATAATCACGATGGAGTGATCACTGACCTAGAGCCAGACATCCTGGAATGTGAAGTCAGGTGGGCCTTAGAAAGCATCACTATGAACAAAGCTAGTGGAGGTGATGGAATTCCAGTTGAGCTATTTCAAATCCTGAAAGATGATGCTGTAAAAGTGCTGCACTTAATATGCCAGCAAATTTGGAAAACTCAGCAGTGGCCACAGGACTGGAAAAGATCAGTTTTTATTCCAATCCCAAAGAAAGGCAATGCCAAAGAATGCTCAAACTACTGCACAATTACACTCATCTCACATGCTAGTAAAGTAATGCTCAAAATTCTCCAAGCCAAACAATACATGAACCGTGAACTTCCAGATGTTCAAGCTGGTTTTAGAAAAGGCAGAGGAACCAGAGATCAAATTGCCAACATATGCTGGATCATCGAAAAAGCAAGAGATTTCCAGAAAAACATCTACTTCTGCTTTATTGATTATGCCAAAGCCTTTGACTGTGTGGATCACAAGAAACTGTGGAAAATTCTGAAAGAGATGGGAATACCAGACCACCTCACTTGCCTCTTGAGGAACCTGTATGCAGGTCAGGAAGCAACAATTAGAACTGCACATGGAACAACAGACTGGTTTCAAATAGGAAAAGGAGTAGGTGAAGGCTGTATATTGTCACCCTGCTTATTTAACTTATATGCACAGTACATCATGAAAAACGCTGGGCTGGAAGAAGCACAAGCTGGAATCAAGATTGCCGGAAGAAATATCAATAACCTCAGATATGCAGATGACACCACCCTTATGGCAGAAAGTGAATAGGAACTAAAGAGCCTCTTGAAGAAAGTGAAAGAGGAGAGTGAAAAAGTTGGCTTAAAGCTCAACATTCAGAAAACTAAGATCATGGCATCTGGTCCCATCACTTCATGGGAAATACATGGGGAAACAGTGTCAGACTTTATTTTGGGGGGCTCCAAAATCACTGCAGATGGTGATTTCAGCCATGAAATTAAAAGACACTTACTCCTTGGAAGGAAAGTTATGACCAACCTAGATAACATATTCAAAGCAGAGACATTACTTTGCCAACAAAGATCTGTCTAGTCGAGGCTATGGTTTTTCCATTGGTCATGTATGGATGTGAGAGTTGGACTGTGAAGAAGGCTGAGCACCGAAGAATTGATGCTTTTGAACTGTGGTGTTGGAGAAGACTCTTGAGAGTCCCTTGGACTGCAAGGAGATCCAACCAGTCCATTCTAAAGGAGATCAGTCCAGGGTGTTCTTTGGAAGGAATGATGCTGAAGCTGAAACTCCAGTACTTTGGCCACCTCATGCGAAGAGTTGACTCATTGGAAAAGACTCTGATGCTGGGAGGGATTGGGGGCAGGAGGAGAAGGGGACGACAGAGGATGAGATGGCTGGATGGCATCACCGACTCGATGGACATGAGTTTGAGTGAACTCCAGGAGTTGGTGATGGACAGGGAGGCCTGGCGTGCCTCCCTTTGCCATGGGGTTGCAAAGAGCTGGACACAACTGAGTGACCAAACTGAACTGAACTGATAACAGTTCTACATATATTCAAGGTACACTGTGAATTTAAGGCCACGATTAACAAATCCATGGGTTGTCAGGGTTATGTACCAGGAGGAGTCTTGTCTAATCCAACTTGGAAATACATGCATTTCCAGTTTTCCAATTTCATTGGCTCATTCAAATTCTTTAACATTAGCTGGTCTAGTTATGCCTATAGGAACCCAGGTTTAACAGAGTTGAAATCCCTGAATCTCCTATACACACATGGACATGGTCATACCTCCGAGCCCAGGCAGAATTACAGCAAATCACAGGGAGGCATTCTTTTTTTCCAGCTTCTCTAAACCGAAAACGTAAGCAAAGGCAGTGAAACTGCATACCTTCTACAATTTGTCCTCATTCAACCTTTTTCCATAAAGTAACTTTGGAAACTTTCTTAAGGCTTGAAGATAGATTTTGAAAATTAGACACCTCTACTAGGATGCTATTTAAATGAATTTTCCAAGGTTATCCTCTGGGAGGCTTAAGTTTATATGCTTTCAGCTTCCACCGAAACCTAAGTCAATCTGCTATTCTCTGCTCCATATGGTCTGGCAAGTAACTTCCCCCTTTTCCACTGCAGGGAGTTAACCCCACAGCAGAAACAGTGAGTCAGAGGACAAGAACCAAATGATGCAGACGACCCCATCACAACCACTCAAGCTGGTGTAAACACTCTAACATGGCATGGGGATTAGATTCAGTACAGTGCTCCTTCTTCCCAGACCTGAGTCACCTTCCTCCAGAGATCAAATGCAATCACAGTCAGTTTTTAATTGGATTCTTCAGAGTAATGGCATTTATTTTGCCTATTGTTTACTGCGAAGTTTATGTCAAGGAAGATGTTGATATAATTGCAAAAAGAAAAGTATGCTTTCTTATCTCCAACTACTCTTTTCAGCTTGTTAGGCTCCAGCCACCCTGCAACAGTTAATGATAAGTTATTGAATGTGACACTGGTCTCCCTTCACATTGAGTTGGCTTATGTCAAGAAAATTCTCCTAAACCAGAGATGACTGGAAACTAGTCTAGAGAGATGCAAAGTAAAATTTAAATTATCTATAAGGAGGAGTGAGAAATTTTTTTATAGTATAATGGGACTAACATTAAGCTGAACTCTAGGAACTGAGTGAACAAGGATGAAAAAGTACAAGAAGCTCTACCTAGCACTTTCCTTTTAGTATCATATCTTATTTAACCCTTGTAGCATCCATGACTGTTAGATACAAGGAACTCCATTTTACAAATAAGGAAACTGAGGCTCAGAGGGTAGGTAAGGAACTAGGGCTTTATTCTACTTCAAATCAATGAACTCTTTACCTAATAGAGTATGGATTGTGAGAGTTGGACTATAAAGAAAGCTGAGCACCAATGAATTGATGCTTTTCAACTGTGGTGTTGGAGAAGACTTTTGAGAGTCCCCTGGACTGCAAGGAGATCCAACCAGTCAATCCTAAAGGAAATAAGTCCTGAATATTCATTGGAAGGACTGATGTTGAAGCTGAAACTCCAATACTTTGGCCACCTGATGTGAAGAACTGACTCATTGGAAAAGACCCTGATCCTGGGAAAGATTGAAGGCAGGAGGAAAAGGGAATGACAGAGGATGAGATGGTTGGATGGCATCACCGACTCAATGGACATGAGTCTGAGTAAACTCTGGGATTTGGTGATGGACAGGGAGGCCTGGCGTGCTGCAGTCCATGGGGTCGTGAAGAGTCGGACACGACTGAGTGGCTGAACTGAACTGAACTGATCTAATAGAATTAGCAGTGGGAGTAGGAAGGTTTTTGCTCCAAATTGATGTACTCATGTTATTGCCCTCAGCCCTACCCAAACATGTACTGTACTTTTTCTTCTCACTGCCTTTGCCTCTTTACTCCCTGAAAATCCCCTCCCACTTCCCTCTCTGCTAATCCAGACTTCAGGTTTCAACTCCCATTCCATTTCTCCCAAGAAGACTTCTCAGACCATGGAGTCCACAGGGAGCACACCCTTGCTGAACTCCTATAACTTAGTTTCTCTGCACTTTGCTCATATGGCTCTGGTCGTATTTTGCCCGGTACTGGTAGCTACTTTCCCAAGTGTATGTTCTTCTTTCCAACTAGTTTGTCAGCTGCCTAAGATCAGGGACGTGATCTTAATATTCCTCACCATTCTTAAAAATAATTCTGAGTACTCAGTTGAATATAAATATAAAAAAGCATTTAGGAATCAAAGAATGAATAAATAGTTTATAGAAGAAATACTTGAAAACATATCTTGTGTCTCCTATCTCTACTCATTTATTGCCTACTCTTTCCATATTTATACCACAACACAATCATAATTCTCATTTGCCATAGGAAAATAAAGTAGGAAAATACCAAAGTACCAAAATACCAAAGTACCAAAGTAGGAAAATAATTAAATCCTTCTCTAAGATTTTTTTCAATAGCGGCAGTTGAGACCAACAAAAAGCACAAACTGCCATGACCCAAGTTAATAGGATTAGCCTGCAATGTACACAGGCTTTCTTTTTCCTCACAAGAAAATGTACCTTTCTAGAAAGGAGTTGGGGGACACACGGCATTAACTAGGGGCCCTGTGAGTTCATTGGATAGCCTTGTATTCAGACCACAAGCCCCTAGAAAGAGTGATTGGGTCAGGGAAGGTAGTCAGAAATACTCAAAGTCTTATTTGGGCCAAAATGAGGAAAACAATCAACTCAGAGAAAATCCAGGCCAAACAAACAGCTTCCCTGAATGATCCATCCCTTCAAGCGAATTGCCCATTCTTGGGAATTGTGAATCCTTTCTTCCTTTCTTTCCTTTGTCGTGCTACATGATTAAGTTCTCTAGTTAATGAGAAAAACATTTGACTTAGTTATGTTCAATAAATTCCCATGAAAAAGATGGAAATTGGAAACATTTTCAAGCTGAGAAGCATTTTAAAAAAGTTCAAAAGCATCCATCAAGCCACTCTGCACGAAATGGAGGCATTTAACACCATCCTGGCAACCTGAGCCATATGCCCTGCCCTGTCTACCCAGCAAGAAGCATCTAAGAAACCACAGCAAGCTCATCCCAAGCTCCTCCAGCAACATTCCTTATTCTCGGATTGGATCCAACACAGGCCAGGATGGAGCCTGAGAACCAGCAGATGTCCCAGACATAGAACTCAGGATGCAACCTACATGTTTATTCTGGTCATTAAATTATTTTTACTATTGAAGCATCTTTAAGAAAAACTTAGGATCAAAAAAAAAAAAAAAAAAAAACAGGCAGAAAAAGAAAATCACCCGTAATTATACCTTCTTAAGCTAGCAAATATTAACAGAATTCCTGACTTTCTGCCTCAAAATCTTTTCCATCTCCCAACATTCTCATCTCATTGAATGGCATTGTCACCCACCAGTTAGGTTAGATGGGCCACAAACCTAGCAGTCAATCTTTATTTCTCTATACTCAATTGGACTTCCCTGGTGGCTCAGACGGTAAAGCGTCTGTCTACGATATGGGAGATCCGGCTTCGATCCCTGGGTTGGAAAGATCCCTTGGAGAAGGAAATGGCAATCCACTCCAGTACTATTGCCTGGAAAATCCCATGGACAGAGGAGCCTGGTAGGCTACAGTCCATGGGGTCGCAAAGAGTCGCACACGACTGAGCGACTTCACGTTCACATTTATACTCAATTACCATGTTTCTAGTAGCTCTCATATACAGATTTATAAAATTTTGGCTTAATTACAAATTTAATGGGGTTAATATTTTGTAAATATTAAACCAATGTTCTCTTTTTTGCTTTTTCCCATTACTATTGTTCCAACCATTGTTTAACTATTACAACCCAAGAGAAATACCCACTACAGCAAGGAGAATATTGTGACATAAAAAAAGTGCCAACAAGACAGGTTTACCCCCAGACCCTAATGATTTGTGAAGAAAGAATAAGGCAGGGGAAGCATGTAGTATAAGGAAAAATAAACCTCTAGATTATGAGTCATCAATAATTGGGAGTACTTTGTTATAGCAGCATTACCCATTCTACTCTGACTGATATACTCAGTTATATCAAACCCAGAAAGCCCTAATAAGCAGGCTGGTCTCCAGAGTCACCCAGAGTCATTCAGAGCTGCCTTTCTTTACTACCTACAGAAGTGGCACAATGCTCAAATCATTCCTAAGAATATATAATAAGTATGATTCCATGTTTGGAACAAATCAACAGTATATTTCTCAAAGCTTATATGAATCTTAGGTAACAATTAGGGTCCAAGTCTCATTTCTGCCCAGGTATACACTCATCCTCGTGGACTTGGATCTCTATGTTTCCTGCCCCCTACCAACCAAGATGAATCATTAGCAGGAAATGTACCCATGTCAGTCAGGTTTGAGCAAGCTCCAGGAGTTGGTGATTTACAAGGAAGCCTGGCATGCTGCAGTCCATAGGGTCACAAAGAGTCAGACACGACTGAATGACTGAACTGACTGAAATCAGGTCTAGGAAGGACCAACTACCTCCTTTCATCTGTCTTCATTTTCTTTCCTTTTTTTTTTCTTCTCATTAAAAATCTAAATTTAATAATTCTTGCTTTTTTCTGCATCTCCCAGAAAGGAAATCTGGATTTAATCATTGCTTTATACTTATGACCAGAAAATATACTTGTTGTGGACCCCAGAGCATCACTTCAATATTCCTTATCCTACAAATTGTCATTTCAAAAGCAGGACATAGTGTGTAAAGAATGTAAGCTTCCAAAATTAATAGTTAGTTTGACTGAGATAGATTTACCCCTTCCTCTGCATGCATAAACTGAGAATAACAGACTTCCAGCTCAGCATCATCAACTTTTAACAGACAATCCACCTCCTGCTAGTGATGATTGGATGAGCCCTGTAAAGGTTCAACAGTGGGACAGGATTGACAGCAATCCCTTGAGGACAAAGTGCCTTGGCAGACAAAGTACCTAACTTCAAGAGTAAGAAAAGAGGCTGGATTACCCTCTCAAGGTTCTTTTTGGGCTCTGTGGCCCTGTGATTATGTCATAAAGCTATTCTAAAGCCATTTAAGTCAAGTTAAGAGCTTTTTTAGTTAAAAATTCTACACTAATTGGAATTGCTTGTGTTTGGAGCCCAACAGATTCTCCAGTTCCTTTGTAAATTGGGAGATAATTAAAAATATGTACTCATAAAAATAGAAGAAAAGGGAGTTTTTCATTCAAAGCAAAAGCACAAATGTAACTAATTCAAAGTAAACTGAGCAACTGATCTTTAGAAGAAAGTACTTATTTAAAAAAACAAATATTTATCGGGGATTATTACGTGCCACACTTTTAAGTCTTACAACTTTGGGAGAGAGATACCAAACCCATTTTACAGATTACAGAAAGTAGGCACAGAGAGGTTGGGTAATTTGCTCAAAGTTACATGGATGGTAATTGGCAAAGCCAGGATTCAATCCAGGGAATCTGATTCCAGAGTCTGTGCCCTTAGTCACTAAGCTATGGTGCTACTCAAGTAGGAGATACTGAATATAAACTTCAGGTTGACTGGAAATCTCTGGAAGCCTTCTAAGAATCTCAGGGCCTAGAGGGGCTTTTAGAATCACCTCCCAATGATATCTCACCAGCAGACATTCAATTTATTCTATAATACTGCCACCAATGGAAACCCACTACTTCTCAAGGCAACTCATTGAACAGATGCAATGATTAGAAAATTTTTGGTTCTGTTAAGACAAAATCTATTTCCTTGCAGCATCCACCTATTGATTTTGATTCTGTGCTTTACCATATGTAGTAGTAATCTAAGCCCTCCTTCTCATGCCTGTCTTTCAAATATAGGAAAATTTATGTACTAGTGGGTCATTTTCTTCTCTTCTTCAATTTTGCTCTTCTCAGTTCCTTATTCAGTTGTTCCCACGTGTGGCAGAGTTTCAAAAATTATCGCTGGCCTTGTCACTGTCACATGAACACATGCTAGTTTATCTGTACACTCTTAAAGTGGGATACATAGAATTGAACAAAGTACTAAAGTATGGTGTAATCAGGACTAGATAGAGAAATACCCTCAATTTCCTCAATTCTAGACTTCTTATAATACCATATACAAGCGTAATTAACTTTTTTGAGTAAGCCATATCATATCATCAATTCATATTGAACTTACCATTATTTTTGATAGTAAAATATGGCTTGATTCCAAAAGAGTGTAGAAAACATATGTACAGTTTTAAAAACTGGAATAAAAATGAACATCTGTGTATCCACCACTCAGCTTTGGAACTATGGTATTAAAAGTGGTTTAGAAGCCTCCATATACATCTCTCTAATTGTAGCCCTCTTTCCTTTACCCCAAAGTAACCTCTAGTCTGTATATTGTGTTCATCATTTCCACACTTTTTTCATTATCCTTTTACTAACCATGTACAATATATCATTTAATTTTTTAAAATGCATTATACAAATGGAGCCGTAATGTGCATATTATTACTTCATTCAACATTATATCATTGAGATTCATCCATTTAAGTCCATTTTACACCTATTATTGAGTCTTCCCAAACTTTTCCCATAAGTTTTTTGTTTTTGTTGTTGCTTCAAACTTTTATTGGAGTATAGTTGATCCTATAGAGTTTTATCAGGTTAAAAAAAATAATTTCATGTTCATCTCTATTACATAGAATCTACCCAATATCTTCCATCTCAGAAAACACCTCTTATTAAATAAGTGTGTGCTGTGCATGCAAAGTCACTTCAGTTTTGTCTAATTCTTTGTGACCTGTGGACTATAACTGGCCAGGCTCCTCTGTTCATGGGATTTCCCAGGCAAGAATACTGGAATGGGTTGCCATGCCCTCCTCCAGGGAATCTTCCTGACCCAGTAATCAAACCTGTGTCTCTTATGTCTCCTGTTGGCAGGTAGGTTCTTCCCCACTATTGCCACTTGGGAAGCCCAAATGAGAAGAACCTTAAATTAATACAGATATATTGTTCATACTAAAACCCTTGGATTGGTCCCCTAGGCTCCCTTTAAACCCAGAAGCCCAAAGTTTTAAAGAATTGCTTGTAAACAATTATGCTTCCATGATTTAAACCACATACTGAAAAGAATGATCTTTTATTTAAAAAAATAATAATCACATGCCTAATAAATTTAAAGTTTATTTTGATTAAGTTTAAAGGCAAACAATAATTTTGCAACTTACTTGTCACAGGTGTAAAGCATATATAATAAGTAATGACCAGTGGACAAAAAAGTAAAGGGAATCACTCCCTGAAACATTTCAAGTAGGAGAGACCTATCACTTCAAATTAAATGCCCCTCCTAAACTGGAAAATAAATTCTGATAAAGATATTTACCTCACTATTGCATCTGTTAAAAAGCAAGGCTAGTATATAGTACAGGGTGTTTCAAAAACCACTATCCTGTTCAATTACAAACAACCTCTCTGCCATGTCTATTCATTCCTTCAACACTTGAAGATATATGATATGTTCAATTTTGTGAAGCCACCAAGCCATCTGGAGAGATTTTCATTTTGCCATCAATTTTTTGATAGAATCTGAGTTTAGATATATAGAAAGAAGACATCAATATATTAATCTAGATAAGCAACTGTAGAAACAAACCAACCCCAAATCTCATTAGATTGTACCAAAAAAAAAGTTCACTATGGCTCACACTACTTATCAAGGAGCTCTAATCACTTGGGTCAAGAGGGTGCCTATTCCAGGGATCCAGTTTAATAGAGGTTCTATTGGCCTTCTAGGTCAACAGGGCAAAGAAAAAGAAAGCTGTGGGTTCTTTTAAACTTAATCTAAAACACAAGCCCTTGCCCTTTCTACCCATAGTCCATTTCCATAATTGGTTATATGACTCAATCCAACTGTTAGACCCTTGGGAAATTTGGGGGAATATTACGGTTGCTGCTATACAAGAGTATCCAAATCTAAATCTAATAGTGTGGTAGAAAGCTAGCAATCTCCTTTTCATCTCCTTCTCCTACCACAAAACACCAATTAAAACCCAGTTAGTAACTGCAAGGGATTCCTAGCTGGCGCTAGTGGTAAAGAACCTGCCTGCCAATGCAGGAGACATAAGAGGTGCAGGTTCAATCCCTGGGTCAGGAAGCCTGGAGCAGGGCATGGCAACCCACTCCAGTACTCTTGCCTGGAGAATCCCAGAGATGGGGAGCCTGGTGGGCTGCAGTCCTGCGGATCACAAAGTCAGGCACGACTAAAGCAATTTAGCACGCATGCTGCTGCTGCTAAGTCGCTTCAGTTGTGTTCAACTCTTTGTGACCCCATAGACGGCAGCCCACCAGGGTCCCCCATCCCTGGGATTCTCCAGGCAAGAATACTGGAGTGGGTTGTCATTTCCTTCTCCAGTGCATGAAAGTGAAAAGTGAACGTGAAGTCGCTCAGTTGTGTCTGACTCCTAGTGACCCCATGGACTGTAGCGTACCAGGCTCCTCCATCCATGGGATTTTCCAGGCGAGAGTACTGGAGTCGGGTGCCATTGCCTTCTCCATAGCACACACGCAAGTAACTGCAAAGTTTCCATAGTCCTGGAAATAAGGAGTGTTAATCTATGATCTAAATTCTTTTTTAAAAAACTCTACCAGACAAATGGCAGATCACAACAACACACAATTTGAGAAAGAATCTGCCTGCCAATGCAGGAGATGCAGGTTCAATCCCTGAGCAGGGAAGATTTCCTGGAGAAGGAAATGGCAACCCACTCCAGTATTCTTACTTGGGAAATCCCTTGGACAGAGGAGCCTGGGGGCTTCAGTCACAAAAGAGCCTGGGGTCACAAAACAGTAGGACACGACTTAGCAACTAAACAACAACAACACGGATAAAAATGTTAGAACAAATCCATCTATCTAGTCCAGGTTTTTACCTTTAGAGTTTGACTTGACTGGCATTGATTAATCAAGAGTTGATGTCTAAGGTAGCCCGGGATGTTTTGCTCCCTCCTGTACCCACCTGGATAATCCAGGATAATCTCCCTATTTCAAGATCCTTAATTTCATTGCATCTTCAAAATGCCTTTTGCCATATGAGTCAGTATTCACAAGTTCCAGCAATTAGAACATGGACATCTTTGAGGAAGCCATTACTCAGTTTACCACAATTGGTAAGTTGGAAACAAGAAGACATTATAAATGTTGGATATAGAAGTTGAAAAGGAAAAGCAGTTTTCTCTACTGTACACACAACTTTCAACATCTCTGTTGCTTTTTGGTTTCCTCCCAGAACAATTTGTTCCGGTCCTCTGCTGGACACTAACTGGGTATTCTGCAATTCAACTCAATTCTGACATTCTCTACGTGAAGCTAACTTCAGATCCCATAAATTACAAGACTGCTCCCACTTTACATACCAGTCTTGAGTAGTAGGTACCCAGATTACCCATAGTTCTGGCTGACGTGACTACGAATGAGGAGTACCCATGATCCCCTCCTTCTGCAAGTTACTATGACAGCTTGCATAGCTAAGGTAAATACTTATTTATATTTACCAGTCTGTCATAAAGGATATGATAAAGGATACAGATGAATAACCAGACAAAGAGGTACATAGAGCAAGGCACATGAGGAGGGATATGGGGTTTCTATGCCTTCTTTAGGCACACCCACAATCTCTATGTGCTCTTATTCTCCAAACCCCCTACTTTGGAGATTTTCACAGAGGCCATAGACACGATCAATGATTAATTCAGTCTCTAGCCTCATTCCCCTCCCCAGAGGATGAGGGGTGAAACTAAAAGTTCCACGCTGCTAATCATGGCTTGGTCTTTCTAGTGACCAGCCCCATTCCAGAAGCCTCTAAGAGTTACCTTGCTAGAATAAAGGATGATCCTATTGTCCAGGAAATTCCATGAGATTTAGGAGCTCTGTGTTAGGAACTGAGTTAAAGACCAAATATTGGAACAAAAGACACTCCTAGCACCTCTATCACTTAGGAAATTACAAAGATTTTAGGAACTCTATGCAAGGGACCAAGGGTGAATGCTAGACACATATTTCTTCTTTTTGCTGTTTTTTAAAAATTTATTTATTTAGTTGAAGAATAATTGCTTTACAACATCGTGTTGGTTCTTGTTACATCAGAATATCACAGAAGTAGAAACTCTGAATACACCACTAATCATTGGAGAAACTGAAATTAAAGAACTATATTCTTCAAACTCTTTGAGTTTACTAGAAAGTTAAGTAATGTGACCATGTTTGAGAGAATTCTTTTTGTGCTTATATGCATGCTAAGTTGCTTCAGTCATGTCCTACTCTGTGTGATCCTATGGACTGTAGCCCACTAGGCTCCTCTCTCCATGGGATTCTCCAGGCAAGAATACTGGAGTGGGTTGCCATGCCCTCCTCCGTGAGATCTTTCTGACCCAGCGATTGAAACTGTGTGTCCTGCATCTCCTGCACTGCAGGAAGATTCTTTACTGCTGAGCTACCAAGGTGGTTTTTGTGTGCATTGCCAAACGCCCTTCTAAAATTTTTTACCAGAGACTATCAAACATCACTAATTTCCTATGCATATTTTCTACTGCACCTCTCCACTCTACTAAGATGCCTCACAAACACCTTAGATTCAACACAGCCAAGGCTAAACTCATCGTCTTTCTCCTCAACAAATTATTTCATACATGGTTTCTTATCTTTATCAGTTTTTAATATACATTTCTACAAAACCTAACCCCTCTGGCTTAAGCCAAAAGACAAAACACTACTATTATAAATCAAAAAGTCCAAAATAAAAGATGGATTCAGAAATGACTGGTTTCAGTACTTTAAGGACACCATCAGGATTTTGCTTCTCTTTCTGAGCTCTGCCTTCATTGGACTGGCTCCATTCTCAGACAGACATTCCTGTAATGGGTTCAAGATAACTACATTAGTTCTGCCAATTTCCATGTCCATGACGTGTTTAATAGGTCCAACAAAAGCTCAGAGATTCATGCTGACTGTACCAGTTGAGATGCTCTAACCTATCCTGATATGTCTAGAAAGAATGGAATGCATTGATTGGCTCTGCCTGGATTGTGTGCTTCACTCCCGGAAATGGAGGTAGAGTCCATTCCTTTTAGGAACAAATGGATTGAGATGGAGGAGGGAGCTACATCTGGCAGGAAATTGGGACGTAATTACCAAGAACATATGCTGAGTGGCAACAGCCAGCATTGTGCATCCACTGCACCGTTGCCTGTCTCAGCTCACATGCCATTCACACGCTCAAGCAGGAAACCTGGGAATCCACCTTTAGGCCTTTCTCCTGCTCACACCACATCTAGCACCACACTATTACTACATCCTTTTGATTCTCTCCCTGTAAACGTCTCTCCATCTCTCAAATTCTCTTTATTTTCACTGTTATACTCTAGTTCCAAACCTCCAACATCTCTCTCCTGGATGCTATACTGGCATTTTAACTGACCTCCCCATATCCACTTTTAACTCACTTTAATACATGATCTTTGGAATCTTTAAAAAACGAAAATCTGAACATGACACACTCCCCTGCTGTGTCTTCAGTGACTCCTCATTCCTCTCAAAATAAAGTGGTCTTGTGTACCACCCCCATCCCCCTGCCCTGAACAGTATGGTACATTTGACCAAGCCTCCTGAAGTCCTTAAATGTGCCATGCTCTCTCTCCTCTATGGAAACTTTTCGTAATAGGTCCTCTGGCTACTCTGTCTGCTTGAAACTCTATTCCTCCACCCTGTCCATGAGCACATGGCAAAAGCAAACACATCCTTCAGATCCTGGCTTAGATACACTTAATCCAGAAAAACCTTCCTCATCTCCTTAGCCTGGATAAAGTGTCCCCCATTAGGTAATGGTGGCACCCTACACTACCCCATCAGAGCAGTTTTTATTGTATTATAACACCCTATGTATTTGTCTGAAGTGAAGTGAAGTCGCTCAGTTGTGCCCGACTCTTTGCAACCCCATGGATAGTAGCCTGCACCAAGCTCCTCTGTCCATGGGAATTTCAAGGCAAGAGTACTGGAGTGGGTTGCCATTTCCTTCTCCAGGGAATCTTCCCAATCCAGGGATTGAACCCAGGTGTCCCACATTGTAGACAGACACTTTACCGTCTGAGCCACCAGTATTTGTCTGAATCTTGCACTAAACTGTAAATTCTATAAGAAGAGTAACTATGACTATCTTACTCACTGTGGCACCCCCAGAACTTCTAGCACAGATCAGTGTAATAGGTGCTTGATACATACTTGTTAAAAATAACAGCAAACATTTACTAAGAATTTGCTATGTGCCAGCCACTATTCTAAGTGATTGACATGTGCTAATTCTTTCAGTCCACAAACATTTAATGCAACTCCCAGTTTATAGATGAGAAAACGAAGCACAACAGGTTTAAATGAATTGCAAAGGTTATAGAGCTAAAGGTTACAGAACAAGATTTGAACCTAGGCAGTCTGGCTACAGAATCCGAGTTTTTTAACCACTACACTATATTCTTATGTATATGCAAGCACGCAAAAATGCTGTCCCAGATATTTTGGAGAACACAAAAATGACAAGGGGAGTGGAATAAGAAAGTACAGAGATACATAAAACACCCGACAGAGTATTATGTAATACGAGGCTTTTTCGCTTTTAAAACACACAAACAGTAACAAAATCTTTCTGTTTGGTAAGATGGGATTTGTCCACAGAGAAGTATTTCAGTATAAAAATTCCTGAATTCAAATGTGTTTGTGACTCAGTTACCCAGTGGCAGTTGATATTTATGTTAAAAATGAAAAACAAAACCAAGAAGTTATTCTGGGCACTAAACCATGTTTGAAACTGCTGCATTTATGTTTTTGAAATATTTTTCTATAACTACTAACCTTTCCAACAGGACTAGCTCTTTGACATTTCTTAAGAATTTCCATGCAAGGCCTATGTTTTTCTGCTTTAAAAGAAACAAAGAGATATTATGACTGTCTGGTACTTCAGTCTATAAATAATTAAAATAAAGGAGACTTCACTCAGCATGCCCCCAAATTAAGTTATATCTTAGGAGAAATATTTTATAAGTGTGTCTAATAACAAAAGTTATTGTTTAAACCTCAAATGAGTTACTTCTCTATTAAAAAATTTAATAATTTTAACTCATTTCATTATAACACTGTACAAGGTAGTTGAATCAAATATATAGAGAATAAAAACACACTTAGCATATTCAACTGAAAGAAATGTTGCTGGTGGTATAATCTGTGGGTCTCTGAATTCAATTTAATGAGCTGCAGTTAAAACAACAGACTTTTCAATGACTAAGAACATCTTCCAAAAGGAACAATGGCCACTTGCTGATGATAATCCAAAATGCTCTTAGTTCTTTGAACTTTTCTAAGAAGTGTAAAATAATAATACTATCTGCTTACATTGGTGGAAAATGATAAGCTCATAGCCTATAGCATATCCATGATAAATGTAATGTGAGCAAGCTTGATTTCCTTTCTGAAAACTGGAGAGGTGAATGGATTTAATGAGACTTAACTAATATTCTTAAAATAGTAAATGTTAGGATAGTCTGCACAGAAATAGGTATTTAATCTCATTCTCTTTGGAGAAGGAAATGGCAACCCCCTCCAGTGCTCTTGCCTGGAGAATCCCAGGGATGGGGGAGCCTGGTGGGCTGCCATCTCTGGGGTTGCACAGGGTCGGACATGACTGAAGTGACTTAGCAGCAGCAAGAAGTATTTAACTGGTCCAACCACTTGAGAGTAAAAGAAGGCTTACCTTAAAGACTGAATTGAATGACCACCTTTGAAGCTGGAATGAACATAGCAAATGATTAAAAACTTATTCAATTGGAGTTAACTTCCAATTTGGGCCTATTTAGGAAAAGATCAATTTGAAACAGATAAAAGGCTGGACTTTGGGGTAATTTGAAATAAGGTGTTAGTATTTTGAATAATTTTTTAGTAATTTGAAAGAATATATTTAACAAAATTTTGGTAAGTAGAGATTCTTAGAATCAAGATTTAATTTTAAAAGAAAATGTAGCCAGGACCCACAATTCACTTTTCCATAGGAAAAGAGTTTATTCCCAGGTTTAAAATGCCCTCTATGCTTTTGTTTTAATAAATATTTCCTTAGGAAACCCTCTGTTCACAGGTAGCCCAAAATTAAACTTGCGTTCTATCTTACACAAATGGTTATAAATTTTTAATGAAAAGAATTTCTATGCATTACAAAATTACCATGTAGCCATTTCAACATGTAAGAATATAATATCTGCAAAATAAATAGCTACTGTGACTGGTTCCAAATGGTTCAAGAGTGTGACTCATAAAATAAAAATGCAGATTTTCAATAAAAATTACATTTTTCCTAAGGAAAATGTAATGGCTGAAAAAGAAAACAGAATGTAACAACAACAAAAATTTATATGTTACTGTCTATGAATGCTTAACTTGGATAATTTATTCATTAACTTTGTTAGCTGAAGAGAAAGTAATTTTGAGTAGTTACTGTAAAAGGTCAGATGGAAAACAAATTTCCTCTGTGTCAATAGGTTAACAAAATGTTATGCTTGCTGACTCTGTATAAAAAGGGCAACTCAGAGAACACTTGACCTGATTAGCTCATCATCAGCCCATTAGGAGGTTTTTCTTGGAAAAGAAATGGGGAACCCATTTGCACCATTTTTATTACCTTCTAGATTTTTGTATACTATTGTGTAGCACATGTGTAGCTACTAGTAGGTACTTGATGTGAAATTATTGGAATATCTGAGTTCTGCTTTAAAATTTCAGGAATCCTGGTGGTTTCTAGGTTCTACCAGAAACTAACAGGGCAAAATATTTCACACAAATGTTGTCTTTGTGACTAGCTTCCTTGTGTAGATACAGATTATTCATTTTCCTCTGTATATCCCAAGATATAAGATATATACAGATAAATGGTATAAGTATTTATTAATGTTTGTGTTTATTAGCCCCCAATGAGACTCTGAGCTTCTCAAGAATAAAATCTTTGTACCCCAAGTTCTAACACAGTGTCTGCCACATTGTAAGCTCAATAAATGTTTTCTGAATGTATTCTTTTATGGATTGGATATTCACAAGTACTTTCAAAAGGAATTTATTCTTTTTAAAGTGGTATCAACAGGTACACCCACTTGTTGTCTCTATCTTGCTTTAATCTTGCTCATCCCCATTTCTCTGCTTCTTTTAATGAACAAGAATTAATCAGACAAGCAGAAAGCATCTAAACACCCACATTCCTAAGGCTTGCCATAGGAATTTTCACTTCTGACTTCTTTTTTGATCCAAAAAACTTCGCACACTTATATATACTGTTAAAAATGTTGTACACAAGTAAAAAGCTAAGGCTTAAGTACCTTCTTCCTGATGTTTAGGTTAAAAAAATTTGCATGTTTGCATGCTTCATTTCAACTGCTTTATCTTTTATTGTGGAGCAGATGTGTACATTTCATTTCCTTAGCTAGTTCTTGTCAATGGAATTCACCATTTAAATGTTTATTTTTATCCTAGTTTTTTAAATGACTATCAAAATTTTGGAAAATAAATAAATAAAATCACAATGGATCAATACAAAGATTCTGAAAACAAGGAAATATATAAGTATAGTGATTAATAACAGAAAAGAAATCATTTTCATAAAGGATTTATACCAGGAAGTAATATCCAATAAAATCACAAAAATCATAGATTCTGTAAGTACATAAAGAAATGTTACTTGAAAACAACTAACTAGTGAGGCAAAAGAGAAGTGGAAATATAAAGAAAAGCTATAATGCAGTAAATAATGTCACATAAATATCTTTACACTCCTAGAAGTAGCAATTAAAATAACAACAATGCTACAAGGGAAAAAAATCACTTATGAGATAGATAAGCCTTAGAACCCTCCTGAAATAGGAAGTAAAAGAATCCAAAAGAAGAAAATGATAAATATAAAGAACTCAGTTTCTGAAGAAGTGATTGGAAGAAAGAGAACAGAAGTGAAAAATAAAGAAATAATAAAATGAAAATTTTATTGAGCATGGAAAAAAATGTATTACGCTGGGGGAAAAAAAATCTTGAAATCAAAAGATTAAAAATACTTGCTGTGCACCAGAAGTTTTTATTTTAAAAATTTATCACCTCAAAATATCTTGATGATATTTTTATAGTTCAAGGAAAAGAAAGACTCAGATAAATTTTAAAAGATTTTCTAAAACTTCCAATTCTAGAAATGACAGGCTAGGTATTTCATACCAACTCTGATTGTTAAAATAATTTTCTTAAGAGTATCAAAGAACTCAAAAGATAATGAGGATGAGATACCAAGAAAAACTAGAAAGTAAACATTTATCAAAATAAACAGCCACTAAGTTCCTTTTTTACTGAGGACATCTGCTAATCTAGGTAAGATGGAGGTGCAATTTAAATGACATCAAGGGGCATGGAGTATATAAGTCAAAGTCCAGACTCCACCTGACCTGAGAAACTAAAGGGAAAATAAGTACATTAAACTGAAACTCTGCAGTAAATGCACCTTCCTAACCATAACCCACCAGCAAGAAACTTGAGGAAGGTGGGGTTTCATGTTGAGCAGAGTAGAGAAAGAAAAACCTATTTCTTAAAAATGGTAACCACAAATGAGTTCTTGCACACATTTTTAGCCTTAACTCCTATCAAAATGTAGTCCAGAAAAACCTCAAGCTAGTTTAGTTTAAAATGGTTCTGGACTGTTTATGCCTCTGGAGATCTGACAGAAATAAATGCAAATCCTGATAGAGGGGACAACTTCACCCTAAGCCCTAAAGAATAAGCCAAAGATGGAGAAGCTCTATACAATCCACAAAAACAAGACCTGGAGCTGACTGTGGCTCAGATCTGCTGCTGCTGCTGCTGCTGTTAAGTCGCTTCAATCGTGTCCAACTCTGTGCGACCCCATAGATGGCAGCCCACCAGGTCCCTCGTCCCTGGGATTCTCCAGGCAAGAATACTGGAGTGGGTTGCCATTGCCTTCTCCAGTGGCTCAGATCATCAGCTCCTTATTGCAAAATCCAGGCTTAAATTAAAGACAGTAGGGAAAACCACTAGGCCATTCAGATATGACCTAAATCAAATCCCTTATGATTATACAGTGGAGGTGATGAATAGATTCAAGAAATTAGATCTGGTAGACAGAGTGCCCGAAGAGCTATGGACAGAGGTCCATAACTTTATACAGGAGGCAGTGACCAAAACCATCCCAAAGAAAAAGAAATGCAAGAAGGTAAAGTGGTTGTCTGAGAAGGCCTTACAAATAGCTGAGAAATGAAGAGAAGCAAAAGGCAAAGGAGAAAGGGAGAGATATATTCATCTGAATACAGAGTTAAAGAGAATATCAAGGAGAGACAAGAAAGCCTTCTTAAGTGAACAATGCAAAGAAACAGAGGAAAACAATAGAATGGGAAGGACTAGAGATCTCTTCAAGAAGGTTGGAGATACCAAGGGAACTTTTCACGTAAAGATGGGCTCAATAAAGGACAGAAATGGCAAGGACCTAACAGAAGCAGAATAGATTAAGAGGTGGTAAGAACACACAGAAGAACTATACAAAAAGGTCTCAATGACCCAGATAACCACGATGGTGTGATCACTCACCTAGAGCCAGACATCCTGGAATGTGAAATCAAGTGGGCCTTAAGAAGTATCACTACGAACAAAGCTAGTGGAGGTGATGGAATTCCAGTTGAGCTATTTCAAATCCTAAAAGATGATGCTGTGAAAGGGCTGTACTCAATATGCCAGCAAACTTGGAAAACTCAGCAGTGGCCACAGGATGGGAAAAGGTCAGTTTTCATTCCAATCCCAAAGAAAGGCAATGCCAAAGAATGCTCGAATTACCACACAATTGCACTCATCTCACGCACTAGTAAAGTAATGCTCAAAATTCTCCAAGCCAGGCTTCAGCAAGCAATACATGAACCGTGAAATTCCAGATGTTCAAGCTGGTTTTAGAAAAGGCAGAGGAACAAGAGATCAAATTGCCAGCATTCACTGGATCATAGAAAAAGCAAGAGAGTTCCAGAAAAACATCTATTTGACTATGTCAAAGCCTTTGACTGTGTGGATCACAATAAACTGTGGGAAATTCCTGCCTCTTGAGAAACGTGTATGCAGGTCATGAAGCAACAGTTAGAACTGGACATGGAACAACAGACTGGTTCCAAATAGGAAAAGGAGTACGTCAAGGCTGTATATCATTACCCTGCTAATTTAACTTATATGCAGAGTACATCATGAGAAACGCTGGGCTGGAGGAAGCACAAGCTGGAATCAAGATTGCCAGGAGAAATATCAATAACCTCAGATGTGCAGATGACACCACCCTTATGGCAGAAAGTGAAGAACTAAAGAGCCTCTTGAAGAAAGTGAAAAAGGAGAGTGAAAAAGTTGGCTTAAAGCTCAACATTCAGCAAACGAAGATCATGGCATCTGGTCCCATCATTTCATGGCAAATAGATGGAGAAACAGTGGAAACAGTGGCTGACTTTATATTTTTGGGCTCCAAAATCACTGCAGATGGTGATTGCAGCCATGAAATTAAAAGACGCTTGCTCCTTGGAAGGAATGTTATGACCAACCTAGACAGCATGTTAAAAAACAGAGACATTACTTTGTCCACAAAGGTCCGTCTAGTCAAGGCTATGGTTTTTTCAGTAGTCATGTTGGATGTGAGAGTTGGACTATAAAGAAAGCTGAGCCCAAAAGAATTGATGCTTTTGAGCTGTGGTGTTGGAGAAGACTCTTGAGAGTCCCTTGGACTGCAAGGAGATCCAACCACTTCATCCTAAAGGAAATCAGTCCTGGGTGTTCATTGGAAGGACTGATATTGAAGCTGAAATTCCAATATTTTGGCCACCAGATGCAAAGAGCTGACTCACTTGAAAAGACCCTGATGCTGGGAAAGATCAAAAGCAGGAGGATGAGATGGTTGGATGGCATCACCGACTCAATGGACATGAGTTTGGATAAACTCTGGGAGTTCATGATGAACAGGGAGGCCTGGCATGCTGGATTCATGGGGTCGCAAAAAGTTGGACAAGACTGAGTGACTGAACTGACTGACTCACTGAAATAGATGAAGGAGTAGAGGTAAAGAGATTTTAATTTTTCCTCTTGCATTTACTATTCCCAAAAGCAAATATATTCATATTTTGTTATATAATTAAAAATTAAATTTTTAAAAAGTTTAAGGATGATTGAAAATTAGTAAGCATGACAACAGGAAGAATTCTTGCAAGAATTTTCATCAATGTTAAATTTAAATTCAAAGTGCCATCTTTTGCAATGCCATATTGTATTAATATTATTATTTGTTATCAGTTAAAGTACATTATTTTATGTCCAAGGTCTTTGATTCAGCCTTGATTACAATAATATTTGTATGGTAGCAATGTGTTTCAATGTTATTTAATGAGAAACTTTGAGCTGTTAGCACAAGTGCTTTTAAAAATGCAAAGCATTGAGCTAGCCATTACCGTTTGTTTTAGCTAGGTAATGAAGGAGTTTAGAGAATATTTATATACCAGTTACCATAAAATTTAAATTAAAGCTATACTTATTCTGTATCATGTTATCTTAAAGTGGAATTTCTGCCTAAGTTTACATAAGACAGTTTAAATAAGACAGTTTTCCTATAATATTCAAAAGTTTGTTTTTAATAATTTCAAGGATTGTTGATTTGTAAAATGTTGAGAATATAAATTCTTGTTATAGGAAACTACATTTTTTACAATGTTGGCCCTGGAGAATTGTCTTTGTTCACATAAAACTGTAAACCATGTTTGTCATAGTTTGCATTTGCTCACTAAGTTTACAATAGTTAAACACTCCCTGACCTTCTCCCAGCTCCACTCTTGTTACAATTAACTCAACCAGACTGGTTGACTTCTTTTGAAGAATGAAAAAAATATATTTAAGACTTTCCTTCTTGCAGAATTTATTTTTGCAATTAAACAACTGATTCAAACATCATTTTGAAGGTACAAAGCCAAATCTTATTCCATTGCACATGACTCATCAGGAACCTAATTTAATGCAAAAGTTATAAAAGGAATATCACAGGATGGCAATTAACAGCTTGCTTTCCCCTTTACAACAATAAGATTTAAACATAAAAATGAAAACAAAACAAAAAGAAATACTAAGGAAAGCATGAGGTTTAAAAACAAAATATTTTGAGTAGGAAAGGTCTGACTAAAACTATAAAAGAAAAGATTGGTGAATTCAACTATATATGAATGAAAACTCTAAAGTGTCTAAAGAAATAATCAACACAAAGTACAAACAATAAACTAAAAGGAAACATTTACAATACAAATTACAAAGGGTTAATTTCATAAAAGGTATAAAGAATACAAAAAGTCAGTAAGAAGAGTGAGCAAAGGTTATAAACACATAACAGAAGAAGGAGTACAAAAGAAAATACAAATTAATTTTTATTTTTTTAATATAAATTTATATTAATTGGAGGCTAATTACTTTACAATATTGTATTGGTTTTGCCATATATCAACAACAAAAAAATTAATTTGTATTTTCTTTTGTTAATTTTTATTAGAAAGAAAAACTATAATGAGATAATAATTTTTGTTTATCAGATAAGAAAAAAATTTTATGTTTGATAATAAGAGGAAGCAGGCACTCATACATTGAGGTGGGAATTTCACTTGGTATAATCCACATGAAAGCCACTGAGCAATGTCAAAATTTTAAATACACATAGTTGTCATTCTTATATTTTCTTCTAGAATCAGTACTTGGTATATTCACATAATATGCAAAGAAGTATATACAAACAATTCATTATAGCACTACCAGTAATAACACAAATCTGAAAACAACCTAAATTCCCACCAGTAGAGATTGCCTAAACAAACCACAGCGTATTTCTAGAATGGAATGTCAAACACAGCCCTGAAATAATATCCAAGACATCTTGTTATATGGATAAGGCAAGGTACAGAACTACATGTGAAATATTACTGTGGGTCTGTTTTTAGATTATATATGCATATGAGAACATGTACACATGATATCATAGGAAACAAAGAACTGATAGCAGGGGTAGGACTGCGAGGAGGGAGACCTATTTTTCATTGTATACTCGCTGATGACTTTTGCATTTTTTTACCAAGTACACATATTGTTGTTTAGTTGCTAAGTCATATCGCTGACTTCGCTGACTTTTGAAATCCCATGGGCTATAGCCCACCAAGGCTCCTCTCTCCATGGGATTTCCCAGGCAAGAATACTTGAGTGGGTTGCCATTCCCTTCTCCAGGGGATCTTCCCAATCCAGGAGACCCAAACCCGGAGACGGATTCTTTACCATTTGCACCATCAGGGAAGCTGATGTGCTGTGCTGTGCTGTGTTTAGCCGCCCAGTCTTGTACGACCCTTCACAATCCCATGTACAGCAGCCTGCCAGGCTCCTCTGTTCACTGGGATTCTCCAGGCAAGAATATTGGAGTGGGTTGCCATGCCCTCCACCAACGGATCTTCCCAGCTCAGGGATTGAACCTAGGTCTCCCTCATCGCAGGCAAATTCTTTACTGTCTGAGCCATCAGGGAAGTCCAAGAATACTGGAGTGAGTACCCTATCCCTTTCTTCAGGGGATCTTCCCAACCCAAGAATTGCACCAGGGTCTCCTGCATTGCAGATGGATTCTTTACCAGCTGAGCTACCAGAGAAGACCAGGGAAGCTGATATCTACATTCAATTCTGATCTTCCAATTATTGCCTATGTGAAAGTTAGCCACAGGCAAGTTACTCAACCTTTCCATGCATCAGGTTCCTCATTAGGAAAATGGAAATAGTAACAGTATATACCTCATAGGATTGTTGCAAGAATCTGACAGGTTCTTCAGCGAGTACCTGCTATACACTATGGGCTCAATAAATGTTAGCCACTCTTGCTATTACTAGCAACAGCAGTGTGTTTTATATAAACATTATTATTACAATCTACACATAACTACTCAGAAAATACCACTGGTTGTCCATTGCACATACTATAGTATATTATAGCAAATTTTCATCTCCAGACCAACTTAGAAGTACATTGATGGATAACAGGGGTACTAAGGAGTTGAAAATAAAGGCTGATGTCCTGGATGGTTTTAGACAACAGATACAGAAGACAGAATATAAAAGACACTGTCCTGCTTACTTTTGGCTTCCTTCATAGCTCAGATGGTAAAGAATCTGCCTGCAATGAGGGAGACCCAGGTTCAATCCCTGGGTCGGAACAATCCCTCGGAGAAGGAAATGGCAACCCACTCCAGTATTCTTGCCTGGAGAATCCCATGAACAGAGGAGCCTGGAGGGCCCCGGTTCAAAGGGTCGTAAAGAGTTGAACAGGACTGATTGACTAGCGCAGATATAGAAAGACAGATATAGAAGACAATGTAAAAGACACTCTCCTACTTACTTTAACCCCACAGTCAGTGAAAGTTCCCTCTCTCCAAGGTAGATGACACAGTGGGAATGGATAGAAATATGCTACCATTGACCAGCTCAATCCCACATCCTTCCTCAGGCCTCTTTCCACAATCTGATTACTGGAAATTCTTCTTGGTATAGGCTAGATCTTTGGCCATTATGTTTGGGGTTTAGTGCTACTATAACTTCATATTTCCTCTACTATCTTTATTAATATTTTAAAGGGGAGTTTGGAGACTGTTTCTCCCTGCCTCCTTGTTAGGAAGATATATGGGGGAACAATAGTTATAACCTGATGTTTTCCACTAACAAACTAGTGAAAGTGTTAGCTGCTCAGTTGTGTCCAACTCTTTGTGACCCATGGACTGTGGCTTGCCAGGCTCCTCTGTCCATGGGATTTCCCAGGCAAGAATACTGGAGTGGGTTGCCATTTCCTTCTCCAGGGGATCTTCCTGACCCAGGGATCAAACTTGGGTCTCCTGCATTGCAGGCAGATTCTTTACCATCTGAGCCACCAAGGAAGCCCCCATTAAACTAGCCTCCTATGAAATAAATTACTACTCAATACTTCTTCCCACATGCTATGCTGACATCTGCCAACACGGAGGTTCAGTGTTCTCAACGTTTGACAACATGGAGCAAACAGATTGAAACAGAAAATTAAGGTCTTGCAAAGTGAAAAAGGAAAGAAAGTCACCTCAAAAATAATATAAAATATGAAACAAGCCTGTTGGGAAAAGTGGTAAAGCCTTTGAAAATGTTTGCCAAAAAAAAAAGGACTCTATGTGATTGCACTAAAAAAAAAAAAATTAAAAACATGAAAAGAAATAAGTCATATCCTACCAACATCATTTATCAGAGAATGTATGCCAAAACACCAATACTTGATCCATTCCTTGCTTTAAATCAATGCATAGTTATGAGCTAAATTTTGTAATGTGAAATAATTTTTAATGATTTTATTTCTTTTTCAGGCTTACACCTTAATTAAATCTTTTTTCATTGTCTTAAAATTTTTGTCACTATTTAAAATGGACTCCAATTAAAAGTACGCTTTTTCTAGGACCCATTTTGTTCTGATTGTGGTGACATAAGAGCATAACAAAAGTGGAGTCTAAGGACTTTTAAACTTAAACTGTTAAGTCCCTTTTCCTTGTTCTCATTTGAGAATCTCACACGAAATGAAAGTCTTGCCTATTTTTCCAAACCTCAAAAAACATTGCACTTAGAGAATTAGGTACAATGTGTTCAACTTTTGAACAATGTGTTCACTTCTAAATTATAAGGACAGCCTCAAAGCCATAATATTTGGAAGAAACACTAGACCAAACTTTGTAAAGCTACTTTCCACTCAAGTGATTGTTACTATATATAGCTCAATTATACATATCTGAAATGTATATGTTTAGAAAACTCAACATAGATTACAGGATTAGGGTTCACTACAGCTTTCTGACTGGATCTAAGCCTATAACAGAAATAAAGTTTCTTTTTTCCCTACACACTATCTCCATTAACCCAAAAAAAGAAACTAAACAAATCCAGACTAGTTGCTTTGATTAAAACCATAAATTCAGAGTATGCTTTGCAGACTAGCTCTGTTAGACTAACTATACCTCTAGGGGCCAGATATCACACCACCCGTCTCTGATTCAGATCTTTCCTTGTGGTTGACAAAGAAAAAGGTTCAACATGGAAACAAAAATGGGCTCAACCTTTAAGTCCTGAAGAAAAGCAGGGCAAGTTTGTTCTTAAGAGCAAGTCACTTTTTAGATCTGAAAACAACCAGACTCCACGGTTTCTGGCCTAGTTCACTCTTCTCAGATTCCACCGACTAGAATCAAATGTCTTTGCCAAAAACACCTTCTTTAAGATTCAATACCAATTAAACTAAAGCAGTATAGCAGAGAAGGATCTGAGATCAGTTCCAATGTTATTGTCTAAAAACTCTTGATTAATATGGTAGAGGGTCATGAGTGAGACTAGAATAAAGAATCTAAGACAAACATGCTCAACCTGGAGTCCAGGGGTAGAACTGGAGAGGTTTGTGATCATGCGTGGAAGACAAAAATTACATCTTTTCTTTTTCAGTAGACTCTAACTTGACATTTCCCTCAAGTACAAATACAGGCAACACATCACAGTAATATTAGCTGCATCTGTAACTGTGTTACCAATAGAAATCACAAATATTTTTATATCACATAGTTACTACAGAGATCTAAAAATATCACTTACACTGCTTCACTACTTCAAAACTATGCTAGTAGCCAACTTGTGGCTAGAATTGCATGTGATTACTATCTTCCTGCTCACAGATGCTCAGCATAAAACATGGACAACTACTCACCAATTCTGCAGTTCATAGTCATCCGGCCTCCATATTTTCCAAATGTTTTACCATGGAAGCCACATGGTCTCACACAGGGGACCCAGATCCATGTTACTTTTCAGTGTTTCCTATCTATAATGATTGGCCAATCACTGAAAGAGATGAATCAGATACTACACCAGAGTTTAATGTTCTCATTCAAGCTAAGCAACAAAAGTTTCTATTCTATAGTAATACTGTCTTTAATAAATAAAATTAGCTTTAACTTAGCTTTTTAAATGCAGTGTCTTATAATTACATGTGTTAATGAAGTACATATATGTCTATGTCATGAATTTAATACTTTGATAGCCGTATGTAAAATATAACATTCTCTTTGTAATTCAATGTATTTTATTTTATTCATTTAAGTTCTACCAGATGGCCAAAGGGCCCGTTGGTACCAAAAAGGTCAAGAGATGATGACTAACAGATAAGGCCACATCAGCTTTCTCAAGGAAATTTCGTTCAACCAATATAGTCAATTCTTTTTTCATTGAAATTTTATATATAATCATCCCCTCCTATACCTCAAGTACCAGCTTTTACATCGGGTAGGTAATTGCTAATAAGTTTTCTCTTAGTTATCACTGCAAGCACTATGAACCAAGGTTGGAATCCTAGAGAGTATTTCATTTAAATACCCTTCTCTCAGGTGATGCTAGTGGTAAAGAAGTCACCTGCAAATTCAGGAGATGCAGGAGACATGCGTTTGATCCCTGGGTTTGGAAGATCCCCTGGAGGAGGAAATGTCAACCCACTCCAGTATTCTCACCTGGAAAATCCCATAGATAGGGGAGCCTGGCTGGCTACAGTCCATGAGGTCACAAAGAATCAGACGTGACTAAGCATACACACACACACTCTAACCACTACCCGATATATTATACAGAAGTGCAGACACCAATGGAGAAGGCAATGGCAAGCCATTCCAGTACTCTTGCCTGGAGAATCCTGTGGACGGAGGAGCCCAGTAGGCTACACTCCATGGGGTTGCAAAGAGTCAGACACGACTGAGCAACTTCACTTTCACTTTCAAAAGAGATAATAAATGGCAGGAAGAATTTTGAGGCTCAATTTAAAATGGAATGACACAAAGAAGAATTTATTGGCATTCTGTTTACAGAACTGTTTTTCTATGTAATGTCATTTACTGGCTTTTCCCCATAATGCAATGCACACAGTCCTTTTACTCAGTAAAAGACTTTCCCTTGTTGGCCTCTGATAAATGCTCCTGAACTCTTGTCATGCCTCTTCCTGCCCCACCTGTCAATAACCCTAACCCTAATCCTAACTGTCTTAGAAAGTCTTCAATTTACTGTGATACAGTCACAATTTTTTTCTTCACTTCTTTTTTGTGACTCTTCATCTAATCAGTAACCTCTTTAAATCACACTGTATAAGCTGTTTACTCCATTATATATATTAGCTGCATAAAATGTACCTCAAAGGATTTGCAGCCAGGGGAAAAACACAACAAAACTTCTTTTGCAAAATGCTGTTAGGGGTGCTATGCTGCTGCTGCTGTTTATTTGCTAACTTATGTCTGACTCTTTGCAACCCCATGGACTGTCACCTGCCAGGCTCCTCTGTCCATGGGATCTCCCAGGCAAGAATACCAGAGTAGGCTGCCATTCCTTTATCCATGGGATTTTCCCTGACCCAAGGACCAAACCAGGTCTCCTGTGTCTCCTGCATTGCAGGCAGATTCTTTACCACTGCACTGCCTGGGAAGCCTGATGAGTGCTATACTGCAGGATTATTTAAAGTCCACTGGAAATACAGAGAATGTAGAGATTGGCTCTGTTTGGGTAGGTCAGATTTGGTTCACAGGGAAGGCAATCTCAGAAAATGGCTTTAAAAAACAGAGCATACTCTATAATCAGAGATAGAATAAACATTTCCTGTGCTAAAAAGACATGTCTAAGGTTGAAAGGTCTCCGAAATCAGAAAGAGAGAGAAAGGTAGTTGTACATAAAAATAAAACTCAAGCTAGACAAATTATAGTTGAACCAAGAAGACAAAATTTAATGTTAATTTTGACTCACTCCTGAAACCTCACTAAAATGGGATTAAAGGAGTTTAAGATTAACAACTCACGGGTATAGAGAATAGCAGAGGACATGAAAGCAATGCAGGTTTGGAAACATGAAAGTTGATGGACAAGCAGAACTGACTAGCAGACCAGAAAAAGCTGAATCCAAACTGAAGCCCAGCACTAAACTGATCTGCGTTGCAGAATCCAAGAGAGTCTCAGAAATTGGACTCCTCAGGTATCCAGAAACTGAATGCTGGAGCTAAATAGGGGTGAACTCATTGAAAAACCTGAACAAGAAGCAGTAGGATTCCTGGGCTGCCAGTTCACTGTACAAGTTGAATGCCTATTCTTCTGCAGCTTTGGCAGAAGTTTGAAGGCTCTCTTCTGTTACACACTGAAATGGACCCTGGGCTTGGGAACACCAGTCTCGTTGAGAATTGAGGTAAGGTGTGTTATTAAAAGAAGAAAATGAGAAAATATTGGAAAGAACATACTAAATGGTGATATGTGGGAGATTCCGTTCTTAACTTCATTCCCAGAATACTAATAGCCACACTTTACAACATTCAGGCAGTGAATTAAAGAACTTTGCTCTGGAGAAATTGACCCACTGGGGAAAAATCATATAAATATATATATATTATATGTATAATATGTATATATGAATATATATATATCTCATAATCATGATATATATACAGTTTTCCCAAAGAAATAGCCCTTTTCTATTACCCAAAAATGAAGCATATCATTTAGAACCTATACACAAACACACAGATACAGAACCTCTTAGCTCTTGAATATGATGCGACTACCAAGTTCAACAAACATCTGAGGAGAGACTATAACACTTAAGGGAAAAACAAAAGCAAACAAAGACACCAATAGAGAAACTTGGAGGAAAAGGTTCAATACTGGAAACAGAATAAAACTTCAAACATAGATTAATATCTTTCATGAGGTAAGATGTAGGCGATAGGTCTCCATACTCCCTTTGATCCCCTCCCCCCTCATTCTGATTTGAATTCACTCCAGTTAGGTTTCCATCCCCAACACTCCATTGGAACTGCTAGTGTCAAGGTCATTATGACACCAGTGTTTGACAAATCCAATGGTCAATTTGCATTCTTATCTTATTTTAACTAATCAGCAAAAGTTGACACAGTCAATCATTTCCTCTTCTTTTAAACATAGTCTTCACTTGGCTTCTAGGTCATCACACACTACTAGTTTTGCTCTTACCCACTTGATGTTTCTACATGTGTTGATTCTTCCTCATCTCCCTGATACTTTACAGTTGCCCAAAGACTCAGTATTTATATTTCCTCTCAATCTATACCAACTCTTTAGATGATGCCACCCACTTCAAAGCTTTTTATATATTATTTATGTTAATGAATACCAAATTTATGTCTACAGCATGGACCTCATCCTTGAACTCCAATTTCATGTATTTAACAGCCAACCACACTTTGCTATTTGGTTACTGAATAGACATCTCAAATTTGACATGTTTAGACATACAGTTCTTACTATGATGAAATAATTTGTATCATATTTATCTTCCCACAATAAACAATTGAAAATTGAACAAAAATAATTTTGTAACATATACAAATATTGAATCATTATGTTGTACACCCAAAATTAATGTCAATTGTACTTTCATAAAAATTGAACAACAATAAATGAAGAAACTACTTTAGGCATTAGACAAAACAATACAAGTACTATTCTCGAGAGAAGAAAAATGCATGAGGTGATCTTCATATGTCTCTTACTTTCTACATTTTACAAATAGCAGCACAAAGAATGGATCACAAATAGAAAGGAGAAATGTTAACAAGTAGAAACAGCAAAGTGAAATTTGTGAGCAAAGATACCAAAGAAGAGAGAGCTATATGGAATAGCCCCATATATCTGCACAGAGATCTCCTTTAGTCTCTGGATGAATACTAAGTTATGCATGGACAGAGAAAGACTCCAAGAGGCCTTATAGGGAGCAACTACTTCAGAGCCATGAGATTAATGCAGATCCCAAAGCTCTCACAATACTGAGAGATGTTCATATTTTCACAAGCCAAATGAAGAGATTTGACTGAATACCCACAGATATCTAGTTGCAACCCCAGAATGGACACACGTTAAAGGAAGGCTTATTCCATCACTAGATTAAGGACTATTCTAGACTCTCCCAAAGAAAGCTTAAAATCAAGTAGGATCAAGCTTATTGAGTAAAGTTCCTGCTAGCTAAAACAAACTTCAACATTGTTTAAAGAAAGACATAATGTTAAACACACTCTCATCAGATTTTCAACATTGTATCTTAAATGTCTGGCATACAATTAAAAATTACTAAACTGATGAAGAAGCTGGAAAAATGTATTAAAACCCAAAACTAGGAAGAAAAAGGCAGTAGAAATTCAGTAGAAAAAGTCAGTAGAAAAGTTGGTAGAGACTGCACTAATGTTGGAATTCAATAACAAGGACTTTAAAATAACTGGGGCTTCCCAAGTGGCTCAGACAGTAAAGACTTCCTGCAATGCAAGAGACACAGGTTTGATCTCTGGGTTGGGAAGATCCCCTGGAGAAGGAAATGGCAACCCATTCTTGACTGGAGAATTCCATGGACAGAGGAGCCTGGCAGGCTACAGTCCACGAGGCCACAAAAGGTCAGACATGACTGAGCAACTAACACTCTTAAAATAACTACAGTTTATCGCTGAACAACAGGGATTTACACTGCATGGGTCAACTTATACACAGACTTTTTTGATGAATATATAGTCAGCCCTCCACACCAGTATGTTCTGCATCCACAGACTGAATTAACTGTGCATCATGTATACTACATTTACAATCTGCAATGGTTCAATCTGTGGACACAAAATTTGCAGATTCAGAGCACTGACTATAGAACTTGAACATCTACAGATTTTCGTATCTACAGTGGGTCCTGGAACCAATCAATCCTCTGTGGATACCAAGGGAATACTATATTTTAAATATGTTTAAGTGTTGAGTGAATAGATGCAGAATCTAAAAAGAGAAATAAAAATCAGTGTGGGGGTGAGGGGGAGGAAAGAATGGACATTCTAGAACTCAAAAAGGAATATCTGAAATACTTAGGCTTAACTATAAACTACACATTGCAGGTGAAAAGATTAGTTTTGGAGACTGGACAAAAGGAACTATATCTAAACCAAAGCTCACAAAAAATAAAATAAGACTGAAGAAAATTAATACAGCTGCAGTGGCCTGTGAAACAATATCAAGTTATCTAACAAATATATAGTTGGAATTCTAGAAGGAGAGGGGAAAGACAGGAGCCAAAAAATTTTTTAAATTAAAGAAACAATGACCACAAATTCTTCAAGAAGCTCAACTAACGCTAGCCAGATAAACCTAAGAAAAACTAGACCTAGGCACATAATAGTCAAATTGCTGAAAACTAAAAAGTAAGAGAAAATTTGCAAAGGGACCAGAGAAAAAGAGTCCATTACATAGAGATAAATAAGATGATTGCTCACTTCTCATTAGAAATAGTACAACCAGATAACAATGAAATGGCACATTTAAAGCACTGAAAGGAAAATATCATTGACCTAGAATCCTATATCCAGAAAAAAATATGCTTTAAAATTTGAGGCAAAATATATAGTCAAATAAAATCTGAGAAAATTCATGAACAGTAGACCTGCACATCAAGCCCAAGGAAAATATCAGACAGAAATTTAGATCTGCAAGGAATGAAGAGTGACGAAAATATATATGGGCAAAAATAAATGACTTTTCTCAATTTCTCTAAAGATTTGACTATTTAAAGTAAGGATAATAGTTTCCTGTGGAGTTTATAAGATGTGCAGAACAATTCATCAAGAAGACATGACAGTTTAAAATGTGTATGTGAATAATAACAAAGTTTCAAAAGAAATGAAGCAAAAACTAGCAGAACCAAATGAAGAAATATGTAAGTCCATACTCATAGTTTAAGGTATTAACCCTCTTCTCTATTGTCAACAGAGTAAAAAAAAAACAAAAACAAAAACAAAAACTGGCAATATTAGAAAAAGATTTGAACAATATCGTGACAAGTTTTACTTTCCACAAATGTCCTCAGCAATATTCACAGCCTCATATGCTCTTCTAGAACCTCCTCACACCCCCATCAAGAGATGGAGTCAATGGACTCTCTTCTAGACTGAACAGACAGCATTCTGAGACTGCCGCTACAAACAGAACATGGCAGAAGTAAGCTTTATGACTTCCAAGGCTAAGTCAAAACAGGTAATATATCATCTACTTAGCTTTCTCCCTCTCTCATAACATGCAACTTGAGTGCTTTAAACCAACATCTTCCCTGAGCCACCATGCTGCAGAGGTCACACACTGAGACCACATTAAAATAGAGATGCCTAAGAAGCTTAAGATGATTCCAGCTTCCAACCCAGCCCCAACCAGCTAATGCTGAGTGGAACTTGCCTTTGAGATGTCCCAGCTGATGCTGGTTGGGGCACAGTAAACTGTTCCCACTAAACCTTGCTGGAACAACATTTGAGCCAAATATATGTTGCTGTTTTAAACCACTAAATATGGGGGATATATGTTACACAGCCATTGATAACAGATATCTTTACCAGCCAACATGATCTAACTGAAAAATATAGGATGCCATACCCAAACAACTAAAGAATCTAAGTACTCACAGTACATTTCATCAATATAGATCATATGTTGGGCATAAACAAATATGAATGAGTTTAGAAGGACTAAGTCATACTAAGTTAGAAATTAATAAAGAGGGAATTCCCTGGTGGTCCAGTGGTCAGGACTCTAAGTTTTCACTTCTGAGGACACATGTTCCATCCCTGGTCAGGAAACTGGGATCTTGTGGACCATGTGGAATGGCCAAGAAAAAGAAAAAGAAATTAATGAAGAAACCGAATTAAAAATTAATAACAAATAGATATTTTAAAAATTCCCAAATATATAAAAAAATTTTTTTTAAAAAAAGGCTTCCCTGGAGAAGGAAATGGCAACCCACTCCAGTACTCTTGCCTAGAAAATCCCATGGACGGAGGAGCCTGGTGCAGGCTACTGCCCAAGGGGTCACAAATAGTCGGACACAACTGAGCGACTTAAAAAAAAAAAAAAGGCTTCCCCGATAGCTCAATTGGTAAAGAATCCGTCTGCAATGCAGGAGACCCTGGTTCAATTCCTGGATTGGGAATTGAATTCCTGGATCCGCTGGAGAAGGGATAGGTTACCCACTCAAGTATTTTTGGGCTTCCCTTGTGGCTCAGCTGGTAAAGAATCCACATGCAATGCAGGAGACCTGGGTTCGATCCCTGGGTTGGGAAAATCCCCTGGAGAAGGGAAAGGCTACCCACTCCAGTATTCTGGCCTGGAGAATGACATGGACTCTATAGTCCATGGGGTCACAAAGAGTAGGATGCAATTAAGCACCTTTCACTTTCACTTCACTTTCACTTTCAACACTAAAAGAAGCCAACATCAGAGAAGAAATCAAAAAGAGAATTTGAAAATACTTTGAAATAAATAAGGAGAACAAATGTATCAAAAACTATGGGAGGCATCTAAAGTAGCATTTAAAAGGAAATTCATAGATGTACTGGATCTTTTCCTTTAAAAGGAAGGTTGAAAATTAACTGTCTAAACTTATACCTTAAAACTCTAGAAAAGAAAGAGTAAATGAAACCCAAAATATGAAAGTGTAGAGAATTAATAAATACAAGAGAAGAAATCAATGAAATTAAAAAGTCAAACAGTATACAAAAATCAATAAAACCAGAAGCTAGTTCTTTGAAAGTTTAATAAACTTGACATTATCTTGCCAAAACTGATCAAAAAAGAAGAGAAAACAGAGTGGGGTGGGAGAGGAAGACAGAGCATCTAGAATGAAAGTCATAACAAGCGTGATACCTCATGACTAAGTGGGGTTTATCCCAGGAAGGGAAGATTCGTTGCAGTGAAAACCAAATCAACACAATTCACCAAGTTAATAGAATAAAACAATTAACTCAGTAATTTCCCCAATAGAAGTAGAAAAAACATTTAACAAAATTAACACTTTTTCTTGATGAGAACTCGCAGCAAAATCATAATAGAAGGAAATTCCTTTAACTTTTTTCTTTATTGGCAAGTCTCCCTACTTTAGCCTTTAACTCTTAGAGCCTATTCTCAACAGAACAACAAAGTTATCTTGTTAAAATACAATTAGATTAATTTAGCTCTGTTGCCCCAAACACTCTGTTACTCCAAAGTTTGCTTCTGCATTTTGCTTAAATTGAAAAGATATTAACTTAGTTATGTACATCATAATCTCTAAAAGAAGCACTAAAAATACTAAGAGATATAGCAAGTTGATGAATTAAAATGGGTTACCAAAGAAAGAAGGTAGGAAAAGGAAAAAGGAACAAAAAACTACAGGAGACAAGCAATAAAAGCAAATAATTTATAAAGGAGACTTAAATGCAATAGTCAATAGTTACATTAATGGTAAATGATCCACATACCAATTAAAAGTCAGTGAGTATTAGATGAGAAAATCAAAATATTCTAATAGACAACTACAAAAAAGCTACTTTAATAGTAAAACAGAAGCATCCCTACTATAATCAAGAACAAGTAAAATATGTCTGCTAGATCTATTATTAGTTAACATTGTTCTGGAAAAGTTTACCAACATAATTGGGGAAAAAAATCTAAAAGTACAAATATTGGAAAGAGGAAGAAAAAGTAACATTATTTGTAGAGGACATCACTGTGTAAGTGTAAAACTGATCAAAATAATCTGAAAAGCAACCAGGGTTTATACAAAAGATTAGTAGAATAGTAATTAAAAAATAAATAAAGCTCAATATGTGTCTACATCCCAGCAATAAGAAGTTAGAAAGTAAATTGCATTCCTAATAGCAAAACATATATCACCTAAGAGTTAAACTCATGAGAAATGTACAGAATCTCTGTGAATAAAAACACAATATTGTTACTGAAGAACATAAAAGAAAACTTGTCTAAACGGAGAACTATATCATGTTACTGGGTCAGAAGATTTAATATTATCAAGATGTCATTGCTTCCCAAATAAATAAATAAACTCAGAGTAATCCCAGTGGGTTTGAGGATTTATTTTTGGAAATGCAAGAAATGATTCTGAAATTCATCTGGAAGAATAATACATGAAACTAAGTGGGATATTCAGGAAATTATAGAAATGAGAGGACTTTATTCTGCTAGGAAATAAAATGTATTCATATATAAAATAATAATTACAACATTGTAGTACTTCCGTAAAAACAAGCAAGAGTGAGAGAGAATTTAAAGCTTAGAGCAATTTCTTCATAAGCATATGATTAATTTGTTAATAGTGGAATCTTAAATCAGTGAGAAAGTTAATTAGTCTATAAATAGGAATGGAGAGCTTGACTATCAATTTTGGGGAAAATAAGTTAGATTAATATTCAACATAATTCAAAATAAAGTCCAGGATTATTAGAGATTTAAATAGAAAAATAAGATCTATGCCACTAAAGAAATACATATGTGAATATATAATCTTGGTATGGTAAAGAAAATGACACCCAAGGCATACAGGAAAATATTAAACTTCTTTATATTTATTTCTATAAATAGGTTTTATTTGGCAAAATAATACATTGAATATAAAACCAAACATGCAGGTGATTAACTGAGAAAAATATACCTTTAAGAAAAAGCTCATATTAATCCATAGAAAGCTGACAAAGAGTCTTTGTCACAAATAAAAATTACTAACAGACAATGATAGAAAACTCTCAAAAGACGTAATTACCTGCCACATAATAATTAGAAGTGCAACTTAATGAGTATGCCATGTTAGAATATCAAACAGGCAAAGCTCTATATATGTATTAGTAAGGGTATAGGAAAATATACTAGTGAAAGGGTATAGATTTGTACAATTTTTTTTGAAAAATAGATTGGAATCCTTGAAATTTTGTAAATATACCATTTAAGGGAGTTAATCCTAACAAAACAATAACATATTCCTCTAAATGGATATCCACAGTACCTGATTATAAAACATCAGACCAAAAAATGGCTCTATTCGCTTTGTTTTTTAAGAAATCAAATCAAAACAACAATGAGACAGAGAGAGAGAGGGATGATCTTTGGTGAAACCAGGATATACTTGTAACTTTGAACTATATTTGAGAAAGAGCTACCAAAGCCAGGAAAGTCAAACAGGAATGCAGGGAAATGCCTAAAGAGACATCTGCGGGAGAAGATCTCAAACAAATGAGGCAGAGCCCAGTTAATCAAAGCACGGAGCACAACATGAGGGGCAAAACCACAAATGTTGTCTGGAACAGTGGGAATAGGATGCCTGGGTCTTTAGAGGAAGTTTCCCAAACCCTGTAGAATAGAAAGACAAAAAGAAAATGAACGAGGAAACACATTTTTTTGAGAAAAGCAATGTGTTGTTGAGGAAGGGTAAAGGACATAGAGCTTGAATTATGAGCAGTCCAGAAACTGCTGATTTCTTTGCACTGGGGAGAAATGAAGGTTAGAACAATTCACACACACACACACACACACACACACACACACACACTGCTGAGCCATAAAGAGCTTTACTGTGAACCAAGGAAAGTTAATGCTTGCCTGGAACAGTACTCTAGGGTCTTCCCTGAAGAAATATCTCAAAAATAACTGGAAGAATTTACCTTATTCACAAAAGTAATAAGCAAAAAAAGAACCAGACAAGTATGCATGCAAAGTTATTCCAGAAAAAGGAAGAAAAATGTGGGAAAAACACACGGCAGGTGATGAACACACACCAGAAAAATATGGCCACTGCTCAGATAAAAATCATGACCAAATACATGGTCATAAATACAAGGCACCTAATGAATCAAAGAGCTTAAAGCAGAGAACTGGAGGAGATGAAACCCAAGCTGGCAGATTTAAAAAATGAATAGAAAAAAAAAATCCATCCAAGAAATCATGGCGACATTAAGCAGTACAAAGAGCCATCATTGAAATCACACTAAAGGATAGAAGAACAGGATTAAGGAAATCAAGCAAAGTGATAGATACGAATTAGAAATGAAACCATAAATCAATACAAACAAAAAGAAAAAACAAAGGCATAATTTTGAAAAACCTGAAAACTTTAAATCTATAACTTGGCTAGCAATCCATAACACCCACCACCAAAAAAAAAGAAGCCCTCATGCAATATGATCTACACTAAAACGCATCCTAGTGATAGCATGGGACTTCAAAGATGAAGAACAAACCAGAAAACTTCGGGCGTGCAGGCAAAATGATTAAGTAACCTACAAGCCTGAGACACATTCCAATTTGTTACCCCTAAATTTACTCTTATTTCTGGCTGTATAACCACCCAACTAGACACTGCGTCTCCTAACCTTCTTTGCAATTAGTTAGGATGGCCGTACTCTTGCCTAGAAAATCCCATGGATGGAGGAGCCTGGTGGGCTACAGTCCATGGGGCTGCAAAGAGTCAGACACGAATGAGCGACTTCACTTTCACTTTTCACTTTCATGTATTGGAGAAGGAAATGGCAACCCACTCCCGTGTTCTTGCCTGGAGAATCCCAGGGACGGGGGAGCCTGGTGGGCTGCCATCTATGGGGTCGCACAGAGTCGGACACGACTGAAGCGACTTAGCAGCAGTAGCAGTAGCAGCAGGGTGGCCGTATGAGTATGTTCTGGATAACTAGATACACACTAAAATGAAGTGTGCAAAGTAATCGAAAATTTAAAGAAAAGCTACTTTCTCTGAATGTTGCCACTTCATCTCTCTTGCAAACTGGAATATAGATGTGCCAGCAACACACCTTTAATCTTGGGAATGAGAATAATGCCCTAGGGGATGCTGGAGCAATAAGACAATAAATTGCTCCCTGGATGACTATGCAGTAGTTGCTCTGATAACAGACCAGACCAGATAGATGAGAGAGATATAAAGTTCAGTCTTATTTAAATCACTGTATCTTATACTTTGTTTCAGTATCATATTCTTTCTCATACCTAATACAAAGAGAAAAGCTAGACTGGCCTCATATTTCACAATAATATTCAATGCTGTAGACTTAGGTATGATACTGTCTTAGTTAGGGCTCCTCTAACAGAATGGGGATTCACTGGTGGCTTGGACGGTAAAGAGTCTGCCTACAGTGCAGAATACCTGGGGTTTGATCTCTGGATTGGGATGATCCCCTGGAGAAGGGAAAGGCTACCCACTCCAGTATTCTTGCCTGGAAAATCCCAACTGGCAGGCTACAATCCATGGAGTCGCAAAGAGTTGGACATGAATGAGCGACTTCACTTTCTTTGTTTCTTTTCACTCTAATAGAATTCCATACAACGGGTGCTTATAAAAAACAGAAATTTATTTCTCACAGTTCTGAAGACTGGTAGGGCTAAGATCAAGGACAAATTAGGTGTCTGGTAAGGGCCTGCTTCCTGATCTGTAGATGGCTGTCCTTTCACTGTATCTCCCTATGGAAGAACCGGTGAGGGAGCTCCCTGGGGTCTCTTTTACCACAGCAGTAATCCCATTCCTGACAGCTCCACCCTCATGACACCATCAACTCCCCAGATCTCTACCTTCAAATACTATCACTTTAGGGATTAGTTTTCAACAAGTGAATCTTGGAAGGACACAAGCAAGACCCAATGAAAAAGCTATTACAAGATGCAAATTATTATATATATAAAAGATAAACAACAAGGTCCTACTCTACACTACAGGGAACTATATTCAGTATCCTTTGATAAACTATAATGGAAAAGAATACAAAAAAAGGATGTATACATACTGTATAATTGAATCACATTGCTGAACACTAGAAAATAACACAACTTTGTAAGTCAGCTATATTTCAATAAACTAAATTTTTAGGAGAAGCTATTATAGACATATGGTATATAGATGGTATTATAAAAATACAATAGATGGTATTATAAGAATAGATAATATATAGATGGTATTATAAGAATACCATCTTTAATAAGATACTGCTCATCCTTTTCTTTTGGAGAAGGAAATGGCAACCCACTCCAGTATTCTTGACCAGAGAATCCTGTGGACAGAGGAGCCTGGGGGCTGCTGTCCATAGGGTCGCACAGAGTCAGACACGACTGAAACGACTTAGCATGCATTATAGACAGTCAGTTCAGTTCAGTTCACTCACTCAGTCGTGTCTGACTCTTTGCGACCCCATGGACTGCAGCACACGAGGCCTCCCTGTCCATCACCAACTCCCAAAGTGTACCCAAACTCATGTCCATTGAGTTGGTGATACCATCCAGCCATCTCATCCTCTGTCGTCCCCTTTTCCTCCTGCCTTCAATCTTTGCCAGCATCAGGGTTTTTTCAAATGAGTCAGCTCTTTGCATCAGGTGGCCAAAGTATTGGAGTTTCAGCTTCAACATCAGTCCTTCCAATGAACACCCAGGACTGATCTCCTTTAGGATGGACTGGTAGGATCTCCTTGCAGTCCAGTTCAGTTCAGTTCAGTCGCTCAGTTGGTTCCAACTCTTTGCGATCCCATGAACCACAGCACACCAGGCCTCCCTATCCATCACCAATTCCCGGAGTCCACCCAAACCCATGTCCATCAAGTCAGTGATGCCATCCAACCATCTCATCCTCTGTTGTCCCCTTCTCCTCCTGCCATCAATCTTTCCCAGCATCAGGGTCTTTACAAATGAGTCAGCTCTTCACATCAGGTGGCCAAAGTATTGGAATATCAGTTTCAACATCAGTCCTTCCAGGACTGATCTCCTTTAGGATGGACTGGTTGGATCTCCTTGCAGTCCAAGGGACTCTCAAGAGTCTTCTCCAACACCACAGTACAAAAGCATCAATTCTTTGGAGCTCAGCTTTCTTTATAGACAGTAAGAGAATTTAATAAAATGCCTAAGTTAAAAATTAATATAAAATTATTCCAGTTACAGCTTTGATAGACATTCTTATATTAAACCAAACCATAGAAAACAAACAAACCATACAAAAGCAAACAAAACCATAGAAAATTTGGATAAAATGAAAAGTACATGTTTGAAAGCATGAAGAACTATCAAGTCACTAGAACTTGAGAGGTGAAGTTCTACAAGAGGCAAGAAGGGTGTTGAGATAAACCCCAAATTTTGCTCCATTATTCCTCTGAATGCATTTGCTGATTCACAAGCAGTTTAGAGTTTCATGTCTGAGAATCAAGCAGAAAGGGATGGTTCTGAGGCTGGAAGCTGAACGAGACTTTCTGTGGTCTCACAAGACTGAAGGAAAAAACCTGGAATTCAACAAAACAACTAAGACTTGAAAACACAAGATCATCAGGGGGAATGGAAATGTATTAATATTAAAATGAACCCAACGTTCAGCAATGCAGTTAACCTCTAGGAATTTGCTCATTTGTAAATAATATGGAGATGAGAACATAAGAAGCCCAGCAGAAAGTGGCAACCAGGATCCTGTATCAGTTTGCTTGGGCTCCCAAAAAAAAGGACTTCAGACTAGGTGGCTAAAACAACAGAAATTTATCTTCTCAGCAATGCAGTTAACCTCTAGGAATTTGCTCATTTGTAAATAATATGGAGATTAGAACATAAGAAGCCAAGCAGAAAGTGGCAACCAGGATCCTGTATCAGTTTGCTTGGGCTCCCAAGAAAAAGGACTTCAGACTAGGTGGCTTAAACAACAGAAATTTATCTTCTTACCATTCTGAAGTTAGGAAGTCCAGGATCAAGGAGGGTATTAGCAGAGCTGGTTTCTTCTCAGGTCTCTCTCTGTCTGATAGATGACCATTTTCTATCTGTGCTTTCACATGTCCCTGTGTGCATGGCTCTGTCCTAATCTCATTTTATAAGGACAGCAGTCAGATTGGACTAGGGTTCAATGTATTGACTTCATTTTTAACATAATTACCTCCTTAAAGGGTTTATCTCCTTTATCTCCCAACAGAGTCTCCTTCTGAGGTGCTAGTGGTTAGAATCTCAATATATGATTTTAGGAAGGATACAGTGGAGCCCATAACAGGTCCTAAGAAGTAGAGAAAAACTTTAGGCAGTTCACTGATGGTAGAGAGACAAAAATTGGGCCTCAAGGCCCATAAAAGGGAAGGAACTCTAATAAACATGCTCAACATTTAGTTAGGTCCCCTGAGAGATTATATCTTAAAGCCAAATTGGAAATGGATTAGTCTTCACAGTGGAATCCATCTTTGAATCAGCTCAGTCCAGGCTGGATTGAAGCAAATTGCCTGTCAGAAGCAACTGCAAATCTTCTCTGAAGGAACGGACAGTATTTAGACCCTCAAATTATTTCTAAAATTTTTTCACATGCAAGTCTTATCACTCAATAAAAAATTATAAGATATATCGGGAAATAGAGACAAATAGCTGAAAATCAAGAGGAAAAGAAATAGAAGAAATACTGAAGATCCAGAGTTACTATTCTAGATAAACTATATATTTTATTTTAGTCGCTCAATCATGTCTGACTCTTTGCAACCCCATGGACTGTTTTGCAATCTCCAGCCTCCTCTGTCCATGGGATTCTCCAGGCAAGAATACTGGAGTGAGTTGCCATTTCCTTCTCCAGGGGATCTTCCTGACTCAGGAATAGAACCCAGGTTTCCTGCGTTGCAGGTAGATTCTTTACTGTCTGAGCCACCAAGGAAGCCCAAGATACATTATACTGGTTTTCAGAAGGGCCTCAAAGATATCAAATATATCTGCAAGTAAATTAACCACCTGTTGAAACAAAGTCTAACAATTCCTTAAAGAAGACAATAAAAGAAAAACACTCAACAATGTAAACCAGACAATAACCTGTGTTTAATACAAAATTAGTGGGCATGCCAAGAACAAAAATTTGACCCTAAACAAAAAATGTTTTAGAAAGACACATGTTCAGAAATTATAAAGATGATGGAACTAGCAAACAAGAGTGTTAAAATAGCTACTGTAAACTACACTGAGGGCTTCTCTGGTGGCTCAGTAGTAAAGAATCCTCCTGCCAATGCAGGAGATTCAGGTTCAATCCCTGGGTGGGAATGATCCCTTGGAGAAGGAAATAGCAACCCACTCCAGAATTTTTGCCTGGGAAATCACACAGACAGAGGAGCATGGTGGGCTACAGTCCATGGGGTTCCAGCAGAATCAGACACAACTTAGCAACTAAACAACAACACTACACTGAAGTATTTAAAGCAAAACACACACATAGTAAGAAAAGAAATTTTATAAAGTCTGGAGACAGTTTCAAAGATAGGAGAAAGCTGATAAGTTGTAGGAAACCAATGATGAAGAAAAAAGTCTTAAAAAAGCAGCTAGAAAAAAATTATGTGATAAACAGAGGAACAAAACCAGAAATAATTGAACTTATAGCTATGTAAACTGGAAGATAATTAAACAACATTTTTAAACTGCTAAAAGAAAAAAGAAAACATGTCAATATTGAGTTCTACAATCAGTAAAAAATATCATTCAAAATAAAGATGAAATAAACACAGTATAATTAAAGACATACATGTTGTTGAAAGCATTTATCACCAGGATATCTGTATTAAAAGAAATGTTAAAGCTTTTCAGACAGAAGAAAAATAATACCAGGTAGAAAGTTGGATCTACAGAAAAGAATGAAGAAAAGAATAAATGATAAAGATATGGATAAATATAAAATTTTATCTCATTTTAAAATTATATTTAAAAGATGTCTATTTAAGGTAAAAGTCATAATAATGTATTGTGGAATCTGTAACATCCAGAAGTAAAGTGCATGGCAACAATAAGATAAAAGAGCACAGGCAAATTGAAGCATACCATTGTTTCTTACATTACATGTTAAGTGGTATATTATTTGACAGAAGAGTGTTAGAAGTTACAGATGCATGTTTCAAACCTGGAGCACCCATTAAGGCAATGAAGTTAACAATGAAGAGATACTGGAATTTGAAAAATACTCAAATCAAAAGAAGGCAGGAATGAAAAAAAAAAAGGTAAAGACGGAAATTTCCAGATCAAATAAACATGAAAGTAACTCAAACTTCACTCATAAATTTATTAAAACAAATTTTTAATTCAGCTGCAATGAGAAGTAATTTTTAACTTCAGTTTGACAAAAAAAAAAAAATGTCTGCTAACACTATCGTCACTCAGATGTGGGGAAACAACCACTCCTGCATTGTTAGTAGACAGGTAAACAGGTACAACCTTATGAAGCTCAATCAGCTACATTTCTAAGGATTAGAGATGCACACAGTATTTGACCCAGGAACATTGCTTATAGATATTTACGCTACAGGTAGCTTTGTTCACCCATGAAATGATACATATGCAAAAATATGCAATAATATTAACTGCAAAATTATTTCTAATAAAAATTAGATTGGAAGCAATCTAAATGACCATCAAGAGGAGAATGGCTGGATAGGAGTAAAACTATGAACATACATACAAATAGACTACTACATATAGTAATCTACCCAAGTAATTCCACAGACTGTCTCCCTAGTTAATATGTTCCTGACAAAACAACTCTTGGGTTTTAATAACCAAACCTCAGAGATGTGTGAATCTTCCAATACAATATTTTCTAGCCAGAGTTTATATAGGAACATTTAATATGTACTTCATAAAACACAATATATTTTTTACCAAAATGACAAGCAGGGAAAGCCTCCAGTACTGTGAGACAGTAAATTTCTGTTATGTTATCCACTTTGTGGTATTTTATTACATCAAACTAACACAGCAAGGTATTACCAGAAAGAGTGGGGCTCAGAAAAGAACTGATCAATGTATAAGCAGGAATAAAAGAGAATATGTTCATAAATTTGAGGATTTACAGGGTTAGAGAAAGCAATTGCTTTTTGATACCAAATGGTAAAAATACGCCACTTAGCAATAAATACTGGTTAAAACTCAGCCTCAAGGGAAGGAGCAAACCAAAGGTATGGCCATCATATTCTTTGTTAACTTTGCTGAATAAGTGAAGATGTCCCAGAGAAAAATTGTGATGGATGCCCACTTAGTCTTTTCAGTGATAGGAAATAACTTACAAAAAAGAGATTCAGGGCACAATCTCACATCTGAAGAGTAGGGAGACAGCTCAAAGAATGCTCAGCTCTTCTCCATCCCACAACCCAGACTCGGATAACATTAAAACCTTCAACAAAGGGGTTACCTGTTAAATAATAGCAACAGGAAAGAGAAAGGGTGGTATTTTTACATGCAGCATAAACTTCAATGGCAGTACTTTTACCCAAGGAGTTAAAATAAGTTCACCAGGAGGGCTTTGTTTTGTCTGCAATTGCATCCCCATCACCTAACCCAGAACACCTAGACTAGTAGCTGCTCACCAATATTTGCTGATTCCAAGAATAAGTAATGAAAAGGCAGCCAGAAGAATAAAGGCATTTTCTCTGCCTGCTTCTCCTAGTCCCATGATGAGGAGGGAGGGGGAAAATGGGAAGCCCACTTGAGCAGTATTCTCAGAAAGAACTGAATTTAGTGACAGTAAAAAGGTGGTGCGTGTGAGCTAAATTGTGTCTGACTCTTTGTGACCATATGAACTGTAGCCCACCAAGGCTCCTCTGTCCATGGGATTCTCCAGGTAAGAATACTGGAGTGGGTTGCTATGTCCTCCTCCAGGGGATCTTCCCTACCCAAGGATTAAACCTGAGTCTCTTACATCTCCTGCATTTACAGGTTCTTTACCACTAGAACCACCTGGAAAGCCCATAAAAAAGAGGGGGCTTTTATTTGAGAAGTTTGTCTAAGATTATGTAGAAGTTCTTTGACCTTAGCCACTAATAGGCAGCCTTGCCATTAATTTATTATTTCTTCCCTAGTTTACTTCTCCCAGAACTAGTCCAGACCTCTTGTGAAGCTCACAAACTTCTTTAATCCCAACTCTAATTCACTTCACTTCACTGAGAGGACAGAAATTATTCAACATAAGTGTTCTCAATGAATCCTGTTTTCATCTAAGCCCCTAAAATGGGACTCTCCCATTTCCCTACCACAGATGAGGACATGGCCCCATTTTTTTAAAGCCAGCATAGCTGTATTCATAATTCTCTGCAAAGAGGACATTTTTGCTCTTTTTGCTCTTTACATTCATGTAAAATGTCTGTTCTTTTCTGAATTTAAATTAATGCCTTGGTTCTGTGCCTTGCATCTCCCCATCCTCTGCTCCTTCAGACTAAGAAAGCTTTCTCAAGATCTTAAAGTATTTCCAGATATAGAAAATTATTCTTCTTGGTTCTGGCTGTTAGATTAAAACTATTAAAAGTCCACATGAACTACCGTTACATATTGCATATAGGAAAGGGAACAGAAACACTAGATCTTAGTTAAAATCATTCTTCAACTGAAGCCAACGCTGGAAATGCTTCTGAAGGTTCTTTATCTTTCACCCACTCTATTTGCAAACATTCTTGTTCACATTCACTTTCTCGGTATGCACCTTTATTAAGACAGATCTAATCACATCCCAGTTCAGCTCAAGCCATGAGAGTACTCCACAAAATAATACTTTCTATAATGTCCTCATGCTAACTCTCGTATATTCACCCAGATGCCACCTGATCATATCCATCCCATAGGTATCTAGGTGCAGTGAGTTTAAGCCTGCAATTCTAGCCTGAGTTCTCCCCAAGATTTCTTCAAATCACCAAGAGTTCTTATGGTCTCTTCTGCTCAGTTCTCCATTATGTCAATTCAGAAGTGAAATTCAGTCTCTTCATTAATTCCCATAGAAAAGCCTCCATTCACATAAAATGCAGCTTAGCTGAATACAGAAGGACCACAAGGAAGGATCATAGCCTGCACCCAGAGCAAACAGCTTCACATCAACCACTCCTCTTCACTGGGGTCCTTTCTAGTAATCCCACCACCAGGGATTTCCCAGTTGGCTCTTTACATAATCAGCACTTTACTTCATGTCTTTCTGTAATTCCCCTCTATTCTTACTCTTTTCCCTCTCCAGAAAACTCAGACCCTGGAGGTTTCATTTTTCCCCTCCAAGGTATTTTTTCCAGACAGATACTGCTTCTTCCATAAGAGGAATTCCAATGTAAGCTGTTAAATTTAGACTAGAATCTAAGTTAATTTTTGAAGATAATTTAATAATTCTAGTCTTGTTTCTTTTGTTCTTTGAATGAGGAAACAGAGGCCTAGAAATCTTAAGTGCCTTGCTTACTTTAGCTCTTACAACACTATTTACAGAGACCATCTGATTCAGAAACATGTGGGTGGTTTTTATAAAAAAACACTAAATTTGAGGCTGCACCTTCCATCTGCTAAACCAGGATCTACTGAAGAGCTCCCCAAATAACTTTTAGGCACACAAAGTCACTGCCTTAGAATTTAAGGACTGGGCGGGGGAGGGGGGTACAAAAAAATACTAAAGCTGTTAAAATTTAATTAAATCTGAGCTGTAAGAATGACAGTTTGGTTTCACGCAGCACCTGAAAAGACCTTAGACAATTTTGACACAGGACAAAGTAAATACTAGTGTCACTTGAGCGGAAGTAACAGCGGACTAGGAGTCAAAGCTAATGTGTAACCTTGAGCAAGTTACTTAACATCTCTGGACCTCGGGTTCCTAGGGGAAAATACTGCTTTCCCTACTTAACGCCAAGGACTATTTGAAGGGTAAAATGAGATCATGTATGTGAAAACACTTGTAGAAGGAGGAGAAAATAAATAGCTCTCTACAACTGCTAGGTATTGTTTCAAAGTCCTACTTGGGCCTGGAAAACATCAATCTTCTGCCTGTTACCAGTGTGCTAGTAATACAGGCTATGGAGTTTCTCAAGAAGCCCGCAGGATCCAAGTTAGGCAGCTCATTGCTCAGGCTGAGTAGCCAGAGAGGGGAATTCTTGATTCAAAGCAGCATCTGTTAGTGATTAAGGTTTCAGAGGCATGTGCCTGAACTGAAGGCAATGCTACAGAATTGGTCATAGCAGCAGTCCCAGTTGTAAAACAGATTCCATCCTTAAAGTGGATATGAAAGGTAAACATGAAAGCACTATTCCACAGTCACATGAAACAAAAATGATGCTTGTTTAACATCCCCCACAGCACACGTGCAAGCACACACAACAGGAAGCAACAGCCAGAGGCTTATGGGAAAGAACGAGGTTCTCCCAAGCGACAGCCACCACCATCAAACTCAGAAGAGCTCACTTGCATTCTAACAACTGCACATAATGTTTGCAAAGTGGATATCTCTGCCATTCACTCTCTGATGCTCTCTTCCTTGAAAACTCAAGTTTGATCAAATTGGCAAAAAAAAAAAAAAAAAAAAAGAATCCCCATATCCAAAAATCACTATGAATTCTGTCTGTGTCAGAGATCTGACTATAGTTAACATGACCATGTTCACTGTGACTTAGAAGACAGGATGGACCTTGAACAAAGTCCGAAGATCTGGGCCTGGTGTGAAGAGTGATCTTAGGACTTCTAGGTAGGCTGGGTGAGAAATTCTGAGAGTGTTTGGGATGGCGGTAGAATGAGACCCCAAGATTTTTATTAATGTTGTTTTGGGAAAGTGTGCACTATCTATAAAAGTGGATGTAGTGTGTGCTTGAGTTGAACTTAGAAAGCTTAGAGAGAGGACTGTTAAAAAATTTAAAGAAAAAGTCAAGATGAGCAGTTTAAGGTGAGTCAGAATTTACTGTTCAGGCTATAAATTTCAGTTGAAGGTACATGAATAAGAAACATGATGTCCCACACCAGGGGAGAGTCCTGGTTTTTATGGGGAACACCTTGAACATACCCAGAAAGTCAGCAACTTGGATGACCTGGCTGGTTTAAGTTCAGCCTTTCTGGAAGCACTTGCGAAAAAGCAGGGAGAGCTGTACCCAAGGCCAAAGCAAGTGACCAATAAGAAAACAGAATAAGAAGCAAAAAACTGGGACTTTCCTGGTGGTCTAGCAGTTAAGACCTCACCTTCCAATGCAAGTGGTGTGGGTTCGATATCTGGTCAGGAAGCTAAGATCCCACAGGCCTCTCACCCAAAAAAGCCAAAACATAAAACAGAAGCAATATTGTAACAAATTTGATAAAGACTTTGAAAAACTTGTCTACATTAGAAAAATCTTAAAGAAAAATAAAGTGAAAGTGAAGTCGATCCCACAGGCCTCTCACCCAAAAAAGCCAAAACATAAAACAGAAGCAATATTGTAACAAATTTGATAAAGACTTGAAAAACTTGTCTACATTAGAAAAATCTTAAAGAAAAATAAAGTGAAAGTGAAGTTGCTCAGTCGTGTCCAACTCTTTGTGACCCCATGGACTGTAGCCTATTAGGCTCCTCCGTCCATGGGATTTTCCAGGCAAGAGTGCTGGAGTGGATTAGCATTTCCTTCTCCAGGGGATCTTCCCGACCCAGGAATTGAACCCAGGTCTCCCGCATTGCAGGCAGATGCTTTACCATCTGAGCCACCAGGGAAGCCCTGGTGAAAAAAGAAAAATAAAGAGTATGTTTATTTAAAAAAAAAAAAAAAAGCACCAAAAGCTGACTGTATGAGAGATGGATCTAAGGACAATCTTAATACAAGAAAACTGCTCCAGGAAGGCAGAGCACGGGGCCTACAGGCCAGTCACTGAGGCCAAAGGAGAAACAGAGGTGAACCATAGCCATCTCTTTGGTTAGAAGTTTGTTTGTTGGTTTGTCTATTTGCTTGTTTTCCATCAGAAAATGAATGGTCATCTTGTAAACTAAATTTGCCCATAAACCACTTGAATCTATCTTATAGAAACTGTTTCTTTAGGTCATGAAACAGGCTAAGAAATAAAATTGTGGGATGCAGCAGAAAGGTCATTTAACCAGGACTGAAATACCTGGGCTCTAGTCCAAGTTATGCCAATCCCTGGCTGAGGTGGTGTCTCAGGTGGGGCATTTAGCCCATGCATCTTCTGGAAGCCTGCCATGGCGGGGCTAGGAGGGCAGCAGGAGGGAGTAAAGAGAGATGGAAAGATGATCTCCAAGGTCCCATCCAGTGAAAACAGTCATGGTTCCAGTTAGCGTATAAAATAATTGAGGAAGTCTGGAAGGTTATATATCAAAACATTACTAGAATCTACCTCAAGAGAATGGGATTAGGGCAGAGGCAGAGAGACAAAAGAAAACAATTAGGGAACCCTTTCAGTGGCGAAAAAATGCAAAGGGAGAGGGGATTATAAGTGAAATATTAAACAGGAAAAGTTCCAGTTAGCATATAAAATAATAAAGTCTGGAAGGCTATATATCAAAACATCACTAGTAGTCAGAGCATAAGCACGAATTAGAAGGAGCAAAGGCACTTGGGGGAGCTGACAGAGTGATTATTTTATTTCCCTGCTTTCTCCCCTGCCCTTCTTGGAAAAGCTCATGGTAGAGCCATTGGAAGCCTGTCAATCCCATCTAACTCCTCTTCATCCTCTGGGGCCCAACCCTCCCTGCCCACTAATGAGGGAAGGGGACATGAGAGGGAATTGCCTGGGAACATGCTCTGATGCCTCCTTTGCAATACATTGTCTGATTTTCTGGCACAATGTGAAGAAAGCTGAGCTTGGATCTTGGCCCACACTGATAGTGCTGCTTACCCTGGAGATTTCAGCATCATCAGTGTGGCTTCTTACATCATCCTGATTTCCCTCTTTCTCACTATCAACTTCAGGGTCTACAAGTTTGTCATCCAAGCTGTACAAAATTCAAAAGATCATGCAATTGAGCTAATTTCAGAAGTTTTCCATAATTATGAGAGTAACCCCATCAACATGGTCAACATGGTCCCAAAACTCATCATGTGTGTCTTTCTGGTGAAAGATCTGGCTGTCTTCATGTGGCTAATGACCAACATTGGTTTAGCTCCAATGGGATTGCCCTTCTGATCTTTGCCTAACTATAAATTTTCAGTATTCCAATGAAAAGTACAAATCCCAGTCTGACTACTATGTTATGACCAAGCCAGATGTTAAAGGGCCCAGGCAATGCGCTCTGGCATTTCAAAGAAAAAAAAAAAAGAATAAGCACATGGAAATTAAAAATCCAACAGTTACCAAAACACCATTGAAGAGTTATAACCGTGCTCTTGTGCCATTAAGGAATATGTCCAGTGTTCAACTCCAAACTTTTTTTATCTGGTGTTTTCTCACCTTCTTTAACTTACCCAAGTACTGGGTTTTAAACCAATGTCTTATAAGAGTTTTGTGCTTATTTTCAATTTAAGGAATCGTGATTCCAAAAGTTGATCTGGGGGTGGGAGTGGAATAATGACTATGGAATTAACTTTTATATCTTCCTCAGACTATTCTTACCCTCCTCTGACCTCGTAACCCTGTTTCATAATATGAACAGCTACTTGTGTTATTGTCTGTCTTCTCCCGCCTCATTGGTACAAAATTTTCAATTCTGTTAATAGCTCATAGGTGATACGGATAGTCACTGAATCCTAGAATTGTTGTTATTGTTGTTGTTTAGTTACCAAGTCATGTCTGATTCTTTGTGGCCCCATGGACTGTAGGCAACCAGGCTCCTCTGTCCATGGGATTTCCCAGGTAAGAATACTAGAGTGGGTGGCCGTTTAGTTCTCCAGGGGATTTTGTGACCCAGGGATCACACCTGCGTCTCCTGCATTGGCAGGCAGATTCTTTACCACTGAGCCACCAGGGAAGCCTGAATCCTAAAACATCATCTGGTAAATGAGATCAGAAGCATAAAATTGGCCCACTGAGCTGACCACCACTCCCTCTATGCTCCTGCTTAGGAAATGAAAAACCCCACCATTTGGGAAGGGGGTTTCTATTTCATTACATCTGGACATGAGTTCTGAGCTTGAGTATGAGAAAAGTGCTTCCTAACTTCTTAAATACCTGCCTCAAGCTTAATAGACAAGGCTGTGCTTATTTGTGAGCTGCTGACTCAGAGGTTAAAGTGTCTGCCTGCAATGCAGGAGACCTGGGTTCGATTCCTGGGTTGGGAAGATCCCCTGGAGAAGGAAATGGCAACCCACTCCAGTACTCTTGCCTGGAGAATCCCATAGAGGGAAGAGCCTGGTAGGCTACAGGTGCTTTATTTGGGAAATTAAATGTATATAATTTCTATAAAAATAATATTAGCAGTTGCTTCTAGGTACATGGACACACACAGTTCAGTTCAGTTCAGTCATTCAGTTGTGTCTGACTCTTTGCAGCTGCATGGAGTGCAGCACGCCAGGCCTCCCTATCCATCACTAACTCCCAGAGCGTGCTCAAACTCATAACCATCGAGTTGGTGATGCCATCCAATCATCTCATCCTCTGTTGTCCCCTTCTTCTCCTGCCTTCAATCTTTCCCAGTATCAGGGTCTTTTCCAAGGAGTCAGTTCTTCACATCAGGTGGCCAAAGTATTGGAGTTTCACCTTCAGCATCAGTCCTTCCAATGAATATTCAGGATTGGTTTCCTCTAGGACTGACTGGTTTGATCTCCTTGCAGTCCAAGGGACTCTCAATAGTCTTCTCCAACTCCATAGTTCAAAAGCATCAATTCTTCAGTGTTCAGCTTTCTTTATAGTCCAAATCTCACGCAATTCACTGTAAGTTATTTGAGAAGGTACATATGAATAAGTGATTGTAGTCAGGTAATTCATGATTTGGAAAAGAGCTTGAATATGATTAATAGAGCAGAATTTCTAGATGCTCTGTCCCTGATAAAGAAAAAATACCTACAAACTGAGGTTTATGTTCTACCACGTTTTAAAACTACTTAAAAATGGTTTAAACACTATCACCATGAACACCATGGAAAGAAGTCTTATATTTGGCCCAGTCATTGCCCTCTGGTCATCAAAACTCACTTGCCAGGGTCAGTGGTCTCCATCAGTCTGTATTGTAACTGACTGTTCTCCCCAAACATCAACACAAATATCTGATGTTTTTATGGAATGAAAATGAAATGAAAAGATGCAGAAAAATGGTGGAGTAAAGCTAATAAAATAAATAACTATACTCTCGGTCTCTTTGAGTTGATGATACTCTTAGACCTAGTTTGAAACTTCATCTATCTTTAAAGCCCAATGGATGAGACTAAATAAAAAAAGACAAGGTCAGCATTCTGGTCCACACCAACACTAATTCTGATTCCAAGATATCGTATGTGGTTCATTAAGGGAGATGTAATTTAAAGATGCGAATCCCTAAGCTTATCAAGTCTAAAACAACAATAATTAAATACATGTTCTGATAATACTAAATGGAAAAAAATCTCATGAAGCCCATGTAGCCAAGCACTGTCCTAATCTAACTTTGTTTTCCTTTCAAAAAGGTTACAGAACCCACAGAGGCAGAAACGAATGGGTTTTGTATAACCCTGGCCTTCTCTTAGAGCCTAATTATTTGTTCTCAGAAACTCAAACCACTTCACTATACCCAAACAGGCCAGAAAGTTTGCAGGTAGAGCTGAGCCAAAGAGTCTGGTTTGGTTATATTAGCCAAAACATGAGTCGACCCATTTGAGATGACTAGACACCAAGACAAAAGAAAATACAAAAATGTGTATATGTGTGTGTGTTGCTGTGTGTCATGTTTGTGTGAATGCTCACTGGAGTTGACAGGGAGGAATGACAGAGTATTTTCACTGGATTGTCTTTTCTTGGCTCATCTTTACTGTTGGAGGTAGAGCAGCAATGCTAGGTCCTGACTGATTTTAATTTGCTTACCTCATTTCTTGACAAGCAGGACGGGAAATTACAGTACTCTTTGTTATTACTGCAGCTGATAAAACCCTTTCAGTGGTGTCCCACCCCGACTCAAAGCATCCTTCTTCTCACCCAAATAGGCTTCCAAGAGTCCATGTAGTATTTGCAGCAAGAGAGAAAGTTATGTTTCATTTATTAAATAAATACTTGAGCTTCAAGTTTCATTGAACTATGCTAGGCACTGTGAAAATAAAATAAGCAAATAATAAAAAAGAAAGAATAACATAAAGTTATAAAATCTAAATGTAGGATAAGAAAGTGTTTTTAAAAAATATTTAGTTGCTTTTAAAACTTTTATTTTGTATTGGAGCATAGCCGATTAACAGATGTGGCAGTTTCAGGTGAACAGCGAAGGAACTCGGCTGTTCCTTCATACATGTAGGAACATACACATGTATCCATTCTTCCCCAAACTCCCCTCCTAATGCTTGTTAATAATGTAACATTTCCTTAAAAAAAAAAAAGCCCAATACAAATCCCTCTTTGATGAGCTTCCCATGTGACCACTAGTGATAAAGAACCCACCTGCCAATGCAGGAGATGTTAAGAGACATGGGTTAGATCTCTGGGTTGGAAAGATCCCCTGGAGGAGGGCATGGGCACCCACTCCAGTGTTCTTGCCTGGAGAATCCCATGGACAGAGGAGCCTGGCAGGCTACAGTCCAAAGGGCCACATAGAGTCAAACACGACTTAAGCGATGTAGAACATATGCATCGGTATAGATGTAAATGTATAGATACAGATGAGAGATACAGATAAATAACTCCCTGTTATATAAGGATTTTCTTTCTGCATCCCATTTAGAAGATTTTGCACACACAGTTCTGGCCCTGGACAAAAAATGAAGTGAATGACCTTCACCTTCATCACCTTCAGGGTTTCCCAACATTCCTGTAGCTTTCCTGTCCTCTCAGGGTCTGTTTTGCTCATAATTACCCTGGCTTTGAGGGGTCCTCTACTGTACCCCTTCACTCAACAGTCCACTGTGGTCCTTATAAATTTCTTTTCTTCCCATCTCCGCTGTCCAAAGAGTGCAGCTTTGTGAGGATAGTTTTTCAGATATACAAATTTTGCTAGATTACCAGAAGGCAGAAAGGTGTGGTTGTAAACATCAGTCCTGGATTGAGTTAATTATAACTGTGTGGAATCCTGGCTCAAATGCTTATCAGTTCTGTGATCTTGAACAGTTTACTTAGCTTCATGTCCCAGTTTTCTTTTAGGTAAGGTTGGATGAAGAGGAGTGGTGGCTAATACCATATTTCATTTAATCTATGATGCCGTCTCTTGTCAGTCTCACCATGATTTGACAAGCCCCAAGGCTTGTAAAAGAAAAGAATGTTCTAAATTATGCTTGTAAAGACACCATTCATTCTAAAATACATCCTAATTTCATTGTGAAAATGTGGGGGAAAAAAGTGAATCTTAAAATGATTAAATACAGTAGTATCAACTTCATAAAGGTATGGTAAGTATTAACTAAGATTTAGGCACTTGAATGTTAGCCAGTATTATTCATATGTTACTCCTGCCAGATAATATAGTTCATTTTTAACATTGGTTCTTTAAACACAATATACAAAGAGTCACTCAGGGCTGGGTCTGGGGTTTTAGAGCCAATGGAAACATACCTTATGGGTGGCTTAGACTTTTTTGATGCCCTCATTCAGATCACATATCTTGGAAGTCATTTTTAGGATTGCTGCTGCTGCTAAGTCACTTCAGTCGAGTCCGACTCTGTGCAACCCCATAGATGGCAGCCCACCAGGCTTCCCCGTCCCTGGGATTCTCCAGGCAAGAATACTGGAATGGGTTGCCATTTCCTTCTCCAATGCATGAAAGTGAATAGTGTTGCTCCCACTCAAAAACTAGTGACACAAATCTGGAATCAGAACTTTTATCACAGTTTAGAGAGATTTATCCCTACATTAAATAATCAAATCATTCAAAGACTTTCATAATGAGCTGAAGTTTATAACTGCCTCGCCCAGATCACTTTCCAGGCTAAATAGCTTTCAAATACTCTTTACATCTGGAAATTTAGTCAATGCACCTATGACTATTTATCCTCAATATTCTAATTTCTGTCTTTTGATGTGTTAAATTGAAAAAGAATGTAGAAACACCAAACATGAAAGAATACCTTTTTCACTACCATAAAACATAGCTATCTTTCAGATGAGTGACATTATAGAGCAAGAATATTTTAGCAAGCACTCTAAATGACATAAATGTCACATATTTATTTATAAATCTAACTTTGTCACCTTTATGTTAAATTCAACACAGGAAATCTAAAAATGACACTCATCCAGAAGTTGGATATAATATATGTAACAAATATGGTATTCATAGAATGTTCTGTAAAGCATCATTCTTTTATAGGTCTTCAGTTTAGTCTGCAGCTTGATAACTTGTTTATGTCAGCATGCCTGTCTGCTAAGTAGTATACTGACAATATTGATGTGATTTTCCAATGATCTGAATACTAGTACAACAGTTGACAATATCTTGCCACAATTGTATAACTTCATAAAAGCTTTCATCTGCATCTTGCCAAAAATGTAGTGTCTATTTATAACTAGTCAATCATTTTCAGTGAGTCAGTCCTTTTGCATATCTCACACAAACAATATGCTGTGATCTAAGTTGATTATTAAGATAGAGTAAAAGCTTTCATAGACATTTGCTCAAAATAAATCAGTCACCTACTTTAGACCCAAGACTTGAAGGATACTGATTAACAACCACCTGCTCAGGCAATTTAGGAACAGCACATCCAAGAAGATAGTTATTCCAGTTTGCAACAGGAGGCTAGCATCTCAGTCACCCTACACTCAGTACGTCCTTCTACTGTACTACCCTTTTCATGTACTCATATGGACTATTTACTTGCATTCCAGGTTCTCCTATGAACCAGTATGCTTCCTTGAAGACAGAAATTGTACCTTATTCATCTTCGTATGTTTATTTATTTATTAATACCTTTATTCTTCCTTTCCACAATGCTTTATGCCTAGAAGATACTTAAAATTTGCTGAATTACATGTCTCCAACCTTTTAAACATCCATTGGATCATAGAAAAAGCAAAAGAGTTACAGGAAAACATCTACTTCTTCCTTATTGACTACATCAAAGCCTTTGGCTGTATGCTGCTACTGCTGCTAAGTCGCTTCAGTCATATCCGACTCTGTGCGACCCCATAGACGGCAGCCCACCAGGCTCCCCCATCCCTGGGATTCTCTAGGCAAGAACACTGGAGTGGGTTGCCATTTCCTTCTCCAATGCATGAAAGTGAAAAGTGAAAGTGAAGTCGCTCAGTCCTATCTGACTCTTAGCGATCCCATGGACTGCAGCCTACCAGGCTCCTCTGTCCATGGGATTTTCCAGGCAAGAGTACTGGAGTGGGGTGCCAGCTGTATGGATCACAACAAATTGTGTAAAATTCTTAAAGAGATGGGAATACCAGACCACCTGACCTGCCTCCTGAGAAATCTGTATACAGGTCAAGAAGCAACAGTTAGAACTGGACATGGAACAATGGACTGGTTCCAAATTGGGAAACAAGTACGTCAAGGCTATATATTGTCACCCTGCTTATTTAACTTATATGCATCATGTGAAATGTCAAGCTGGATGAAGCACAAGCTGGAATCAAGATTGCCAGGACAAATATGAATAACCTCAGATATGCAGATGACACCATCCTTATGCAGAAAGTGAAGAGGAACTAAAGAGCCTCTTGATGAAAGTGAAAGAGGAGAGTGAAAAAGCTGGCTTAAAATTCAACATTAAAAAAAACTAAAATCATGGCATCTGGTCCCATCAGTTGAGTTCAGTTGCTCAGTCATGTCTGACTCTTTGTGACCCCATGGACTTCAGCACGCCAGGCTTCCATGTCCATCACCAACTCCTAGAGTTTACTCAAATTCATGTCCATTGAGTCAGTGATGCCATCCAGCCATCTCATTCTCTGTTGTCCCCTTCTCCTCCTGCCTTCAACCTTTCCCAGCATGAGGGTCTTTTCCAAGGAGTCAGTCCTTCACATCAGGTGGCCAAAGTATTGCAGTTTCAGCTTCAGCATCAGTCCTTCCAATGAATATTCAGGACTGATTTCCTTTAGGATGGACTGGTTGGATCTCCTTGCAGTCCAAGGGACCCTCAAGAGTCTTCTCCAACACCACAGCTGAAAAGCATCAATTCTTTGCCCCTCAGCTTTCTTTATAGCCCAACTCTCACATCCACTGGAAAAACTATAGCCTTGACTAGACGGACCCTTATTGACAAAGTAATGTCTCTGCTTTTTAATATGTTGTCCAGGTTGGTCATAACTTTCCTTCCAAGGAGTAAGCATCTTTTAATTTCATGGCTGCAGTCACCATCTGCAGTGATTTTGGAGCCTGAAAAAATTAAGTCTGTCACTGTTTCCACTGTCTCCCCATCTATTTGCCATGAAGTGATGGGACCAGATGCCATGATCTTAGTTTTCCGAATGTTGAGCCTCAAGCCAACTTTTTCACTCTCTTCTTTCACTTTCATCAAGAGGCTCTTTAGTTCTGCTTCACTTTCTGCCATAAGGGTGGTATTATCTGCATATTTGAGGTTATTGTTATTTCTCCCGGCAATCTTGATTCCAGCTTGTGCTTCTTCCAGCCCAGCGTTTCTCATGATGTACTCTGCATATAAGTTAAATAAGCCGGGTGACAATATACAGCCTTGATGTACTCCTTTCACAATTTGGAACCAGTCTGTTGTTCCATGTCCAGTTCTAACTGTTGCTTCCGGACCTGCATACAGATTTCTCAAGAGGCAGGTCAGGTGGTCTGGTGTTCCCATCTCTTTCAGAATTTTCCAGTTTGTTGTGGTCCACACAGTCAAAGGCTTTGGCATAGTCAATAAAGCAGAAGTAGATGTTTTTCAGGAACTCTCTTGATTTTTCTATGATTCAGCATATGTTGGCAATTTGATCTCTGGTTCCTCTGCCTTTTCTAAATCCAGCTTGAACATCTGGAAGTTCATAGTTCATGTACTGTTGAAGCCTGGCTTGGAGAATTTTGAGCATTACTTTACTAGCGTGTGAAATGAGTGCAATTGTGCAGTAGTTTGAGCATTCTCTGGCATTGCTTTTCTTTGGGATTGTAATGAAAACTGACTTTTTCCAGTCCTGTGGCCACTGCTGAGTTTTCCAAATTTGCTAGCATATTGAGTGCAGCACTTTCACTTCACATCTCTTCACGGCAAATAGATGGGGAAACAATGGAAACAGTGAAGGACTTTATTTTTTTGGGCTCCAAAATCACTGCAGATGGTGACTGTAACCATGAAATTAGAAGAAACTTGCTCCTTGGAAGAAAAGCTATGACCAACCTAGACAGCATATTCAAAAGCAGAGACATTACTTTGCCAACAAAGGTCCATCTAGTCAAAGTTATGGTTTTCCCAGTAGTCATGTATGGATGTGAAAGTTGGACTATAAAGAAAGCTGAGCGTTAAAGAATTGATGCTTTTGAACTATGGAGTTGGAGAAGACTCTTGAGAGTCCCTTGTTCTGCAAGGAGATTCAACTAGCCAATTCTAAAGGAAATCAGTCCTGAATATTCATTGGAAGGACTGATGCTGAAGCTGAAACTCCAATATTTTGGCCACCTGATGTGAAGGACTGACTCCTTGGAAAAGACCCTCATGCTGGGAAAGATTGAAGGCAGGAGGAGAAGGGGACAACAGAGAATGAGATGGCTGGATGGCATCACTGACTCAATGGACATGAGTTTGAGCAAGCTTTGGGAGCTGGTGGTGGACAGGAAGGCCTGGAATGCTGCAGTCCATGGGGTCACAAAGAGTTGGACACGACTGAGCAACTGAACTGAACTCAACCTTCTAAAAATGATTGTTCGTGAACAATGCAGGGGTTAAGGGTGCTAACTCCCCATGTAGTTGAAAATCCACATGCAAGTTTTGACTCCTCCAAACCGAACTACTAAAAGCCTATCTTGACCAGAAACCTTATCAACAGCACAGTTGGTTAACATATATTTTGTATGTTATATGTATTATATGCTGTTTCTTACAATAAAGTAAGCTAGAGAAAGAAAATGTTAATAAGAAAACCATAAGGAAAATAAAATGCATTTACAGTACTGTACTATACAGCATTGATACTGTAAGTTTACTTCATCTGTTTATCAGATGAAATCATTTGTCTGTCAGCACCTACATTAATATTGTCTTATATAATATAAAATGCTATAGATATCATACATATCATTAACACTAGACATCAAAAATAAAAACATAATATGCAACATAAATTCATATATATTTACAAGTATAACTGAATTCATGAATTGATGATGAGGAAGCAACAATATGATTACTTTATGGTTTTTATTTTTATGATAGCCCATAATTGATATGACTGTTTTACAGTAGTGTATCTTATACGCTAATGGCTGTATCATTATAAATTTTTATGCGATACAGTACTACTGTATGACTATATTCATAATACAGTTTTGGAAACTTATTTAAAATAAAAAACAACAGTTACCTGTGCTAAGAGGCTAATTAGGCTAATAGGCTTATAAGCTTCTCCAGAGGCATACAACACAGTGACATAATTATTGGAAAGTCATAAAACCATAAGAAAACAAACACATTATTAAGTTTATATTAAATACCATTCACCTTAGGCTTATGTAAGGATAGACTAGCATCTACATATATTTTATTCATTTGTGAGATACTTTTCCCTTATTTTTAAAAATATTTCTAGGCTACCTGGCTTACCTGTGAATTCTTCAAATTGTTGTGAATTCCAAATTTTTTCAATATACTTATTGAAAAAGATATGTGTGTAAGTGGACCGACACAGTTCAAACTTGTATTGTTCAAGGATCAACTGTACTTCAAAAAATATATATACACTCATTAGTTGACACCAAGTTCTTGAAACTAAAATTCTAGAAGGACTCAACACTGAATCTACCTTTAAGTTTCTCCTAGTAGAGAAGCCTTGGGTAGAGAAGAGAACATGTCAGGTAGCTGCTGCTGCAGATAAATCAAGTCAGTTGTGTCCGACTCTTTGAAACCGTATGGACCATAGTCCACCAGGCTTCTTTGTCCATGGAATTCTCCAGGCAAGAATACTGGAGTGGGTTGCCATGCCCTCCTCCAGGGGATCTTACCAACCCAGGGATCAAATCCACATCTCTTATGTCTCCTGAATAACTAATTTGTCACAAACAGCTTTCATTAACTCAAAGATTTTTGCTTGATATCCAGCTACTGGAGATTGAAAAAGGCCTCTAAAAGGATTAAAAATATAAGACATTTTCCAAGATAATGTGGGTTTAGGAACACTACTAAGAACACCCCCTAGACCATCGGTCCTCCAAAGAGATAGCTATGCCCTCAAGAAATTGTGGAATAGTCTGCTCTCTGCTGGTAAGACTCAAGTCAATCAGCTAAATACCCTAGAAACCGACACTAGAGAAATACCCTAGAAACCGACACCAGGATCGAGGAACTGGAAAGGACCTTAGAGGTCATCTGAGAATTCTAGTCAACACCCTCATTTTACAAATGAGAAATTTTTAGCCCCAAACTGGCTATATGACTTGAACAAGTTCAGAAAACTTATCAGAGGCAGAAACATGGAGAAACATTTATAAAAATATTTTCATTGAGTTGAATTTTTATTTATGTATTTTTTAAATTTTATTTATTTTAATTGGAGGTTAATTACTTTACAATATTGTATTGGTTTTGCCATACATCAACATGAATCCGCCACAGGTATACACATGTTCCCCATCCTGAACTCCCCTCCCACCTCCCTCCCCGAACCATCCCTGTCCCAGTGCACCAGCCCCAAGCATCCAGCATCATGCATCAAACCTGGACTGGCGATTCATTTCGTATATGATATTATACATGTTTCAATGCCATCCTCCCAAATCATCCCACCCTCTCCCTCTCCTACAGAGTCCAAAAGACTGTTCTATACATCTGTGTCTCTTTTGCTGTCTTGCATACAGGGTTATCATTACCATCTTTCTAAATTCCATATATATACATTAGTATACTGCATTGGTATTTTTCTTTCTGGCTTACTTCACTCTGTATAATAGGCTCCAGTTTCATCCAACTCATTAGAACTGATTCAAATGCATTCTTTTTAATGACTGGGTAATACTCCATTGTGCATATGTGCCACAGGTTTCTTATCCATTCATCTGCTGATGGACATCTAGGTTGCTTCCATGTCCTGGCTATTATACCTATTTGACCAGGACACAAATTGATAAAGTTGTCTCCTAGACATGTTATGTATGTTAAAAAGAATACACTCTTCTGAGTTTGGCGTCGCAGAAGAAAATACTCCAGGGGCAAATAGTAGGCTCTGCACATAAACCTACTCCAAATCACAGTGCTCCAGGAGGCAGTTCCTCAACTTGCACTGCTTGTGCATATCCTCCTCTAAAATATATCTGCCCAACTTCAACTGTTACTTAATACAGACAATATCAAAATCTTTATTAATAGTCCCAACCTTTGTCTGTCTGTCTCTGTCTCTCACAAAATTGAGCCCTGCATTTCCAACTGCTTACTTAAGAGTATGCCATCACCTCAAAAGCAATGAACCTAAAACAAAACCTATTTTTCTCCTCCAACCCCAACCCAAGCTACTTTTCACATTTCTCATTTATGAACATGAGAAATGTTTTGCAACCATTCTGACACCCAGGTCTCAAATCACACATTAAACCAAAAGATGACATTGTAAATTGTCCCTTACTTCCCACATCATATAATCTTACAGCTGTACTGATTTCTCTTTCTCTTCTTAATGATGTTTTTCTTTTCCATTTTCCTTTCCACTACTGTACACCAGACTTTTATCATTTTTTTAGGCAAGAGAAAGGGTTTTCTAATCAATTGTTCTACTTTCAGCCACTTCCTTTTCCATGTATTCAACTTATTACTACCAGCATTATCTTCCTAAAACATTACTTCATTATTTCATTTCCCATTTCAAAAATATAGAATAACTCCTTGTATCTATTGGATAAAACCCAAGAGTCCTTGGCTAGCCTTCCAAAATCTGACTTTACCCTTTCTTTCAAGCTCTAATTCTCACTATTCTCTTACATTAATTCTCCCCTCCTATACTGTATTTTCAAGTCTCTGATGCCCTGATTCCTCACATATGAAACATGTAAGGAATGTTTGTATACCAAATTTGTATACCCTTCAAAGTCAGTAAAGAATTCACCTGCAGTGCAGGACATTCAGGGTCCATCCCTGGGTGGGGAAGATCCCCTGGAGAAGGGAATGGCTACCAACTCCAGTATTCTTGCCTGGAGAATTCCATGGACAGAGGAGCCTGGCGAGCTACAGTCCACTGGGTCACAAAAAGAGTCAGGCACGACCTAGTGACGAAACCACAACCACAAAGGCCAACACAAATCTCGTATTTTCCATGAATCCTCTGACCATCTCCATCTGGAAATGATTATTTCCTTGTTCAGAACTGACTGTCCCTGACACTTAGTAGGCATTTAACACTTCTATTTATTTCATTTTCTCAACCATCAGTTCACTCTTTGAGCACAGGGCTCTACATAGAAGTATTTATTGATTGCCTATTAATAGCTTTGATAAATATTCAGTACCAAAAATTTAAGTCCTCAATTATTAAAGAATGTTATGCTCCTATATTTCCACTGTTAAACTGTAAACATTACAGTATCACTATTTGTTCAGAAAATAGTTCTAGGGAATCTCCAAATTTTAAAAAATTAACTAGATGTATTTACATTCTGAGAAGCAGACTTGCTTCCTGTAGTTCTAAAGTTCAAACATGAAGAAGAAAGAGTTAATTATTTATGGCATTACAGAGTGATATTTTAACAGAAACACTAATAGAAAAATTTCAAGTTACAACAAATATCATTAACCACAGCTCATCAGCTTGTGATGCGTATCTGATTTCCTGTGAATTAGTTCAAATTTCACAGTAACATGATTCCATGTAATAGCAGAAACAATCACTTCAAAGGATGGTGAATGCCTAATATAATCCAACTAAAATCACGAATGAAATGCATTCCCAATTAAGAGAACCAGCCAGTTTGATAAGAATATAGATACTTTGGGGAATATGTATGTTATTTGCCAACTGGAACTTTGTCAACTTAGTCACTTAATGGGCCCAGGCAAAGTCTCTACCTAAATAAGAAAAGGCATACTTTATTAAATTCTCGGTATTTCTGAGCACACTGAGGCCCCAAATCTTCCTAAAATCCTTTGAGATTGTGTACTTCAGAAATTCAGCAGGCCCCTCTTGACTTTTTGCCCCTCCAGGCTGTCTTCTACATCTGCACAGCCTGAGGCTTGACCTCATTTTTGCTTTGCCATATCTGTTAAGTGAACAGCTATAAACAAGGTGAGCTACTCTATTGGGTATGTTTCAAAATCAACTTAAGTTTTCTAAATTATTGCAGAATGAATCCTTTTTGTATTTGTTTTTGTTCTAAGAGGTCTTCCTTGCTGATTATAGACTGGTCCATAGATACTTGAGAATCATATATATATTTTTTCTATGTTATATACCCTTGCCTGAAATATATTCTCCTGTGCTAGATATAATAAAGCCATTCAAGAAACAGTCATTAAATTGAATTCTTATCCCTGGAATAAATAAGTGGTATCCAAGTAGGATAGGGTCTAAATTATTGGGCTCTCTGTAAAGTGGAAAATTTGTTTCAGAAGTCAGCTAGGTAAAGAACTACAGTTGTTCTCCTGGGATGACTTTTGAAATGAAAACTGACCATGAGGGGAGATCACTATGACAGGCCTTAACCCTGTTGGATTTAATCACCTATGAACGATCTTTCCCTGCTGTGCACAGGAGGCTTATAAATTGGATGCAGGCAACTCAGTTGCTTTCAAAAGTGAGCTCTCTCTGAAGGAATTGGAAAGAACAGTTTCATAATTCCTATAGTAAGAGGAGCTGCCGCAGTGAAATAGCACCAGTTGGGGTTAGGTAGGCCCCTTTTCCCATGCAGATTCCCCAGTAAGTGTTTTTGTTTCTTGGTTTCGTTAAAATAAGATCCAAGTTATGGTTTCATAATTTCCCCGTCACTAGCCCTGAAATGAAGTTACTACAGCCCTTAAACTGGAACAACTCCACTGGCTGCATAGCAAACCTTTGTCCAAGATTCAAACCAAACTGAATGTTTGAGGGTTTGGGTTGTTTTGAGTTTTCTAAACTTCAAGCTTAAATTTTCATGAACCTTGTGGCACTTCCTGATCCTTTCTGGGGGAGAGAGTGGAAAAACTGACCTCCTTGGTGCCAGTGTGAGCAGCAGCCCTCCAAGCGTGGTGACTAACTGCAGGGAGAGAAGGTAGGCCTCGATAGAATAGCAAGGCGGTCAACTCTGGAACTAATTTTTTTTTTTTTATTTTCTCTGAAGGCTTCTCTTATATTCTATTCTCCTAATATCTACCACATGATTAAAACATCCAGTGGCAAAGCTGGAGTGCAATGTTTCTAAAAACCATAGCATAATGAAAAAAGCAAGCCAGTAACTTTAGTTCAGACTTGAAATAAAATAGCTATTACCCATCATAACAATCATAACTAAGAATTAAACAAACATGGTAACATCCTCAATGCCACCTCGGAAAAAGAACTGGATAGAAAAGAGAGGGGTGCCCAGATTTAAGCCTTTGGACTTGGAAAACTCACTGAAATCTACAGACCCAAAGCACAGAGAGTAAAGGAAGGAGAAATAAGATTTCATGGCAGAACCATTTGCTGTGGTGAAGACAATGTAATCCATGGATCAGACATGCAATCAAGAACTGTGTCATTCTCAATAAGTGTACTCCAGTCTATTCCTGGCTTGGGTGCACGCCAGCTCAGGGATCAGCTCCATCAATGAGAGCTCCAGAGTTCCATATTGATGGTCAAGAGAGAGTTTCAAGGAAGACCGACTCCCCAGAAAATCAAGGATGAAAAGGGCAATTGTAACCACAACATCACTAGCACTGTCTCATTTTTCATCACTATGATGATAAGTTGCTCATACAGAAATCCACAGTGTGGCTAAATACAAAGTCAAATGCATTTGAAGTTGCCATGAACTTTTGTTTAATAAACAAACATCATACTGACCCAGCCAGAGACTCTCTCTTAGGAATTGTAAAGGGAGTCATTTGCAAGCAAGCCAAATTCAGAATGAGATGCTCCACAAGTCCTACTGAACATCTTTACTGTGGAAATACTGGGACCCAGGTCGCCTTATATCGTCTGATAGAAACCCCATAACCAATATAACCTAGATGTTTCTCCAAAGAGCTTAACTAGGGCAAGTCTGGTGCATTAGATTCAGATTCTTAATCTCCCCTTTCCACCAATATTGAAGAGATAAAAACTTCTTTCATTCAAATCTTTGTAAATATTATCATGAGCAGTCATAACTATCTATAACTGCTCTCTGAAGAAGAGAATGTCCAAACAAAACTGACCATAGGGCAATCATCAGATGTGCGGAATTCTAGCATCATGATGAAAGGGTCACTGACAAATCAGGAATGTTGACAGTCTAGGGAGTAGATCAAATTATGCCTCAGTACAGGAGGAGGGCAGTCTCAATCTAGAATTGTGGAATCATTGAAAATCAGTAACAGGATGGCCAGGAATAAAACTATGAGTTACCAATCTCTACATTAAAGCACATCCCTTATATGAATCCTGATACGATTAAAGGGAATAGAGGAGAGTTGGTTTGTTTACAGTTTATTGTTTTTATGTAAAAGATTCACTATAGAAAATATAAAATACAGATAAGCACAAATATATATAAATACTATAATCCTACTACCCAGAAATAACACTGAATATTTTAGTGTATAATATATGAGACACACACACACAAATAAATATATGCTTATAGTTTTTAAAAGCTGTCTTATAATGGTTTTATCATTTTTCCATTAAATAATATACAAAAAACATCTTTATACAAATACATACCTACATCATTCTTGGTGACAATATTGTATCATAATTTGCTTAGCCAATTTCCTATTTACAGTCATTTTAAACAGTTTATAAGTTTTCAAAACACAGTTTTTTTCAGAGATGAAAAATAAAAGTGAAGTCACTCAGTCTTGTCTGACTCTTTGCAACCGCATGGACTGTAGCCCACTAGGCTGCTCTGTCAATAGAGTTCTCCAGGCAAGAATACTGGAGTGAGTTGCCATTTCCTGCTCCAGAGGATCTTCCCAACCTAGGGATCGAACCCAGGTCCCCCACATTGCAGATTCTTTACCATCTGAGCCACCAGGAAAGTCCATGTTATATGTATACTGTACTACAATTTGATTTCATATTCTTTTCCTTTATGGTTTATTGCAGGGTATTGAATATAGTTTCCTGTGCCACACAACAGGACCTTGCTGTTTTTCCATTCTAGGTATCATAGTTTGCACCTGCTAACCCTGAATTTTCAGTCTAACCCACCCCCACTCCCCACCTCCTGCTGGCAAAACCACAATCCATTTTCTCTGTCTGTGAGTCTGTTTCTGTTTTGTAGATAAGTGCATTGTGTCATATTTTAGATTCCACATATAAATGATATATATGGAACGTGTCTTTTTTTTTTTTGTCTTACTTAGTGTGATAATCCTTAAGTCCATCCATGTAGCTGCAAATGGCATTGTTTCATTCTTTCTTATGGCTGAGTAATGTTCCATTGTGTGTGTGTGTGTGTGTGTGTGTGTGTGTATACACATGTATATATCCCATCTTCTTTATCCATTCACCTCTCGATGGATCTTTAGGTTGTCAAACATATTTTGTATGTATCTTGTGGCATATCTGATGATACCCTTAGAAAGGATTTCTAGATCTGGAATAGTAAAAAATACACATTGGTATTTGATAAGGATTTTCAAATTACTCCCAGAAATGCTATATCAGTATGTTTCCACTGGCAGCATATGAAAATTCATATTTACCCACATCTTCACTAATCCTAGCTTTTATCATTATTCTAAATCACTGCCAATCTAGTAGGAAATATCTAGGAGTTTATTGGAGTTTAACTTGCATTTCTTTATTGGAGGGATGGCTTCTTTTCAGTTTTGTAGATCTGCCATAGGAATCAGATTTGAATATTTACAAGGTATAAATATTTTCTCTAACAGTATAACTTTCAGATTATATATAGGTCTTTTCCTACCATGAGATCATCTAACCATTTTATGTTTTATTCAAGTCCTTTTACACTTTAGTTTTTCCTAATTTAAATATTTACATCTGGGCTGGATTTTCCTAAATGGACTAATAGGTTTCTAATTTGACTTTTCCCAAAAAGATCAGCCCATTTACTTAACACCAGTCATCAAATAAAACAACTTTTCCTCATTGACTTGAATGCAATCTTCAGCTTATACTAAATTCTAATGAATATCTGGGTATATTTCTGAGCATTCCATTTAATTCATGTATATATCTATTCCTGGTTTTCTTGGTACTATACTAATTATTATAGCTTTTAAAAAAACAGGTTTTATTATCTAGAGGTAAGGCCTTGCCCAGAACTCTTTCCTTCAAAATGTATAGGCTATTTTCTCATATGATCAAGTTTTTTAAAAATTATAGTTTTAATTGGGACTGTGTTAAGATTTTTAATACTCTCAGGAGAATTGATATTTTCATAAGTGCTCTCCCCTTATTCAAGTCTTCTCTTAAATTTCTCAGAAAAATTTTTACCTTTTGTTTCATCCTACTTAAAATTTTTTATAGTATTTTATAAGTGGAGTATATATTACAAAGGGGCTTCCCCAGTGGTTCAGATGGTAAAGCATCTGTCTGCAATGAGGGAGACTGGGGTTCGATCCCTGGGTTGGGAAGATCCCCTGGGGAAGGAAATGACAACCCACTCTGGTACCCTTGCCTGGAAAATCCCATGGACAGATGAGCCTGGTAGGCTATAGTCCATGGGGTGGCAAAGAGTCAGACATGACTGAGAGACTTTACTTCACATCATATATTCTAAGCATTGTTTTATCACTCGGGTAAATGGGATCTTATTTTTTATAAAGGTATTCCCAATATACAGAGATGTGAGGAGTCCCCAAAATCATCCTCAAGCTCAATGGTTCACTAGGACTCCTATATAGGACCCAGAAGTTGTTATAGCCATGGTTATGGTTTATTTCAGTGAGAGAATAGAGAATAAAAGTAGGAAAAGAAAAGATCATATGGGGCATTTTCAGAGGAAACTGGGCTCAGAGTTTCAGATATCCCCTCCCAGTGGAGCCACACTGAACCCACTTAATTTCTCCAGTAACAATATGTGACAACCATACACAAAGTGTTGCCAATCAGGGAAGTTATCCCAAGTAGGCTTGAAAAGCTGCTTGAGTTTTTACTGGGGTCATTCATGTAGACATATAGCATTGCCTCACAGATTTGTTACCCAAGTTCCAGACCCCATAAAGAAAGCAGGTGTTCATCCTAAATCACATTGTTAGCATCAGTTATTTGAACAAACTGGCATAGCAAGGCTCAAGGCCTTGAGCATGGAAAGATATTAGACAGAACATTCTAAGATCTCAGCTCCCAGGAACCAACTAAAGGCCAGTCCTGAAAATGGGCCTTTCTTGGGAAAGTGCAGGGTTTGAGCAACCCAGGCTGTTAAGTTAACCCTTTCCTATATAATAGGAGCACTAATGACTTTTATATATTGACATTAGCCAGGTATTATACTGAACATATTTGTTTCTTTTTTGTTGATTTTTGTAGTCTTTCTAGCTAGACATTCATATCATCAGTGAAACACAGCAATTTTGTCTCCTGAATCCTAATAAATACCAGAATATATTATTTCTTGTTATTAAAGCATTTCCAGAACAATGATGAATAATAGCAATAACAATGAGCATCAAGTCTTGTTCCCATCAATTCTGGAAATGTTTCAAAGTTAATTATCATATTGATGTTGTTTTCTGGCTTATGTTCTTTGTCATGTCATTTCTAATTTATTTTAAAAAATTTTGAGGGGAGGAAGTCCATGGCAGTCCAGTGATTAGGATTTGGTGTTTTCATTGCTGGGGACTAAGTTTGATCCCTGGTCAAGAAACTAAGTCTCACAAGGCTTGTGGTGAGGCTCAAAAAAAATTTTTTTAATGACCATCTGTGAAGTTTAATCAAATGTTTACAGAGTATCAGTCAAGATAATCATAACTAACATGCTCAAGGAAATAAAATGTGACTAAGAATTTTATACCCAGTAAAACTGATCTTCAATGATAAGGGGTACAAATGATTAAAAAATGGAGTGAGCATATGGAAAAAATCATACACCTTTAAAACTCTTCTCTCTATATTGGTAGTGAAAATATTAGTAATAGATTAATATTTTGAGATTGCTATATATAATTTAAAATAAATAAGTATTTACAAGATAGTCTAATATCCTTTGTATCCTTAAGAACTAGGATTTTCAGCAGGAAGAAAAGAGGAGATACAGATAAATATAGAAGAGGTAAATTAAAAATCCTGATAGCTGAATTTTAACTGGAAGCATCGGTATGAATGCATCAGATATTTTATTTAACATACTGTTTTTATTTGTTCTATCCACTGAAGAGTCTTAGAAGAAATGATCAGCCCATTAGCAATGAGCATCTCTGCTACCCAGATTGTGGCACTGAAATTCCAATTCTAACTTCAAGACTTCTTGAAGAAATGACAAATTCCAGGTTGGAGGAAAGACCTGTACAAGATGAACCTGGAATAGAATGTCACATTCTATTCCAAGATAGCAAAAAGGCTGTCAAAGACTCAAGATTCACATAAAAAAAGCTCCCATTGGCAAAAAAAAAAAAAAAAAGGGACAATTTGAGTTACAAATTGGATAGTAATCTCAATGGATTGAAACACAGAAAATATGCTTAAATCTATGAATTCATATTGAAACTTAGAGAAAAGAAAGCAAATAATCACCTTTTGAGGGATGAAAGGGAACTAACTCATTGTTTTGAACACTGTAAATAAAGAAGAATAATCAGGCAATATTCTGAATATCAGCAGGGTCAGTATGTAACCATAAAAACTACACACAGATCCACCACTTTAGAGACGCTGAAATGAAGTTGCAAAAAAAAGAAAAGAACCCTCAGAGGTGGAAATTGCATTTCATACTTCCTTTCATATTAAAGAAGAGGTACTAGAACTGAATAGCATAAACAAGCCTTGATAATTTGAAGGGGGAAATGGAACTTAAATAATCAACAATGTTAAAGTGCCAATCTTGATGGTTTATCTTCTAGAACTTTCTTGAATGTCATTGGCAACATCAGCAGCAGCATCAAAACATTTATTAGGCATCTGATTAGCTACAAATTATACAGAGTTAAGTACTGCTTGAATGAATTTGACAGCACCATCTCTGCCTCCTAGGGAACATTCATATATGCACACGTCACAACATATGAAGAATTTCAAAGACACAATGATTGCCATTAACAAGAAAAACATACTTTTTGGCAACTTCCAGGGCACATCACTTCTTTCCATCATTGGCAAGACTTTGGCTGAAATTCTTTTGGATCAGTTACTGCTCAGTGATGGCCACTGTGTACTCCCAGAATAACTGTGGCTTTAAACCACAGGGCAACTGACATAATCTTTGCTCTATGTCAGAAATAAGAAAAATACAGAAAACAGCCTGAATATTACTAAACTTATTGACTGCACTGAAAATTTTTATGTTGTCTGTAGACCTCAAATATGAATTACTACATTGCTTTTTTTGACTACAATTTGTCCGGATCTAAGAAGCAAGTAAGACTGGGCACCTTAATTAATCAGCACTCATTTAAACAGCTACTATGCACTCAGCACTATGCAGATTATAATTATTTATATGATTGTTTAATTATGGTCTCTCCCAATAGAATATAAACTTCACAGAGAAGGGTCTGAGGCTATCTTGTCCACTACTGAATTCTCAGTGCCTAGCATATATTATTAGATCCATAATAACCACTTGCTGAATGAATAAATGTACAAGTGAATTACAAGACACAATACTTATATTTCCCCCCTAGAGAGATCAAACATAAAATAATATCTTATTATCTAGATTAATCTTCAGTTTGCACTGTCTAAGGCAGTAAATCCTTCATGGATCACAGCCTTGGGGTGGCGAAGAGGCTTGTATAATTCAATGAAGCTATGAGCTATGCCATGCAGGGTCACCTAAGAAGGACAGGTCATAGTGGAGAGTTCTGACAAAACATGGTCCACTGGAGGAGGGAATGGAAAATCACTCCAGTATTCTTGTTGCAAGAACCCCATGAAGACATGGCACCAGAAGATGAGCTCTCCAGATCATAAGGTGTCCAGTATGCTGCTGGGGAAGAGCAGAGGGTGACTACTAATAGCTCCAGAAAGAAAGAAGAGGCTGTGCCAATGCAGAAATAATGCTCAGCTGTGGATGTGTCTGGTGGTGAAAGTAAAGAACAATATTAAATAGGAACCTGGAATGTTAGGTTCATGAATGAAGGTAAATTGGATGCAGTTAAGCAGGAGCTGGCAAGAATGAACATCGACATCTTAGGAATCAGTGAACTAAAATGGATGGGAATGGGAGAATTTAACTAAGATGACCATTGTATCTACCACTGTGGGCAAGAATCCCTTAAAAGAAATGGAGTAGCCCTCATAGTCAACAAAACAGTCTGAAATGCATGCGGTACTTAGGTGCAATCTCAAAAACCACACAATGATCTTCGTTCATTTCCAAGCAAGCCATTCATCATCACAGTAATCTAAGTCTATACCCCAAACAATGATGCCAGAAAAGCTGAAGTTGAACGGTTCTATGACCGTCTTGAACTAACACCAAATACATATGTCCTTTTCATCATATTTCATCAAAAATATGTCCTTTTCATCAACACCAAAAAAATATGTCCTTTTGCATTTCACTGGAATGCAAAAGTTAGAAGTCAAGAGATACCTGGAGTAACAGGCAAGTTTGGCCTTTGAGCACAAAATGAAGCAGGGCAAAGGCTAACAGAGTTTTGTCAAGGGAACACACTGGTCATGGCAAACACCCTTTTCTAACAACACAAGAGATGACTCTACACATGGACATCACCAAAATGTCAATACTGAAATCAGATTGATTACACTCTTTACAGCTGAAGACAGAGACACTCTACAGTCAGCAAAAACAAAACCCGGACCTGACTGGCTCAGGTCATAAGCTCCTTATTTCAAAACTGAGGCTGAAATTGAAGAAAGCAACATGGATGGACCTAGAGATGATCATATTAAGTGAAGTAAGTCAGACAAGTATCATACCACTTACATGTGGAATCTAAAAAAACAAAAAAGATACAAATGAACTTATTTACAAAACAGAAACAGATTCACAGACAAAGAAAAAAACGTATGGTTACCAAAGGGATAGCAGGGAGGTGGGGGGAGACATAAATTAGGAGCTGGGGATTCACAACTACACACTACTATATATAAAATAGATAAACAACAAGAACCTAGTGTATAGCATAGGAAACTATATTCAGTATCTTGTAATAACCTATAATTGAAAAGAATCTGAAAAAGAATATACACATTTTATATATAGTGTTTTATATATGGTGGTATTTTATATATGGGATTCCTTGGTGGCTCAGACGGTAAAGAGTATGCCCACAATGTGAGAGACCTGAGTTCGATCCCTGGGTCAGGAAGATCCCCTGGAGGAGAAAATGGCAACCCACTCCAGTATGCTTGCCTGGAAAATCCCATGGTCGAAGGAGCCTGATGGGCTACAGTCCATAGGCCACAGAGAGTTGGACATGACTGAGTGACTTCTCTTTCACTTATATGTATGTATGTATGAATTACTTTGCTGTACACTTGAGACTAAAACATTATAAATTAACTATACTTCAAAACCCTCTTGATGAAAGTGAAAGTGGAGAGTGAAAAAGTTGGCTTAAAGCTCCACATTCAGAAAACGAAGATCATGGCATCCAGTCCCACCACTTCATGGGAAATAGATGGGGAAACAGTGGAAACAGTGTCAGACTTTATTTTTCTGGGCTCCAAAATCACTACAGATGGTGACTGCAGCCATGAAATTAAAAGATGCTTACTCCTTGGAAGGAAAGTTATGACCAACCTAGATAGCATATTAAAAAGCAGAGACATTACTTTGCCAACAAAGATTCGTCTAGTCAAGGCTATGGTTTTTCCTGTGGTCATGTATGGATGTGAGAGTTGGACTGTGAAGAAGGCTGAGCACCGAAGAATTGATGCTTTTGAACTGCGGTATTGGAGAAGACTCTTGAGAGTCCCTTGGACTGCAAGGAGATCCAACCAGTCCATTCTGAAGGAGATCAGCCCTGGGATTTCTTTGGAAGGAATGATGCTAAAGCTGAAACTGCAGTACTTTGGCCACCTCATGGGAAGAGTTGACTCATTGGAAAAGACTCTGATGCTGGGAGGGATTGGGGGCAGGAGGAGAAGGGGACGACAGAGGATGAGATGGCTGGATGGCATCACTGACTCGATGGACGTGAGTCCGGGTGAACTCCGGGAGTTGGTGAGGGACAGGGAGGCCTGGCGTGCTGCGATTCATGGGGTCGCAAAGAGTCGGACATGACTGAGCGACTGATCTGATCTGATACTTCAATTTTTAAAATGGTTTTTACAAAAGGCTATACTGATTCATGGTTTTGATTCCAATTCACATCCTCCATAAATCTCTGGTTTTCCTGGAAATATTAATAGCCAAAAGAAATCTCACAGCAATTACTGTAAAATAATAGCAGCACCAGCAGAGAAGCTATGTATGAAGTGGTTAAGAGCACAGACTATGAGCTTGACTCTTACCTCTACCACTTTCGAGATGTGTGATCTTGAGCAAACGGCTTAGTCTCTACCTCATAGGGTTGTGAGGATTAAATTAGCTAAGATAAAAAATGTGTTGAACAGAGAGCTTGGCATATTAGAAATACTCAGTAGGTGTTGCTTTACAACTGTAATGATAAGTATCAAACACATACCATGTCCTATCAATTCTCACAACAATCTTTTAAAGAAGCTACCATTGTCATCTGGATTTTGCAGCAGAGGAACTAAGCAGAGAGGTTAAGTAACATGGCCACATGCATACAATAAGTGGCAAAACTGAGATTCAAACCCAGACACTCTGGCTCCACAGCACAGGATCTTAAACTATGCTGTTCTGCCTCCCACGTGCTGGAGTTGATCATATTTTGTTGTTGTTTTAGTCATTGTGTCTGACTCTTTTAGTGATCTCATGGACTGTAGCCTGCCAGCATCCTCTGTTCTCCCGGCAATACTGGAGTGGGTTGCCATTTCTTTTCCTAGGGGGTTTCCTGACCCAGGGATTGAACCTGCGTCTCCTACATTGGCAGATGGATTCTTTTACCACTGAGCCTTCTGGAAAGCCCCATATCTATGCTTACTGTAGGCCAAAAAATGGCCCCCTCACTCATGCAAATGTATTCATATCAAAAACCATCTTTGCAGATGTGACTAACTTAAGGATCTAGAGATGAAGAGATAATCCTAGATTATCCTGGTGGGCTCTAAATGCCATCACATGAATCAAAGAGGGGCAGAGGGATATTAGGGACAGACACACAGAGGACAGACACAGGTAGAAGACCATGTCAGAGCCTGTGGAGAGACTGTGGCCCTGACTACAGATTGACTTCAGACTTCTGGCCTGCAGAACTGTGAAAAGTAAATTTCTGTTGTTTCAAGCCATTGCATTTATGGAAATTTGTTTCAGCAGCCCTAGGAAATTAATGTAATACTCTATCACATTCTAGAACCTATATACCTTGTCCCATCTGTCCTCTTAATAAAAGTTTATTCATATATTTATCTCATTTATTGAAAGTCTGTTACATGCCAGACTCTATTCTTGATGTGCTGTGCTAAGCCATTTCAGTCGTGTTCAATTTTTTGTGACTCCATGGGCTGTAGCCCGCCAGCATCTCTGTCCATGGGATTCTCCTGGAGTGTGTTGTCATGACCTCCTCCAGGGAATCTTCCCAACCCAGGGATCAAACACTTCTTTTATGTTTCCTGCATTACCAGGAATGTTCTTTACTACTAGAGTCACCTGGGAAACCCCTTATTCTTGATACTAGGGATAAAAAAAATAAACTCCCTACCTCAGGAACATTGGGGAAGATGGACAATAAACATGTAAATAAATAAGTTGAGAAAATAATAAGCACAGTGAAGAAAACACAGTGAAAAGAAATAGGGAATAGCTGGGAAGAAGGCTTCTTTAGGCAGTGGGGTCAAGGGAGCAATCTCAGAAAGTAAGACATTAAAAACCTCATGATGATACCCCCACAAATAAGAGAAGGAAGATGCTCCTGACAGAGGGAACAGGGCAAAGATCTGAAGCCAAAAATTATCTTGGCATATAAGAGGAAATAAAAGAAGGCCAATATGGCTGGAGAGTGATGAAAGAAGTAGAGAAGAGTAAGAAATTTAGCAAGGAAGGCGTGGGTCACACTATGTAAGATATTTGTATCAATTATCTACTGCTATAGTAATGCTGTGAACACACACAAAACTTCATCCTTGTAGCTTGTGCTTCTGAGGTCAGCTGGGAGTCTGCTAGGCAGCACTTCTGACTTCAAGCGACTGACTTGCTGTACTGTCTGGTGTTTGAATGGATGACTGCTGACGATGGCCTCAGTGTGACAACTGGTGCTTTGCTCCATGTGGCCCTCTCTTCTGCAGGCTGGCAGGGGAATGACCTCTTGGTGATGGCAGAGGTTCAAGAGGGAATCCTCCAATGTACAACACTGCTTCATTAGTTAAAGCAAGTCATCCACCCAAGGCCAGAGTCAAGAGTGGGCAGGTGATCCTGCCCAAGTTGGTAAAGCAAAATTACATGGCACAGATATAGGAAACAATGAACAATTGAAGCTATCAATGCAAGTTTCTGCGGGTATGTAGGGTCTTGATAAACTTATGAATATAAACAATTATTTTCTGAATGGGATGATACTGCATTACAAATATAAGACTTAAGAAAAAGAGAAGGGTCTTGAAGAATATTTGAGATTCAGATGCATGAATCAGGGCTTCCCTGATAGCTCAGTTGGTAAAGAACCTGCCTGCAATGCAGAAGACCCCAGTTTGATTCCTGGGTGGGGAAGCTCCACTGGAGAAGGGATAGGCTACCCACTCCAGTACTCTTAGGCTTCCCTTGTGGCTCAGCTGGTAAGGAATCTGCCTGCAAAGCAGGAAACCTGGGTTCGATCCCAGGGTTGGGAAGATCCCTTGGAGAAGGGAAAGGCTACCTACTCCACTATTCTGGCCTGGAGAATTCCATGGACATTCCATGGGATCTCAAAGAGTCAGACATGACTGAGTGACCTTCACTTTCAGATGGGTGGAGGGACAAAATGAGGGAACTGTAAGAGTGGAGAATGACATGAACAAATTTATGAAAGCAGAATAGAGTGCTGTACCTAAACAGAAAGAAAAGAATGTCATGTATATCAAGATGCTTCTATCTTGTCTAATCTGTATCACAAACAGAAGAAAATGAAGTAAAACAACTGAATCTCATATTCATCCTACATAGTAGAAACCACTGCTCTTAAAAATGTCATGAGAGTATAGAGTTCTCAATGTGATAACCAGGTATGTCTGAGGCCTAGAGACAGCCATGAAGAGTACAAACATTAGAATTCCTAATACGTGTGACAATGAAGATTCAATGCAGTATTCACTGAAATGATGAAGCCTAAAATTATAAATAAACATAATCAATAATGTTTTGGTAACCCAATGTTAAAAGCTATAATCGGATTGTTATTGTGGAAGGATGCTATCATATGTCTCCAAAATTGCCAACAATCAAAACAATATCCAAGGATCAACTTTGAAAGAAATTGAAAAATGTATCCAGAAACATAATCTCAAGTATGTTCATAAAACTCTTGATTTTAGTTGTATCTTGATTTGTGGCATTAAGGTTTTAAGGCAATTATCAAGATACCAGTCTAATCTCTAAAATCTGGTAATGCATAATTCACTAGTTCTGGCTCTTCATTTGGCTCTTTAAACATGCTATTAATTCTGCTTATATGAAACTAATAGCAACATCTCATCTCATTATGAGACTCAGAGAAATGCCAGTCCACTAGCCTTCATAGACAAAAATGAATTCAAATTTTTATATAATTAACTAAGAGGAAAATGCATGCGAGGCAGGACCATAATTCAAATATATATTTGCAAAATAAATATTTAGATCAACTCACATTTAGCAGTTGCAACAGTAGAACAAAGCTTGAGGATACCAATATTCCTACTCACCTGGGCTCATATTCACTGATCTAATTCCGATAGAACATCACCAACTCTCTCCACATCTCCCATCTACCATACCACAAACCCCCTGCATGATGGGAAGAACCCCTACCTATCTCCACTGTTTGAGCAAAATTGAAGAGTTTTATGGCCTCCACAACTCTCAGCTGGGCCCCATGCACATGAAGAGTCTCTAAACTCTCCCTGCAAGGCCGGGTTCTAGAAGCCTTCAATCTCTTCTCTGAACCCTCAAATTAAAGACAGATTCAAATTGATTTTTTCTGGAAAGAGAGACAACAAAGTAACCAGATTCAAACTCTTTCAGAAGTGTAACCTCCTAATTCCACTGCAGAATTCTGAGTGGCATAAATGCCCACCCGGAGATATCTTTCTCTGCCAACTACATAAACATCAGAGAAAGAAGAGTGAACCCCCCTTCTAAGGAAATGCCAGGACTAATTCTCTTGCCAACCCAATCTACCACTCCATATACCATTATCCTTTCTCTCCATCTAAATGTGGCCCACTCCAGCCATCCATCTCCCCCATACTCTCATCTCCAAACAGCTCTGTGCTTCTCCTCTCCTCCTTCTGCAGTCTTTGCACTGCCTCCTGGGTAATGAACACCCTATGGCCTCCATTTCACTGATCTTTTTACCACCACACATACTTAATTGTTTGGAATGGGGATGAATGTCCTTTTTATTTCATACTGTCAGTAGCTTGTAAAACCTTGTTAGTTCAATCCCACAAATTCAGCAATGCCACTTCTTTCTCTTCCTTATCATTATGCTATATCTTCCATCTTTAAATAGAAATCTTCCCTTAGTGTCACATCCCTTTTCTGGATCCACAGCCTAATTTTTCTTCATTCCTCAGTGTAAATTATTGGCACACTGTCTGTATTCACCATCACCACTTATTCTCTTCCCATTCTTTCTTAAATCCTCTCCTATTGGTATTTGATCACTACCAACATTAAGAAACTGCATTAAGGTCACCAATGGCTACAACACGCCCAAATCGAAGATAAATTCTCAGTACTCATCTTATACACTCAGCAGCATTTGGTGTAACTGATGCCACTGTGCTTTTCCTCACTTACTAAGACAATCATGTTTTTTCTCCTTTATTCATTTAATATGCTGAATTTCATTGAATTTTTTTAAAAGTTAAACCATTTTACATTGCTGAAATAAACTTTACCTCGTCATGAAATGTGATCTTTTTCATAAAACTACATGAAGGTGAATGGGTTTTGCACTGTATAAATCTGAGAAGGAATTCTAAGTTTACCTATATTTTTTTGATAATGTAAGTGAGCAATCTTTGCTTTGGGACTTATAAAATTAGCCATTAAGAAATTCAGGGTTCTCAGTAAAACAATGACCAATCTCTAATTTGGGGTGCAATGAATTTATTGGCATCACATGGCAAAGGTATGTTAATTGAAGGAAAGAGAATTTTGACAAAGTGACTTACAAATATAGTGTTAGTAGTAGTTCTTTAAAAAATTAAGATTTCATTTGATATAAACTTTTTGCCTTTCCAAGGTTTTCTGAACCACCCAAGCCCATCTGGCAATAGTTTTTCTTCTTCAAAGTTCCTCTCTACCACTTGGGGACACTTAATTTTCAGCATCAATGGAAAAGAAATCTACTATGCTCCATTGCACATCAGAGTAACCAATGTTTAAAAAAATTATCATTTAAAAAAATTGGAAACTATCTCCATAATTAAATGGTTATGGGAAAACCTCATAATGTTCAGAGACTATGACAATTTAAGCAAAATAAAGGAAAACATTAACTAACTTTTCTAAACTGTCAAAATGGTTTGGATTTGGTCCCAATTTTGGGTGAAGATCAGCCAAACCAATTCATCTGGTGGAAATTTAAAACAAAATACATAATTGCTAATATTTATTACAGTTCCAGAACAACAGCTAAGAAAAAAAGGTTACCATTAACAAGGACTTTTGTAGCTTAAACAACAACCTCCAAAGCAGGTTCATACCCTGGGAAACAAACCAAGGCACGATTAGCTACATTAAAAAAATAAAGAAGCCCTAAGAGCAAAGAAGTCAGAGGACTTTGAAATCTTTTATTTATAAATACACTCTCAGGAAATATGTGCATAATTAGATTTAAATAGTCTCCAAGAGAATTAGCAGCTAACTATACCCATCTCTGATCCAATATAAAGAAATCAGAATATTAAACACTACCATTTAAGAACTTGTAATATAGCCCCATAACATGAGTTTAAAAGGAAATAATTTAATATGCAATATATACATACACATTTTGTGCAAGTGGATTCAAACTCACTTGTAGAGAGTATTTTCCACTGAAGAATGAACTGAGACATCCATTGCCAGCAATATGGCAGACTACTTGTGTAGAGAACACCTCTCAGTAAAAAACACCTTAAAATGCTAAGTATGGCTAGATTGGTGGTAAAATAAGGAAAGCAACAGAGGACCAGAAAAAAGGAAGTACAATATTTCACAGCAGTTAACAAGGACTAGAGCCTGCATTTTCTCTGAGAGATTCTGTGAATTCCTGGTGCCCTAGCACTTGGTGTTAATAGCCCACATATGCTGGAACAGAGGACAAAACTTAACGAATCAAATGTATTCTTTTTAATGGCTGAGTAATACTCCATTGTGTATATGTACCACAGCTATCTTATACATTTGAATCAGTTCTAATGAGGTGGATGAAACTGGAGCCTATTATACAAAGTAAGCCAGAAGGAAAAACATAAATACAGTATACTAACGCATATATATGGAATTTAGAAAGATGGTAACAATAACCCGGTGTACGAGACAGCAAAAGAGACACTGATGTATAGAACAGTCTTATGGACTCTGTGGGAGAGGGAGAGGGTGGGAAGATTTGGGAGAATGGCATTGAAACATGTAAAATATCATGTAAGAAACGAGTTGCCAGTCCAGGTTCGATGCACGATACTGGATGCTTGGGGCTAGTGCACTGGGACGACCCAGAGGGATGGTATGGGGAGGGAGGAGGGAGGAGGGTTCAGGATGGGGAACACATGTATACCTGTGGCGGATTCATTTTGATATTTGGCAAAACTAATACAATTATGTAAAGTTTAAAAATAAAATAAAATTAGAAGGAAAAAAAAAAAACTTAGGAATCATGTAAAATGAGAGACCAGATCAGAAACTCCCTCTTAAAGCTCAGAACCCCCCTAAGGAAGTACACTAGAAAGAAAATCAGCTAGTAGAAGGAAATGTGCCTGTGTCAGGAGTGGTTCTGAGAAAAGAGGGATAAAATTATACACACACACACACACACACCCCTATATCCCAAAGAATTCATAACGACAAAAGAATATTCACTTAGTTTAGGATTTCAACTGACTCTGGGGCCTAAAAAGCCTCAAGAAGAAATTTTGGTCTGAAGTGGCCCTGGACTGATACTGTTCCAGGTCCCTGGCTGAAGAAAACACAGGAATTTCAAAAATTCCTTGGGATGCAGTTCAATGAATATATGCACAAAATGAAAATTCACTGAATACATGAAGAAGATACCATGAGCTAGGATCAGCAGAAATAACAAACTGTAGAATCAAACAAGCAAAGACAGCAGACACTGGATAACTAGATACAAATATAAAATGTTTAAAAATAAATATTAATGTTTAACAAATTTAAAGCAATAAAATAGATTGAAAATATGAGTAAAAATAGAAAATCTAACTGAACCAGGCAGATCTGAAAAGGAACCAACTAGAACTTTAAAAAAATATAAGAAGTTAAATTAAAAGCTCAATACATAGTTTAAACAGCAGATTAAATACAAGTGAAATTGTACAGAACTGGAATACAATGCTGAAGAAATTATTTAAAGTGTAGCACAAAAAGAGAAAGAAAAACAGGAAACAGAGAGATATGGAGCAGGCAGGTCCAATACAATAGAACAAGAGAGAAGCAATATTCAAAGAAATAATAACTAAAAAATAAGCAAACAAAGAAAAAACAAACATCTCTTTGGGACTTCCATGGCAGTCCAGTGGTTAAGACTCTGCCCTTCTACTGCAGTGGGCATGGGTTCAGTCCCTGGGCAGGGAACTAAGATCCTGCATGCTGCGCAGTGCAGCCATAAAGAAAGAAAGAAAAACAAAGAAATATTAAGTAATACTTTTCTAGAACTCATGAAAAACATCAACCCTCAGATTCAAAAATTTAAGCTGGGATAAACTTAAGGAACTCATGCCCAGACACATCATATGAAACTGCAGAACACTGAAGCCAAAGAGAAGATTTTAAAAGCAGCTAGATAGAATACAGAGATTACCTATAAAGGAATCATGATTAAAACCAATAGCTGAATTTTCTGCAGCAACAATGAAAACCAAAAGAGCTGAAATAAAATTAAGTACTAAGGGAAAACAATCATCAAATGAGTAATTGTATAGTCATGAAAGTATTTTTCAAGAACAACAGCAAAAGACATTTAAACAAAACTTAAAAAAATTTTTTTATTTTGTTTATTACTAACAGAACTTCACTAAGTTAGCATCTAACTTAGTACACTTTAAAAACATGTACTTCAAAAAGAAGATAAATGGTTATCCAAAGAAGATCTCAGCTATAAAAGGCAATGGTGGGAAATTATAGTAAACCTGTAGGTAAATCTAAATCAATGTTAAATGTATAAAATAATGAGTGAAAGTCACTCAGTCGTGTCCGACTCTTTGCGACCCCACGGACTGCCCATGGAATTCTCTAGGCCAGAATTCTGGAGTGGATAGCCTTTCTCTTCTCCAGGGGATCTTCCAAATCCCGAATCCAGGTCTCCCACATTGCAGGTGGATTCTTTACCAGCTGACCCACAAGGGAAGTCCAAGAATACTGGAGTGGGTAGCCTATCCCTTCTCCAGCAGATCTTCCCGACCCAGGAATCAAACCGGAGTTTCCTGCACTGCAAGCGGATTCTTTACCAACTGAGCTATCAGGGGAACCCATAAAATAATAAAATAATCCCTAATTTGTTTCATTAAAAAATCAAGATAGAACTTAAATCTTTGAAAATAATAGCATACAAATTAGGAATACTGGTGACCAGATTTAAAAATTTTAAGGTCTTTACATTATTTCGGAGGAGGACAAAAACACTGATAACTTTAATAAATGTATATAACTGAAGATGATACTAAAATGTCTAGTGAAGTGTTAGTGAAAGTGTTATTCGCTAGGGTAGTCCTTAAAAGAATGTATATATATGGGACTATCATTGATTTACAATATTGTGTTAATTTCAGGTGTACAGCAAAAAGATTCCGTTATACACCCATATATGTATATAACTATATCCTTTAAAAATTTTTTTTCCATTTTAGGTTATTACAAGATATTGAATACAGTTGCTTCTGCTACAGAAAATCCTTCTTTACAAAGTTGGCTTTAAAACAAACCAAAAAAACCCAAGTACAACAATAACAAACATTAGTTAAAATCAATTCTACCTGAAAAGAACAAAAATATATTAAATTTAAATCAGAAGGCAATAAGCAGAAGGAGAAAATATATTAGAACCAATAAAAATCGCAAAAGAAAGTAGCACATAATATTAGTAATTCAATAAACAAGGTAAATGTAAATGGACTAAACTCTCCAAGTAAAAGACAAAAACAACAAAGACAAAATATTCCAAATTCAGCTATATGATATTTACAACAGACACATATAAAACATATACATGGTACAGGAAAAGTGATAGTAAAAGACACATTATTAAAGCTAGAGAGAGTCCTGATACATGGTTTAGTTTATGGGAAAGGCAAAACAATTTCTACTTTTAATGTCCTAATAACATATGCTCAAAATAAATGAAGGAAAAATTGCAAACTAGAAATAGAATTAGATAAATCCATTATCATAATGAAAGATTTGCAAATATTTCTCTATAACTGATAATTCATGCAGACAAAAAATCAGTAAGACACAAAATTTGAACAACATATTATCATGTTGGCAATAAAAGAAATAAAGGAAAATTATAAACCAGTCTCACTCGTGATAATAAATGCAAAATGTATAAATCAAATATTACCAAATTGAATTCAATAATATTTTAAAAGGTTTGTTTCATAAATACATGGTTGGTTTAATATGGGGAAAATCTGTTCATTTTCTAAATGAAAGACTGGCAGAGAAAAAATACAGTCATCTCAAGACATGCAGAAAAAGCATTCAATAACATTTAATAATTCATGATAAAAATTATTTGTAAGCTAAAAATAGAAAAGAACATCCTGCAAGTCATAAAGGGAGCCTACAAAAAAATCTAGAGCAAACATCATGTTCAAAGGTGAAAAGTTGAAAGCATTCTATGTAAAATCAGTAATACTGCAAAGAATTGTTATTTCCATATCCAACATTCACAGGTTTCAGTCTGTTTGCACACATGGACAGACACAGAGATAAACACACACAAACACACACACTTGCAAGAAGGAAATAACATATCGTTATTATTTATATAAACTGTCTTCATGGGAAATCACAAAGAATTAATATAAACTACTGAATTAAAGAATTGTTACTATTGAGTTCAAGATTTTAACAAGTGTTTTGTATATAAGAACACTAGAGAAAAGCCAACTGCATGTGTTCAAACCAGCAATAAGGTTAGAAAAGGTAAATTTTTAAAACAATACAACTTATAATAACTAAAAATAAAGAGCTTAATTAAATTATGTAATTAATTGCCCAGTTGAGTCCGAATCTTTGCAAGGCCATGGACTATAGCCCACCAGCCTCCTCTAACCCTGGGATTGTCCAGGCAAGAAGACTGGAGTGAGTTGCCATTTCCTCCTCCAGGGGATCTTCCCGACCCAGGGATCGAACTCGAGTCTCCTGCATTGTCAGATGGGCTCTTTAGCACTAGTACGAGCTGGGAAGATTATAAACAATTATAATTCTTGAAACAAAGGTATATAAGAAAAAGATATGAAGGAAACAATAAAATATCATTAAAAGATTAAGGAAGATATTAATAAATATGGAAAAGTACCATGTTCATGAATAAGTAAATTATCTTAAGAGTGTCAATCCACTTGCAAAATTAATCTGTAGAACGGATGTAATTCCCTTCAAAATTCCAAGATTTATGTAGAAAAGAAACGGACAAAATCAGCCAAGAAACTTCTATGGAAGAAAAACTGGTCACTGAGTAGAGGGCTGAGAAACTTGACCTACCAGATAGCAGAAGTTATTTCAAAGTTATAACAATTAATATGTAGATTTGGCAGTAGAATAGAGAGTTCAGAAAGAGACCTACACATACATAGGAACCTAATACACTGCAGAGATGGCATTGCAGATTGGCAGGAAAAAGATGAGTTATTTAAGAAATTAAGGACGTCTGGAGAAAGTTGAAATTTAGTTCTTAAACAGAAGATTCTAGATGAATTAAGAATTTAAATCTGAAAGTCAAAACATTTAAACTTTTAGAAAATATAGAAATAAGTTAATGATCTCAGGGTTTGGAAGGACTTCCAAATAACAGCATATTAAAAATATTAACCACAAAAACCACAAAGAAAATTAAAACATTAAAATTAAGGAGCTTGGTTCACCAAAAGACATCATGAAGGGATTCAAAAGATAAGACATAATGTAATAAAAAAATGTCAAAACACAAGAAAGAATTAATATCCAACATATATTAAACTTCCATAAATCAACAAGAAAAAAATAAACAACCCAATAATGAAAAATTTTTCTTTAAATGGTATAAGCATATGAAAAGACATCCAGCCTCCTTGGTAATTAGAGAAATAAACATTAAATGACAATAAGATACCCAAGTGTTAACTACAACCTACAGCAGTAAGAACTATCATACCTTGCAGGTGGGGGCTTAAACTGGCTACTACTATTCTGTAGCCATTTCAGCATTAATAAAGCCGAAATGCACATAACATATGACCCAGCAATGCCAGAACTAGAAATATACCCTAGAAAAACTATTGCACATGTATACCAGAAGAATATATACAAGAATGTATTCTCTTACTTGGCAGGGTCACCATTAGAAATTAACTCTGAAATGTTTAACTAAAAATTATACAACACACTCATTATCTAAAATTAAGGTTTATGGATAATGTAAATATTCTGTTTGTGGACCTGCTAAATTCACTAATAAATATTAGTAATAAAAGCATCACTATGAACAAAGCTAGTGGAGGTGATGGAATTCCAGTTGAGCTAGTTCAAATCCTGAAAGATGATGCTGTGAAAGTGTTGCACTCAATATGCCGGCAAATTTGGAAAACTCAGCAGTGGCCACAGGACTGGAAAAGTCCCATTCCAAAAGTTTTCATTCCAATCCCAAAGAAAGGCAATGCCAAAGAATGCTCAAACTACTGCACAACTGCACTCATTTCACACGCTACTAAAGTAATGCTCAAAATTCTCCAAGCCAGGCTTCAGCAGTACGTGAACTGTGAACTTCCAGATGTTCAAGCTGGTTTTAGAAAAGGCAGAGGAACCAGAGACCAAATTGCCAACATCCGCTGGATCACCAAAAAAGCAAGAGTTCCAGAAAAACATCTATTTCTGCTTTATTGACTATGCCAAAGCCTTTGACTGTGTGGATCACAGTTTATTGTGGATCACAATAAACTGTGGAAAATTCTGAAAGAGATGGAAATACCAGACCACCTGACCTGCCTCTTGAGAAACCTGTATGCAGGTCAGGAAGCAACAGTTAGAACTGGACATGGAACAACAGACTGGTTCCAAATAGGAAAAGGAGTACGTCAAGGCTGTATATTGTCACCCTGCTTATTTAACTTATATGCAGAGTACATCCTGAGAAACGCTGGGCTGGAAAAAGCACAAGCTGAAATCAAGATTGCCGGGAGAAATATCAATAACCTCAGATATGCAGAGGACACCACCCTTATGGCAGAAAGTGAAGAGGAACTAAAAAGCCTCTTGATGAGAGTGAAAGAGCAGAGTGAAAAGTTGGCTTAAAGCTCAACATTCAGAAAATGAAGATCATGGCATCTGGTCTCATCACTTCATGGGAAATAGATGGGGAAACAGTGGAAACAGTGTCAGACTTTATTTTTCTGGGCTCCAAAATCACTACAGATGGTGACTGCAGCCATGAAATTAAAAGACACTTACTCCTTGGAAGCAAAGTTATGACCAACCTAGATAGCATATTCAAAAGCAGAGACATTACTTTGCCAACAAAGGTCCATCTAGTCGAGGCTATGGTTTTTCCTGTGGTCATGTATGGATGTGAAACTTGGACTGTGAAGAAAGCTGAGAGCCGAAGATTTGATGCTTTTGAACTGTGGTGTTGAAGACTCTTGAGAGTCCCTTGGACTACAAGGAGATCCAACCAGTCCATTCTAAAGGAGATCAGCCCTGGGATTTCTTTGGAAGAAATGATGCTAAAGCTGAAACTTCAGTACTTTGGCCACCTCATGAGAAGAGTTGACTCATTGGAAAAGACTCTGATGCTGGGAGGGATTGAGGGCAGGAGGAGAAGGGGATGACAGAGGATGAGATGGCTGGATGGCATCACTGACTCGATGGACGTGAGTCTGAGTGAACTCCGGGAGTTGGTGATGGACAGGGAGGCCTGGCGTGCTGTGATTCATGGGGTTGGAGTCGAACACGACTGAGTGACTAAACTGAACTGAATCTTCTGTAAATACAAAGATAGAAACACATCTGACAGGCATATATACTTTAAACACCAAAGACTACTCCAAGCATTTATGTGTTGGGGGCCAGCGTGAGGCACTCCGCCCGTGGCAAAGGTCATGAGGAAGGAGGCTCAACATATGCAAAGGCGGGATCGAGCCTCAGGAGTCCCCCTGGAAATCCTCGAGCATCTACCCCCATAACCAGAGCCTGCCTACTTTACTACTTTGTGCTCCCACCTACACCTCTGACTTTACGGGGGGCTGTCCCCCACCACTTCTTTCGGAGAAGGAGTTAACTTAGAGCTCCAGTTAATAAAAACTCCTGGGAGTGACAAGAGTGTTTTAACCTACAAACTCCTCTGAAGGTTCTCTAGCCTGCCTGACACGCTTGTCCGGCCACATGTGATTGCTCACAGCCTCCCAACCGTGAGAGGCACGAGATGCTTTAAACCTTCTAAAAACAGGTTCCTTAGAAAAGTTAGAAAACCATTAGTATAAGTATAGTGGGCTGATTAGAAATTGTATTGAAGGGTTTTTCATTTGTTGAGCCAATGTTTGTTGCTAAGTCTCCACATCCCCTGCCCTTACACACATTAATGAATATATAGAAGAAATAAGTATTAACCTTTGATATTAATCATGTTAGACCTTAGGCTAAGTAAATTCTTTCCTTAATTAAAACCCACTACACCCTCACCCTATAGGAATGTAACTTTAACTGGTACCTTCGGAAGGTGGAGTCTTTTTAAGAATAATCACCCCTGGAGAAATAAGTGTCCTGGTTGACTGACCGCTGTCACAAGGAGAGGGTCATAAATTGTCAGCAGGCCCCCTGGCCAGAAGATGATGTAACACCCCTAAGACCTCTGTATACATTTGTATGAAGCACCTGACTTTGATAAAAGTCAGGACTGCTGACCCTGCATGACTTTTGCATAACATCTCAGTGTATAAAAGTAGACCATGGAAAATAAAGAATTGGGATCAGTTCCTCGAAATACTGGTCTCCCCATGTCGCTCTCTCTCTCAAACTCTGGCTGCGTCTCCATCTGGAGCACGGAACCCACCAAGCTTACTAATTTTGCCCGGGCTTCTAAGATCTGACTGGGGAGGCCTCAGTGTCTCCTCTCCTTTGGGAGAACGGACGGACGCCTGCGGCCTATGTAAGTGATGCAAACTTCTTGTATTGAAGTTTTATTGGTCTCCCGCGTAAACCAAGCTACTCAGCTTCTTTTCTCCACTGAATTTTCCTACTGAGCTATCCTCATTCTATTACTCTTTACATCTCTAATTAATATCTAACTGAAGCTATTGTATCCTGATCCTAGCCGACGCCGTCCCTACTTTGAACTCCCTGGATCAGCCGGGGATGGACCTCGGCATTTGTGGAAAAAAAAATCTTTTTGAAGATTATTTCAATTTAATCAGGATTGAAAGTGTTTAAACTTTGACCCTTATAATCCTGAGTGAAGGGCTTAGGTGTCAATAGTGGTAATGAACCCACCTGCCTATGCAATAGTCACAGGTTCTATCCCTGTGTTGGGATGATCCCCTGGAGTAGGAAATGGCAACCCTTTCCAGTATCCTTGCCTGGAAAATTCCAGGACAGAGAAGGCTGGTGGGCTACAGTCCATGGGGTCGCAAAGAGTTGGGCATGACTGAGCATGAGCACATACACACACACATTCTGAGTAAAAGAAGTAACTTTAGTTTTAATATTGTACTTAATTGAAAATATACAGAAGGAAACAATATAAACAAACAAGAAAAGAATATGGAGAGTCTGATGTCCTGTGGTCTTCCTTAATAAGAACTCACTTTCAAGAGACTATAATCTCCTCAACACAAAGCTTTCTACCAAGGATCCTAATAAGATTCTGAGAAAATTCACACTTAAACAATATGCCACTAAAACCAAAACAAGGTATTACCAGCTCTACAAAAGGTTGGTTTCTATCTGATGAGTCATTTCTAAAATGATGAAAGTTTTTCAAGTGCTTTCTATTCAAGCTGGAAAATATATAAAGGCAAGAATCATTTACAAAGCAGGATGACTGAGAAATTTCACTTCATTTTATACATCCTTGTTTGACTCTATGCAAACATCAAACTAAGGATGGCAAAAATGAGTTTCTCTTCCTACATATTAATACTAACTTTTTCTTTGCTTTCTCAAGGCATTTCACTTTCAGCATCCAAGTCGATAAGAAATTTAGAAGATGACATGGTATTTAAAACGTTGAGGCTGGGGAAAGCCTTTCAGAAGGAAGATACCGCAGAAAAATCAATTGTTGTTCCTTCCCTGGAGCAATATAAAAATGATGAGAGCAGTTTCATGAATGATGAAGAAAACAAAAATTCAAAGGTAAGTGATAATGCGACTTGTCCTTTATTTCAATGGAAATTTGAATGATCTTTATGAATACTTTGAAAGTAAAGTTGATACTTTTATAAGCAGAAGCACGTGAAAAAAAGTTACAGTATGCATTAGAACAATTAAACAAATTTCATACATACCAGGTTGTTCTTCCATTCTGGGAAATATCTCTTATTCAAAAAGTTTTTATTCCCCGAAAATCTTGTATCTAAAGTATTTCTTAAAGGGTAAAAACAGTGCAGGGCATATTTAAATTGATCAATAAGAATATTACACAATTGTATTATAGTTCCATTCCCAATAGAACAGTTAAAACACAAATCAACCTTTTCTTTACAGAATGCAGGTTCCAAACATAATTTCTTAAATCATGGCCTGCCACTGAATCTGGCTATAAAACCTTATCTTGCACTAAAAGGATCTGTAGCTTTTCCAGCTGAGAATGAAGTTCAAAATACTGAATCAACACAAGAAAAAAGAGAAATTGGGGATGAAGAAAACTCAGCTAAATTTCCTATAGGAAGGAGAGATTTTGACAGTGAGTAGTTTTTTTAAAATTGAATTCTTATACCTTAATATCATAAAATAGAACTTTGAATTTAACGGAATTTGGGTCCAATCATAACAAAATCAAACAAGACCATGGTTCAACTTGTACTTGATACTAAGTGACTCTTGCAAAAGATGTGAAATTAAAAGTATTTAATTAGTTATTACAATTGTAATTTACTCAGATTTAGCTATACTAGATCCATTCTTTTATTTCTAATCAACTTTGTGTGATACTAGTCTTCTAAACAATTTTGTTTTTCCTTCAGTGCTTAGGTGTATGCTGGGAAGAGTCTATCGACCTTGTTGGCAAGTCTGATGCCTGTTGGTCCACATCATCATTTAAAAAGAAAGCAAAATCATTTAATTGCCTCTCGGGAAAAAAGCCCTTAATGTTGCTATGACTTGTATTATTTTAAATGTCTGTTTTAAAAGAAAGTGGTATTGTTATGCCTAAATGATTGCTTTACTTGTGCATTAAACTTTATGAATTTTATGCATAATTATGACTTACTAGTATTTTTTAAAACAATGCTTAACATGCTAACCATACGTACACTGCAGACCAAAATAATAAAGCACTATAACTTACACCTTCATTGCTTAAAAATTAAGTAGAAGAATTTGGTAAATGGTTTTATATATATATATATATATATATACACACACACACAAACCTAAAGAACATAAAAGATAATTTCATAGTCTAAAAAACTGAGTCAACTTCGTCTGGCCAGTAATCAATTTGTCCTTGGTGGTACATCTATTGCTTTTTGCAACTCTGAGTAGTCTGCCATCCAATTTATTCTGCAAATCTTTTGATGTCTTAGGTATCTTAACAATTTTGTGTTGAAGTGGTTCATTTCCATTATCACAGAGAATATTTTCATCATCCAAATCCACCTGTTTCCTTTTTGAGCTTGTATTTCCTGTCAGACTACTTGATTTTCTTGCTACTTTTTCTTTTTCACTTCTGCCCAGATGAACATTTCCAGAACTTGTTCCAATTGTTGGTCTTCCAACAGAAGAATTTACACCTTCTGTTATGCAAGATGAAAAGAGGAAAGAAATTACATAATACTTAAAATTATTACACATGAGATTTTATAAACTTTTAAAGTAAAGAATATTTTAAAATTTATGATTTACAATCAAATATAAATTACATTACTAACAGATACAGCAATATTACTATCACATTTCTTTTCATTTTACCGTTTCACTTTTCATCCCTACAAACAATAAATTTGCTTTGTCTGAATGCACAACACAATCCTTAAATGCTACTACAAGTTATTTCTTAAATACATTTAACTAAATCAAACTAAGTCCTAATTCTATATACCAATTTGTACTTAGATATAAGTTTTAAAATAAACTCAAGTCTTTAAAAATATAAACTTTTACATTACAAAAAAAAATCTAGTTTTACTTAAGTTAAAACCATCAGTACACTAGAATTAAATTGTTATTAAATTGTTCAATTAGGTCAATTACCAGAAAGGTCATTTTCCATGTGAAGAACACACAAAGGCTTTGATGCTGAATTAACATTATTCCATTTATCCTTGCTTATCATGCAGTCATCTTTATAAGTACAGGCAAACTGAGATCTAATTGAGGTTTGCTTCATCTGGTAACAAGAAAGAAGAAGAAAATATGCAATTTGCCCTTTATTTTTACTTACTTTTTCATCTATATAGAAATATACTCTGTAGTAATTGAGGTACCATAAAAATTTCCCTTAAAAATTTCATTATCTATTGGGAACTTTTAATCCTTAATATTCCATAGTTTGCAAACTCATTCACTGCTACAATTAGCTTTTTTTTCCCCAGTAATATCAGTTTTGTATATGTTTTTGATAATTTTTGTAAAAGCTTACCAAATCAATTATAAACTCTACAAAGGCCTTTGTTACACATTCCTATGTCCGAGTTGCCTTAGAAAGTGGATTTTACTGTAAGTTTAATAATGACATACATGATATACATAATCCTAGAAAAATAGAAGCTTTTAATCTTAACAAATTACACAGTAAACTCTTTTAGGGAAAAAAAAGAAATTAGAGAAACTAAGGAAGGGAGAGACACTAGGATGAAATAGAGAAATAGGAGAAGGTAAAAGAAGCAAAAATAGGCAACTAACAAAGAAACAAGATAAAACAGTGCTGAATGAAAGGCTTTATTTCTTAATTAAAAACTTGAATATTTAGAAAATTAAGAAATAAGATGGGCTTCTCTGGTGGCTCAGTAGTAAAGAATCTGCCTGCAATGCAGGAGACGTGGAATCGATCCCTGGGTTGGGAAGATCCCATGGAGAAGAAAATGGCTGCCCACTCCAGTGTTCTTTCCTGGGAAATGCCATGGACAAAGAAACCTGCAGGCTACCGTCCACAGGATTGCAAGAGTCAGACAGGACTTAGTGACTAAACAACAACAAACAAGAAGATCTGACCAAGTGATTTAATAGCTGAGTATTCAAAGTATACTCCTGTAATTATCTTAAAACATGAGAAACAGGAGAAAATTAGAAGGCTAAATTTAATTCTTAAGCACTGAAAAGGATGTCAAGAAAATACTTTTGGAAATGCATTCTGTAAACATAAAACCAGTGGCTGTTTTAAGAAGAGGAATTAATTTCAAAACAAAGTAATCTACACAGATAATGCAAATTTCAACAATTGCAGCTGCTGTATAATGCCATTTAGTTATTATAATAGTGAGATTTCTCCAAATAATTAGAAATCATCTCAAATCCTTTTCAGAAATAGACAAGTTTAAATTTCAAATACATGATTAAATAAAGAGGACTTCAACAATTCAAAAATTAATACTTCAAAGTATAACTAAATCATGCTGAACAAAGCTCACAGAGCATATATTGATACATTTCACGAAGTCTAAAACAGCAAGATTTTATATTATATATTCAGTAATTATATATTGTGTTTTATATTCAGAGAGATAACTGCATTAACCCCCTCTGATGTTTGCAGAGATAATGGCAATGAAACCCACTGACTATAATTTAGAAGAAATGAGAATAGTCCCCAGTCCAGCTGCTTCATAAAAGCAAGTTTTCTCAGGATGACAAATTTTATATCTTTTTGAGTAATGGTATTTATGAGAGCCTCTAGCTCCCAGAACACTAAAAATTATGTTTAATTTGCTTGAAGATTCAGACAATTAGAATTTATCTTCCATTTAAGCACAAAAATACACAACATTGAAAAAATGTGAAAATGTAAAAGATCAAAAACTATGTTTTTAAAAAGTGAAATACAGTAGGCTTTGACAATGGATGGAGCTATAGCGCAAGATCTTCATGAATCCACAAGAATGCAACTACTCTCAAATAGGTTCTACCATGAGATGCCCTAAAATACAACTGAAGGCTTTAACTAGGGATTTAACTTTAATCCCTTTCTGGATAGTATTAATTTCATAAGTAGAGAATTAAAACAATTAATAAAACTATTAAAATAAATAGTTAATAAAATAAAATTTATATTACATATCATTACTGTAGCAAATTATCCAAAAACTTTTACTTCCATCTACAAAACCAATACTGTTAATATATTTTTATACAATGTTTCTTTCATTTCACCAAGGTAACTGCCTATATAGAAAATTATAAATTTATTGCTTGCAAAGAGTTATAAAGAGTATGGTAAGACCATGAAAGCAAACAGATGCTAAGTGACTGGCAAGGAGCACTCCCATAATATCCAAATAGTGATGGCACCTACAGGTGGCTTGAGGGACTTCAACCTCCCACCACAAAACCTTCATCAGTACCACTTATGTATGCGTGCTTAGTCACTCAGAAGTGTCAGATTCTTTGCGACTCCATGGACTGTAGCCCTCCAGGGTCCTCCGTTTATGAGATTCTCCAGGCAAGAATACTGGAGTGGGTAGCCATTCCCTTCTCCAGGAGATCTTCCTGACCCAGAGATCAAATCCAGGTATCCTGCAGGCAAACCCATGATCTGCAGGCAGATTCTTTACCGTCTGACCAGGGAAGCCCTAGTATCACTCATAAAACACTCTACATAAAAAGACAATAATTATATTATTGAACACAGACAACTGACATTGTCTCTTATACTTCATATGCATCTTACACTTCATATGAATAAAAATTTCTTTAGAAAGTTATTTTTACTAATTTTAAACTTACATCTGAGTAAAAACCTCTTTTTGCTATATAAATACAGTTGTAAAATAAGTTCAATAGCCCTCTTGACAACTAGATTTCTTCTCTTCAGGCCTCCAATAGAAATTCTCTAGTCCTTAGCCAGAGTAGGCCAGTTTCAGAAAACTAGAGTTATAAGGCAATGGATTCTTAAAACACTGATAACAAGTTGATATGAGAAAGGAAATTAGTTAGCCACTATATTTACCATGAAAAACATTATTTATAAACATAACAAAATACAAGAGAGAACCATAATGGTGCTATGGTAATATTGCAATATTTATATCCAAAACTGAAAGTAGTTATATTGAGGATATTTTTTTTTTTTTTGGTAAGAGATTCTATGTGAGTTTTTTCTCTGCCCTGTACAAATATCTTTTTAAATCAATTATCACTTATTAAGTTCCAACTATGTAACAGGCACACAGAATACTAGACTACTAGGATGGCTTCTATAATCACAAAGACACTCTACTTATAAAATCTGCTGTTGACACACAGCTGGAAGAAATAATAAATTGGATAACAGAATCAAGACTGAAAAGATCTCAGAAGGCTAGAACAATAAGTAGAAAATAGCAAAATGAAAATGAATGAGGATAAACAAAGTCCTATATTTAAGTTCAAAATACCAATTACAGATGTACAGGATGAGAATCTGACTTAAAAACATATGAAAAAGACCCACAGATTTTAATTGATCATGAACTTCACTGAAGCCAACACTGTGATATTGAACTAAGAAATGCACATAAAAAGACAAGATGATATGATGCAAAAGGCATCAGATTTGCCGTCAAAAGACCTGGCTTCTTATACTGGCCCTATCACTTACTAACTAGATGATCTTGGGTAAACCTAAAAATCTCTCACTTATCCACACATAAATGGGAATATTTGCCTCACAGAGTTGTCGAGATTAAGTGAAGTGAAAAATATGAAAGAGTTATATATAACTCTACTCTATATATAGAGAGTTATATATAACTCTAAAGATATATGTAGATACTATATAGTTACTAATGTAGTAACACATAAAGTTACTATAGAGTAGTATAGAGTAGGAAATTTCCTATAGAGTAGGAAATCTGTTGAATTAGGTTTCTCAGGACTCAGTCAACTCTAAAATGATTCTAGGAATGTAGTTCAAAAAATGAATTTACAGTCAGCTTCTTCATTTTAGTTATTAATACAATACAAGCTACACTGACTTGTATTTATAACTTAAAAGAGATTGCTTTTCCTTTGTTCATAAAAGTTGAATTTTTCTGCACCAGATTAGTGGCTACATAGAACTCAGATTACTTCCTGTTGCAAATTTTCCAAATCTCTCTGTGTATTTGATTTGGAATCACAAATAAGCAAAACAATTCCCTTCTGAAAGTGCTTTTGAAGTACTAAACAACTAAGAATAATGTTCAGATTCATACATGGCTGTTAAAATCATTTTATGTTCAAGTCACATGAGAGAAAAGGATTCAAAGTTTTCCTTTGTAGAGTGATTTCCCCTCTTTGGAAAGATTTCTATCCACAGTAAAATTGCAATGAACTTCAAACCTGCCAAGAATTGGAAAAGTCCTTTTGCCACAACTTTTTTTAAAACTGAAATTATTAGTAGGTTCCCAGTTTAAGGAAAATAGTACTTCACAAAGGAAAGCCTGACTCCAGTTAAATTAAGACAAATGAGTCAAAATATTGAAAAGTCATAGAAACTTCCAGTTAGCTGTATTAATAAGAGAATGAAATTTCTAAGCCCCCATTATACAGATATATTTCATTAACAAGTTTGGAAATTACTCAACATACTTATTTGACATATAACTACTCAAAATTTATCATTTCACTCTTACAATACCACATTTTCAAAAGAAAAGAGATCTGCTATGATTTTTTTTTAAATAATTTTCTTTATTTATTTTTGATTGTGCTGGGTCTTTGTTGCTGCAGGCTTGTCTCTAGTTGTGGTGAGTGGGGCTACTCTCTAGTAGCAATGAGAGGGCTTCTCATGGCAGTGGCTTTTCTTGGTGAGGAGGACAGGCTATATAGGGCTCCTGGGCTCTAGTGCACAGGCTTAAATGTTGTAGCACATGGACTTAGTTGCTCCATGGCATGTGGGATTCTCCCAGGTAAGGGATCACACCTGTGTCTCCTGCACTGGCAGGCAGATGCTTTACCACTGAGCTACCAGGAAAGCCTGAGATTTGCTATCCTTAGTGAAATATGAACTTGTGAGTATATCAAATGATCCATTTCTTCATCAATAAAATTCCACTTAACTTTGCTAAATAATGGAAAGATAATATTATGACCTAGGTAATAGCATGATATTTTTATGACTCCTTATTATAATTACTATGCCTTCATTTACTCTTTAGAAACAGCACAAACTTTGAAGCTGTTATTGTTCAGTCACCAAGTCCTATCTGACTCTTTGCAACCCCATGGACTGCAGCACACCAGGCTTCCCTGTCCCTCACCATCTCCAGGAGTTTGTCCAAGTTCACGTCTATTGAACTGGTGATGCCTTCCAACCATCTCATCCTCTATTGCTCTCTTCTCCTTCTGCCTTCAATCTTTCCCAGCATCAGGGTCTTTTCCAATGAGTCGGCTCTTGGCATCACGTGGCCAAAGTATTGGAGCTTCAGCAACAGTCCTTCCACTGAGTCTTCAAGGTTGATTTCCTTTAAGATTGACTGGTTTGATTTCCTTGCTGTCCAAAGGACTCTCAAGTCTTTTCCAGCACCACAGTTCAAAAGCATCAATTCTTCAGCACTCTGCCTTCTTTATGGTCCAATTCTCACATCCATACGTGACTACTAGAAGTTTTACATCTAAATACAATCCTTACTCTGATACTTACTAGGTATATGGACTGTAAAATAATGCCTTTTAGACTTCAGCAAGGATTAATTGGAATGAGGTATACAAAATGTCTAGTATAACACTTAGAAGGTACGCAATAAATCCCATCCTCATTCCTTCAGTCAAAATGCGTTCAAATTTTAGTTCAAACAAATATAAACATCCCATATCCATTCTAATGAAAAATACTGTTCAGTCACCTTCTTAAAGAGACTTGTACTGATCATTCTCTTTAGAACCAAAACACACACAAAGGAACATACTCTCCTTATAACCCTTCCCAGCTTTATTTCCCTCCATAGCACTGATAACCATCTAATACATTGATACAATATAATTATCTTATTTATTTTCTGCCTCTCCCAACTAAAAGGTAAACTCCATGAACAAAACCTTAGTTTGCCAACCGATGGTGTGCTCTGGTCCTCTTATGATGCTCTTCATCCCACAGGGTGAGGAGTTAAGAGACTATGACCTCACTTTATAGATCCTGTTCCAAGTATCTAAGGGCCCCAGAATTCCTTGCTCAAACTGCCAAGGGGCTGGGCCAGCATTGGCCTCTTCCTCTAGGAAGGGCTTACTGCTTATGACAAGGGTGTTGGGGAAACATGTGTATGTTTCTGGGTGGAGGGTCTCTAAGAGCAGGGAACAGAACCAGGATTAAAGGAATTGTAGGGGCAGATCAGAACCCACTCCAGTGTTCTTGCCTGGAGAATCCCAGGAACAGGGGAGCCTGGTGGGCTACCATCTATGGGGTTGCACAGAGTCAGACACGACTGAAGCGACTTAGCAGCAGCAGCAGCAACAGGGGCAGACCAGAGATTTCCATTTATATTCTTGCACCCCAGTCCCATAAATACTGGGGGAAGACTTGTCCATCAGAGCAGGGCAGGGAGTGTCTGTTTTGTTTGCAGATGTATTTCCAATTCTTAGGACAGAGCCTGGTACTCAGTAGGCATTTAATACATGTTTGTTGAGTGAATTAAGTAAAATTATAACAGACGCTAACAGGTGTATGCATCCGCTGCATCATGGAAAAAACCAAGCGAGTTCCAGAAAAACATCTATTTCTGCTTTATTGACTATGCCAAAGCCTTTGACTGTGTAGATCTCAATAAACTGTGGAAAATTCTGAAAGAGATGGGAATACCAGACTACCTGACCTGCCTCTTGAGAAATCTGTATGCAGGTCAGGAAGCAACAGTTAGAACTGGACATGGAACAACAGACTGGTTCCAAACAGGAAAAGGAGTACATCAAGGATGTATATTGTCACCCTGCTTATTTAACTTATATGCAGAGTACATCATGAGAAACGCTAGACTGGAAGAAACACAAGCTGGAATCAAGATTGCCGGGAGAAATATCAATAACCTCAGATATACAGAGGACACCACCCTTATGGCAGAAAGTGAAGAGGAACTAAAAAGCCTCTTGATGAAAGTGAAAGTGGAGAGTGAAAAAGTTGGCTTAAAGCTCAACATACAAAACATGGGCCAAAGAACTAAATAGACATTTCTCCAACGAAGACTTACAGATGGCTAACAAACACATGAAAAGATGCTCAACATCACTCATTATCAGAGAAATGCAAATCAAAACCACTATAAGGTACCATTTCACACCAGTCAGAATGGCTGCGATCCAAAAGTCTACAAGCAATAAATGCTGGAGAGGATGTGGAGAAAAGGGAACCCTCTTAAACTGTTGGTGGGAATGCAAACTAGTACAGCCACTATGGAGAACAGTGTGGAGATTCCTTAAAAAACTGGAACTAGAACTGCCTTATGATCCAGCAATCCCACTGCTGGGCATACACACTGAGGAAACCAGAAGGGAAAGAGACACGTGTACCCCAGTGTTCATCGCAGCACTGTTTCTAATAGCCAGGACATGGAAGCAACCTAGATGTCCATCAGCAGATGAATGGATAAGCTGTGGTACATATACACAAAGGAGTATTACTCAGCCATTAAAAAGAATACATTTGAATCAGTTCTAATGAGGTGGATGAAACTGGAGCCTATTATACAGAGTGAAGTAAGCCAGAAAGAAAAACACCAATACAGTATACTAATGTATATATATGGAATTTAGAAAGATGCTAACAATAACCCTGTGTACGAGACAGCAAAAGAGACAGTGATGTATAGAACAGTCTTATGGACTCTGTTGCAGAGGGAGAGGGTGGGAAGATTTGGGAGAATGGCATTGAAACATGTATAAGATCATGTATGAAACGAGTTGCCAGTCCAGGTTCGACACATGATACTGGATGCTTGGGGCTAGTGCACTGGGATGACCCAGAGGGATGGTATGGGGAGGCAGGAGGGAGGAGGGTTCAGGATGGGGAACACATGTATACCTGTGGCGGATTCATTTTGATATTTGGCAAAACTAATACAATCTGTAAAGTTTAAAAATAAAATAAAATTTTTTTTAAAAATCAAAAAAAAGAAAAAAAAAAAAGCTCAACATTCAGAAAATGAAGATCATGGCATCTGGTCCCATTACTTCATGGGAAATAGATGGGGAAACAGTGGAAACAATGTCAGACTTTATTTTTTTGGGCTCCAAAATCACTGCAGATGGTGACTGCAGCCACGAAATTAAAAGACGCTTACTCTTTGGAAGGAAAGTTATGACCAACCTAGATAGCATATTCAAAAGCAGAGACATTATTTTGCCAATGAAGGTCCGTCTAGTCAAGGCTATGGTTTTTCCTGTGGTCATGTATGGATGTGAGAGTTGGACTGTGAAGAAGGCTGAGCGCTGAAGAATTGATGTTTTTGAACTGTGGTGTTGGAAAAGACTCTTGAGAGTCCCTTGGATTGCAAGGAGATCCAACCAGTCCATTCTGAAGGAGATCAGCCCTGGGATTTCTTTGGAAGGAATGATGCTGAAGCTGAAACTCCAGTACTTTGGCCACCCCATGCGAAGAGTTGACTCATTGGAAAAGACTCTGATGCTGGGAGGGATTAGGGGCAGGAGGAGAAGAGGATGACAGAGGATGAGATGGCTGGATGGCATCACTGACTCGATGGATGTGAGTTTGAGTGAACTCCGGGAGTTGGTGATGGACAGGGAGGCCTGGCATGCTGCGATTCATGGGGTCGCAAAGAGTCGCACACAACTGAGCGACTGAACTGAACTGAACTGAACAGGTGTATGTGAGCAGAAGGTATGAGGTAATAGAAACCAAGAGGAAGCAAAAGCTTGGAGGTAGAAAAAAAGATGTTCAGAGAGTAAAGAAACCACAGGGTACAGAAATGAGAGAAGTAGACTGGTAAAGAACAGCTAAATTACCCTAAGGACAAAAGCTCTGAAATAGAAAAACAGGTACAGAGTAAACTCTACTCTGTTCAGTATAGTAAAACCATTTGGTACAGAAACGAGAGAGAGATATACATGCACAGAAGAGTTATATCACATTCAAGTGGAGAGAACCATGCAGCTAAAGTCCTTAAGCCCCATTGTATCCACCATTCCTTTCAAGTTCTTAAATATTCCGCCTTTCTTAGGTTCTCATGTACATATCCTTACAATAAGCCCTACAAAAAATAACTGTTCCTTAAAACCACAAAAGCCACACCTTCCTTAATCTTCCCCACATTATTTATTCACTCTTTTTGTACACTACCGAATATACAGCTTCTTTATACTAGTAAAGAAATCTAATAATTTCATCGGGTTGTTTGCTCAGCCTGAAATGCTCTCTTCCGTCCTCTCTTCTTATTTAAATTCTATTTATTCTAGTCTGTCGTGGTCAGACACCATTTCTTAGTCTTATAAAGGGTTTCTAGTTATTGCATTTGCGTGTATCTTTAATCTACTAGAACTGCAACTATTTAATATGCTGGAGCTAATTAATTAAAATTCAGTTCAGTCGCTCAGTTGTGCCCGATTCTTTGTGACCCCATGAATTGCAGCACGCCAGGCCTCCCTACCATCACCAGCTCCCGGAGTTCACTCAAACTCATGTCCATCTAGTCGATGATGCCATCCAGCCATCTCGTCCTCTGTCGTCCCCTTCTCCTCCTGCCCCCAATCCCTCCCAGCATCAGAGTGTTTTCCAATGAGTCAACTCTTCGCATGAGGTGGCCAAAGTACTGGAGTTTCAGCTTTAGCATCATTTCTTCCAAAGAAATCCCAGGGCTGATCTCCTTCAAAATGGACTGGTTGGATCTCCTTGCAGTCCAAGGGACTCTTCAAGAGTCTTCTCCAATACCACGGTTCAAAAGCATCAATTCTTCAGTGCTCAGCCTTCTTCACAGTCCATCTCTCATATCCATACATGACCACTGAAAAAACCATAGCCTCAACTAGACGGACCTTCGTTGGCAAAGTAATGTCTCTGCTTTGAATATGCTATCTAGGTTGGTCATAACTTTCCTTCCAAGGAGTAAGCATCTTTTAATTTCATGGCTGCAGTCACCATCTGCAGTGATTTTGGAGCCCAAAAAAATAAAGTCTGACATTGTTTCCACTGTTTCCCCATCTATTTCCCATGAAGTGATGGGACCAGATGCCATGATCTTCGTTTTCTGAATGTTGAGCTTTAAGCCAACTTTTTCACTCTCCTCTTTCATCAAGAGGCTTTTTAGTTCCTCTTCACTTTCTGCCATAAGGGTGGTGTCCTCTGCATATCTGAGGTTATTGATATTTCTCCCGGCAATCTTGATTCCAGCTTGTGCTTCTTCCAGCCCAGCGTTTCTCATGATGTACTCTGTGTGTAAGTCAAATAAGCAGGGTGACAATATACATCCTTGACGTACTCCTTTTCCTGTTTAGAACCAGTCTGTTGTTCCATGTCCAGTTCTAACTGTTGCTTCCTCCATATAGGTTTCTCAAGAGGCAGGTCAGGTAGTCTGGTATTCCCATCTCTTTCAGAATTTTCCACAGTTTATTGAGATCCACACAGTCAAAGGCTTTGGCATAGTCAATAAAGCAGAAATAGATGCTTATCTGGAACTCTGTTGCTTTTTTGATGATCTAGAGAATGTTGGCAATTTGATCTCTGGTTCCTCTGTCTTTTCTAAAACCAGCTTGACCATCTGGAAGTCCACGGTTCACATATTGCTGAAGCCTGGCTTGGAGAACTTTGAGAATTACTTTACTAGCGTGTGAGATGAGTGTAATTGTGCAGTAGTTTGAGCATTCTTTGGCATTGCCTTTCCAGTCCTGTGGCCACTGCTGAATTTTCCAAATTTGCTGGCATATTGAGTGCAGCACTTTCACATCACCATCTTCTAGGATTTGAAATAGCTCAAGTGGAATTCCATCACTTCCACTAGCTTTTTGTAGTGATGCTTTCTAAGGCCCACTTGACTTCACATTCCAGGATGTCTGGCTCTAGGTGAGTGATCACACCATCGTGATTATCTTGGTCGTGAAGATCTTTTTTTGTACAGCTATTCTGTGTATTTTTGCCACCTCTTCTTAATTATACAATATTAAAAATGGAGTTCCTCAGTAGCAGTAGCACATTTCAAGTGTTCACGAGACACGTGGCTAACACCTACAATACTGGACAGCAAAAACTACAGAACATTCCCACAGAGAGTTCTGTTGAACACTACTATGTAACAAAGCTTTACAGTCTATTTCCCATGGTACATACATGAAGGGCAGATGGATTTTCAAAAGACTCAGGGACATTTTTTAGTTTTCTGGGTCCATAATATTGGAACCAAGATATAGCTTTACATTGTTAAAGGATGCATCTGTTCCTCCCATCTTTAACTACTACCTGATGTGAAAGGGCCAGTTAAGCTTCAGAAAACACTACAATCGTTATATCTTCAAATACTATTTCAATCCTATTTTCTCCTCTCATTCTGGGGATCCAATTAGGCATATGTTAGGCACACTCTGTGTTCTTATCTTCTCTTTTGTTTTTGCATTCCTTATTCTCTCCTTGCTTTAGTTCGTATATTATTCTAATGACCTATCTTCATGTCCACCTGTACTACCTAACGCTATGTCTGGTTTACTATTAAATTTACCTAATTATTAATTTTAGATAATGTTTTTACAGTTCTGGAAATTCTATTTGGTTTTGATTTAAAATGTTTGGTTCTCAGGAGTTCCAGGTGGTCTAGGAATTAGGATTTGGCGTTTTAACTGCTATGGCCTGAGTTCAAACCCTCGTCAGGGAACTGAGATCCCACAAGTTGCATGGCATGGTCCAAAACAAAACAAAAAAATTCGCTGTTAGAATTTCCCAATTTTACATCCAATTTGCCCATATATTCCTTTAATTACTTTTAAGTGTTGAAGGACTCTGTCTTTCAAAGGTTTTTACATTGTGTTCTTTGGTCTCCCAACCCACTTCATTTCTAAATGTGGCAAATATCTTGAGAAGGCAACAACCATGTGTTTGAGGCAGGTCCCACTCCTCAAGTGAAGCCTTGTCTTCTGAGCAACTGCAAGACCGCAGGTGATTTTAGTCTACTGGACTGAGACTCCTTAACTTCCTACTCTCTCTAAAATTCAGCATAGGTATCCTAGGTAAAAATAAGTGTGCATCCAGCGCCCCAGTGTTTCCAAATTGTTGCCAGCCCCTCAAGACACCAATACATGTATTAGTTCCTCTTTGCTTCAATGAAATTCCTTTATATGGGCCAAGAGCAATCCCTGGCTCATACCCAAAATTGAAAAACTCATCCCAGAGAAGAAAACTCTGATAACAGACTGTTCACCTCAGAACTTTACCCTCTCCAGATTTTTCGTTTATTTAAACTGCTTTGCTTACACAGCTTTCCTATGTCTTTTAAACATATTTTCCCCAACTTGTCTGCCTTTTATTTTGTTACTGTAACAGAAACGGTATTTTGCAATGATCTACTACATCCTAGTTAGAAACAGAATCCTCCAAGTCTGAGTGATTTCGTGATTCTGTTCCCTTCTTGAGAGCATTTTACTTTCTCTTCAATAACATCTTGAAGGCTGCATATTTTCTGTTATCCCCCATTTTTCTGTAGCCTGAAGAATGACAGAGGTAGAAGTAATGCTCAATAGAGGAGACAGATCATCTGAAAAAATGTCTGGGTTGGTTCTGCACTTTCTTCTAAGAATTTATTATGTATCATATGTACTAGAAAAAGTCCCTCTACTTAGAGTCTGTATTTCATTCAAATGGAAGGTGATCATTTGGATAATTGCCACAATTCAGTATGCAGCACTAGAGCCTCCAAAGAGTCAATGTGTGAACTCCAGAGTTCATTTTCCACATTACTATGCAGTTACCACTTCTATTATTTCTCTAAAAAGGAAAAAAAATAAAAAACACCACATACTTAGCTGGCTTCTCAGTTTTGGAAATATTTCAGTAATAATTCTCAGGATGTTGTCAACTCACTAGCACACTGTATGGACACTGGAGCTAGATTGAGCTGCTGAATCATGTTGTGCCTTTTCCCTCTGAAATCAGTTTCCTTGCTTAGCCATCATTTTTGAAGTTTACAGTATCCAATTACATTATTTTCTGTTGTTTGCTTTTGGTGAATATTTTTACTAGTTTTGCTATTCTGTACTCATTTTAAGTATTGGGGAGGGAAATTCTATGACTTGAACTCAATCCACCATTTTAATTTGGATATACTCAGTTTGCAAGTATCCTAAAGGTTAAACACAGATGTCTAATTTTCTAATGCCATGAGCATTCTATTGCCTGGCTGCTTATAAAGGTACTAGAGTTAGATCCAGCCTATTTTTTCACACTATCTATGCTAGTTTTTACTGTCCCAACTATGCCAAGCTTTAAGGATCCAGTGTTTTTCTGATCTGCTGACTTAAGCTATTTAGTTAACGCTTATAATTATTCTGACATACATATAATATGAAGGAAAATACTAGACTCAGAATAAGAAAAAGAGATGTATAAACAACTTTTGAGTTGCATCTGATAAGCAAAATACTGCTAAATCAAGCTGGAAGGAACAAAACTAATTAATTTACAAGAATCTAAGAAGGTAAATATCTCTCTAAAAAATATTGTAATAAAAAAGTACGAAGGTACTTGTATAAACCACTTGGAAACTGGCAGTAAGAATGGGGATAAAGCATTTTCTAAAGGTTCCTACCAAAACCATGAAGGTTCAGGAAGAACCTTCTAATTTCCTTCACAGGGGAATTTATTTGACCATCATAGACAATTTTCCAAATAAGGTACAGTAGGAAATAAAACTTGAGCACTTAAAATGAGTTAATGAACACTTTCCAAAGTGGTTTCATAGGATTTTGTGATCAGGAGTGCCTACTTCTATTTATAAACAAGGAAATGAAAATCCAAGAAAAGTTAATTTGCCCCAAATACTAATGACATGGATATTTTACAATCAGGTATGATCTACATCAAAATTCTAAGTTCTCTAATATTATCTACTGTTGTCTTTCCAAGACAGTATTTCAAGTACAGATCATATCTTCTTTCCATGACTAAAAGAAAAGAACTAAATACCAAAAGAGAAAAAGTAACAGGATAATAAAGTAATAAAAGTTGTTAAACTACTTTTCCATAGTTACTCAGTAGTAAATATTAGCAGCATTTTTTTGTTATTCCAGCAAGTATTCAACCTGGCCATGGTTCAGCTATATACCTGGCTAAACCAATTATTTTCACACTTTGCTTTCATAAAGAGTACTGTACTATAAAATATAACCATAAACACCAATTCCTTCCTTTCTCTATTGCCATTTAGTTTCAGAGCTATGTAGACTAAGCCCACTTCACTATTAAGTAACAAAAGCAATGTAATTACAGTCTCATTAGTACTTATCCATAGCTTCACACAATGGCGTAAGATATGTCCTGGTAGTTATGATATCTTGGATAAGGTGCTTTCTCAAGGATTTTGATTTCCTCATTTATAAATAAGACTGGATCAGATAAGCTGTTTTCTACTTTCCAAACTTTACAAATTGGTTAATAAATTTTATAGCAATTAGTTGACTCATCAATTTCTAAAAAGACCTTCTCTTTCTTCAGATAGATCATCTCATTTTGATTTACTTAGTTTAACAAAATATCCCAATGATCTTTAAATGAAAATATTAAAGTTTGTCATTATCCATAGAAGGGAAAAATTAAAGAATTTGTTACATTTCTGTTTCTAATCAAGCCCAAAGGATAGATTGTTTTTCAAAAATCTTATGCCTTGGCTATAAGTACTTGGGTTAACAAAGAATTGGAAAGTTTTTCCAAAGAAAAATTATGCAAAACTCAATGATGTATTCCATAGATGTTAATTACTAATAGCTACTAATAATCAATAGAAAGATCAGGCTTATTAATCTAAATAAACTAAATGGATTTGCAGTATGTAGATGAAACAGATAACTATAAGTTTTACTAACTGGGACTAACTTGCCAAATGTGAATACAAAGAACAAATTAGAGTTCTCAAGTTTTATTAAGAGATGAATAATTATTTGATAATTTAAGGATAACTGTAAATTTTACATGAAAATTTTGTTAAATGAACAAATTCCCAACCATAGAACAGTGTCTGACATATAGCAGATACTCAATAAATATATATATATATTAAATGAATAAGTGAGTTAAAAATAAGCTTCTTTTTGAGACAAAGATTAAGAAAAATTTAAATGCCTAAAAACATGTTATTAACTACATATAGGCACAATGTTTCATATGTGAACAGGGATGCTAAATGAAAATATAAAGAATAGCTTTAGTGAATGAACAATGTGAAATGTTCTCCTTGTCTCAATCTACAATCAATTACATTCTGCCATTATGTCTTCAGACAGGAACAAAATTGAAACTACACAGACTCTCAAGACTCAGTTTAAGATATGAGAAATGTAAATGAGAAAACCATGTTCTCTTTATTTTCCCCTTCATTCACTGAACAGATATTTATTGACCACTTACCACAGCAGGTGCTTATTCCTTTCCTTCTTTTAGGTCCAGGGTATTGAATACGTCAGATACAGATTAGCCAAGATTGTATTAAAAGGAAAGTTTCTGTATATCAACTGTCATAATTTATTTTCCATTTAATCCCTATAGTTCCATGTATAATGTATATTTATAATATCCAGCTCAGCTTTATATATTTATTTCTTCTAAAAGCAAAACAAATTTTTATCATTTTCATGATAGTACATTAAATTGTACCTTGATTTTTTTCTCTTCCATTGACTTATAGATGCGTTCTCTTAAGGGTTTCATTGGTGAATTATCCACTTGTGTGGGAGATCTACATCCAAAAAAAGTAAACATTTACAAACCAAAGTAGCTTTTAAATTTGTTTTCACCTCTCCTCGACCCTACAGTTAGAGAATAAAACTTTATTCTGAACCTAGTGGTTTACAATACTATATAAAAAGTGTTCATATTCCTATTCTGAGAGTTCTAAATACTAAAAATTTGCTTAATTAATTAGTTCAGTAACTAAACACTTGAGCTTCTATTATATGTAAGGCATTGTATAAGATGTTGTGAAGAACAGAAAGTTCACTCATTCACTGACTCTGAATTCAGGAATCTTGATCTAAGCGAAATAAGATATACACATAACTAAAATTCAAAGTAAAAAAGGACAGATGCCATAGCAGGGAAATTCAAAAGAGAAGAACATAGTTTAGAAATAGGAGGGTCAGGGAAGACACAATAGAGAAGTAGACACTGGCACTTTGGAGCCAGTCAAACCTGGATTCCTCAATAAATCCATTTTTAGCTTAATAGAGCCAGAGTCATAACCCCTTGGAGTCAAAAGACCATTATATAAGAATAAAGGATAGTCTATTATAAGAAAGACTAGTTTATAACACTACATTGACTTACATTCATATACTCTGTCCTTAATTTTAACATTTCAATGCAGACCATTATTTCCTAGTGGCTCAGATGGCAAAGAATCTGCCTGCAATGCAGGAGACCTGGGTTTGTTCCCTGGGTCGGGAAGATCCTCTGGAGAAGGAAATGGCAACCCACTTCAGTATTCTGGCCTGGAGAATTCCATGGACAGAGGAGCCTGGTGGGCTACAGTCCATGCGTAGAGAGTCGGACACACCTGAGCGACTAACACACACACACACCCCCGCCATGGACTGGTACTTGTCTGCACAATGACAACTGAAAATGCTAAGGTAACTATAAACATGTGTTTGGATACATGATTGAGTAAAGAAAAGTATCTCTTTAAAATGGATATGGGGATTAATTTTGTTTAGAAAATCCTATAAACACAAAATAACTTTTTCTTAGAAAATTATATAATTCAATCTAAGAGAAAACTTAAACCATTAATATTTCTACCTAAAAGCAAACTTTGTTAAACAGAAATAAATTAACAGGAGGAGAAAAAAAAATAAGGTTCATCTTCTTTATACTGTTCTCTGGGACTCCAACCCATGGTATAAGTAAATCACTGATAAAATAAACTTTTATTGTAAAGGAATTAGAAGACAACATTGAATGATAGAGAATCATGAAGTTAGTCTTTCAAGAGAAAAGACAGTGAAGCACAGGAGAAAGAGCATAAAGCAATCATGGATGGATCTGAACAATTTTGGATGAAAGTCAGATTTCTAAAAGGTAGTTCAAGCAGAAAATAGAAAAGATCAAACAGGTCAATTTTGTAAAAATCCTTTACAATGTACTAAATACAATTTTAAATGGTTGTTCTAAAATTTTAAATGTTTCTATAAATGAATATTCATTAATTAAAATATCACCAACTTACTCAGTGTTTTGACTAAATTGTTAAAACTGGAGAGTACCATAATGTCTTGTACAGAATACCAAAGGTAATTTAGTATTTTCTTCCTAATGTGAGGAAGAACAAGTAACTGTCAATTCCAGTGCAAGTCTGGAGTATAGCAACTCTCCTATTCTCAGGCAAAATAGCACAATCCTTGGAGCAGAGACCTCAGGTTCTGGAGAAGGACACCTCTGCCACTTGCTAACTTGGACAAATTGCTTACTATCTTTCTCAAGTCTAATTCTTTACTTATAAAGTGGGGATACTACTAAAAGAGACTCTTGTGGAGGTTGATACAAGTGAAGCATTCAGCAACATTTTTGACACAAATATCTTAGCAAACAAATATTTCCAAAACAAAAAACAAGAACGAAGAAACAAAAATTACTGGTCATAATCTCACAAAATAGCATTTTATATATGACTTCCTCACATTCAAATGTTAAATCTCCCTTTAACTAACTTTTGTTTTTTCTCTTCACACTTTTTCTGTAGTTCCCAAGTTTCCTACCATAACATGTAATTCTTTTATAATCAATGAGGGGCTTTTTCAAAAATTTCCTTTATAGACCTAACATTCACATACATATAACTTCCACATTACTTACCGAAAAAGTGTAAGAACAGAAGTTCCATTAGGATGAATTGTGTTTTCATTGTCATACAAAAGCTCTGCTTTGTTTTTGGTAGGAGCACTGGCTGCTTCTTCATCCAAAAGAACTAGTAAAGCTTTCACAGTATCTCTGCCACAGTATGCAGTGCCATGGTTTATGGTATGAGATTTTGGCTAGAACAAGAAATGATTTCAAGTAAATGTAAGAATCACTCCAGCTGGGTCAATCAACCATTCTTTTCCATTTCATGTGCTATTGTTATCCCTCCTCTTCTATTAAGCTATAAAAAATCAGCCACAAGAAGTGGCTTTAAGGCTTGTGAATATTTCTCCCTCGAGCCATATTAAAATCTACCTTATGAGCTTCCAGAAGCACCAAAAAATACAGAAAATAATATTATCAAATGAAGACATTAGATTTTGGACAAAATAACACTAAGATTTACGTCAAGAAGTTTAACTACAATTTATGTGACCGAGAAAGGTAACATCCAAAATCTTTCAAGCTATGCTTCACAATATGTGAACCGAGAACTTTCAGATGCACAAGCTGGATTTAGGAAAAGGCAGAGTAACCAGAGATCAAATTGCCAACATCTGCTGGATCATAGAAAAAGCAAAAGAATCCCAGAAAAACATCTACTTCTGCTTCACTGACTACGCTAAAGCCTTTGACTGTGTGGATCACAACAAACAGCAGAAAATTCTTAAAGAGGTGGGAATACCAGACCACTTTACCTGCCTCCTGAGAAACCTTATGCAGGTCAAGAACAGGACATTTAGAACGGGACACGGAACAACAGACTGGTTGAAAAATTGGGAAAGGACTATGTCAAGGCTATATATATTGTCACCCTGCTTATTTAACATATGCAGAGTACACCATTCGAAATGCTGCACTGGATGAATCAAAATCTGGACTCAAGACTGTCAGGAGAAGTATCAATAACCTCAGATATGCAGATGATACCACCCTAATGACAGAAAGTGAAAAGGAACTAAAGAGTCTTTTGATAAAGGTGAAGGAGGAGAGTGAAAAAGCTGGCTTAAAACTCAACATTCAGAAAACTAAGATCACAGCATCTGGTCCCATCACTTCATAGCAAACAGGGAAAAAATGGAAATAGCGACAGATTTTATTTTCTTGGGCTTCAAAGAAAGTCATGGACATTGACTGCAGCCATGAAATTAAAAGAAGCTTACTCTTTGGAAGAAAAGCTATGATGAAACTAGGCAGCGTATTAAAAAGCAGAGACATCACTTTGCTGACAAAGGTCCATATAGTCAAAGCTATGGTTTTTCCAGTAGTCTTGTATGGATATGAGAGCTGGACCAGAAAGAAGGCTGAGCACTGAAGAATTGACTTTTTCGAATTGTGGTCCTGAAGAAGACTCTTGAGAGGCCCTTGGACAGCATGGAGATCAAAGCAGTCAATTCTAAAGGAAATCAACCCTGAATAGTCGTTGGAAGGACTGATGTAGAAGCTGAAGCTCCAATACTTTGACCACCTGATGTGAACAGTCAACTCACTTGAAAAGACCCTGATGCTGGGAAAGATTGAGGGCAGGAGGAGAAGGGAGCTGCAGAGGATGAGATGGTTGGATGGCATCACTGACTCAATGGACGTAAGTTTGAGCAAACTGTGGGAGATAGTAAAAGACAGGGAAGCCTGGAGGGCTGCAGTCCATGGGGTCTCAGAGTCGGACATGACTGAGCACAGAACAACAACAACAAATGTGACTTCAGCCACATGACTTAATCTGTTTATTTTTTCTCTCTTATACCAGAAGTGGGATTCTGGTGATCTGAATACCAACCCCACAGATGGCTGTAAAGATCTACTCAAATGCAAAAATAAAAAGACTAGTTGACCTTCATTCTTTCAGTAATCAGCCATAAGTACATCCTAAGTCCCAAGAACTGTGTTTGAAAGGTAAAAACCAATACCTCAAGGGACCCGTAGTCTCTTTGACAAAATAAACAAGTAACCAATAAAGGCATTACAGAGTGCTAAGTGCTATTTTGAAGACCATGTATACCTTATGCAGTAGGAGCACATCAAAGGAAGCACACCAATTTACCCTGGTATCAGGGATGGTTTCACAAAGGAGACACACAGGGGTAAGGAAGAATATGGTATTTTCAGTGACCAGGTAGCAAAGAAGGGTAACATAGAGGGAGTCATGTGGGATGAGGCTGGGAAAGCTTTGTATATCGGACAAAGAAGTTACAAGTCAGTCTGTTACAAAGTTAAAACCTCTTACTTTATTAAAAAAAGGAAATAAAATGATACTTCTTACATTTTAGAAAAAAGATAGCAATGATGGCAATGTATAAAATATATTCCAGGCTAAGACTGTTATTAAACATGGAGCATACATGTGTGCTCAGTCCCTAAGTTTGTATCCGACTCTTTGAGACCCTGGGGACTGTAGCCTGCCAAGCTCCTCTGTCCATGGGATTTTCCAGGCAAGAATACTGGAGTGGGTTGCCATTTCCTTCTCCAGGAGATCTTCCTGACCCAGCGATCAAACCCACATCTCCTGCTTGGCAGGCAGTTTCTTTACCACTGAGCGACCTGGGACACAGGACCACAAATTAAGAGACTGTAATAGTCCAGCTCAGAAATGAAGAAGGTAGTAACAGTGAACTAAAACAGTAGCAGTGGAGATAAAGAAATAGTAGATTAAAAGGGGAGAGCTGGAAAAACTTAGTAACTAGACAGAAGAATAGGGAAAATATATGATAATACTACACATAGATACACATTAAGAACAAACTTTGATGGCATTTCTGGCTGGGTTCATACCAACTAACTAGCTGTGTGTGCTGTAAACCTCTGGGAAAGTTGCTCAGCCTCACTGTGCTTCAGTTAAATCATAGGTAAAATAGGGATAATGATAGTGCCTAACCAGAGCATTGCTGGACACTGTGCTATTTAAGAGCAAGAGTTGCCCTTTCGGGGTCATCTGTTATAGACGTACCATTTTTTTCAAGTTTCATCAACATGGTCTTGGCCTCCTTTCTCTACTTGGCTGACTCAGGCTACCTTGGTAGCCTGACTCTAGCTAGCTACACCAGAATTTTAACAAACTGCCTATCAAAAACTGGTACTTAATATACATGTATCATTGGCACCAAATACGTCCATACTGTTTAATACTAATTTGATTGAGAATTATAGAATTTTATTTTTCAAAGATTTTCAGTTTGGATGAAACATGAAATTAAGAACCAAGTTGTCTACATCTTCATTTCTTGTGATAGGAAATGGCAGAGACTGATGCTTTTATATATCTGCACTGTGATAGCTCCTGACATAATAAAACCTGGTGGTCATTTGAGCCAAGTTAGCCATAGGAAGTGTTAACACACACAAAATACAAGGGAAAACAACCAAGAATCTCTCCTGCCTTCAAATTAAGCTAAAAGCATGCACTGATACAGAAAACAGCTAAAAACAGTGCACAAGGACTGGAGATAAACAAATGAATTACAAAAATTAAGTGAAAGTCTTCCTTCATACACAGGCTATCACAATTACACCTAAGGAAAAGAGGATTTTGTTACCTGAACAGTTAAATTGCAACAAATGAATTATTGTAACACATACTCCAAAATTCTGTTTTAGAATTAAAAGCACAGTAGTCAATTTCCCCTATAAAACTATACTTACAAAACCTTATAATGTTTGACTATCTATGTTAAAAAAAAAAAAAACAAGAAAGAGGTGAATTTTCTGGAACATATAATTAAAAGATTACTAAGTATAGGAAAAATTCCTAATATTAGCAGTAAACTGGCAACAGAGGTAGAAAATAAGAGATCATGGAAATAGAAAAATTCTATAGAAGAAAAATAAACTGCTGAATAAAAACCATTTCTGTGGTTTTTCTATGGAGTGCCTAACCCTGGGATCACAACCAGAGAAACCACTCTTCTTTCACATCTGAGCACGAGGAAATAATTGTTCTGTAAAAATAATTATTGAAAAATATGACAAAACACCTTAATATCCCTCAAGAACTATAAATTTCTAGTGCTACAAGAGATGCTGAAGATTATCCAGTGCCTTCCTTTGATAAACAGGGATAATTTGTCCCATAGATGTTATGATTTCCCCAAGTTGAACATAATCCTGCATAATCCTATTGAGAAACTTACATTTTCAACAGTCTTCTGATTTAAGTAGCAATAGTAAATCATTTCTACAGCCACTAGAAAAGATAATGTTTTGTATAGAAGGATAAAATAAAAACCTCATTACCCGTGCAGGACTGATGTCAGTGGTACTAAGAGCCACATTTCCTTGTTGAGAATTGATAATATTTTTAATCCTCAAATCCAAATCTTGAGCAACTTCCTCTACTGCTTTATAAAAAGGATCCCTGCTGTTCTGGCCTTTAATCAGCTGCATCTTTATCACTGAGAGTATCCGACCCCCCGCAATGCTGAAAATAGAAATAAGATCACTTTTATAATAACATTTTGAGATGACAATATGTTTATAAGCTTGAAAATATAATGCTCAGAGTTAATCAACACTTTTCAGAGAATATGGCTTTGATCTTACAGATCAAACAGTAACACATTTAAGAAAAGCATAAGAACCATTAGAAACAAAATTTAAAAGTTTTTCTAAAAGCAAGTTACTTCAATAAGGTAAGTTACTTCTTCCTTGATTTGAAAGCTGAAGGAAATAATTTAGTTATATATGATATCTGATCAACTGGAGCCCACCCTACTGAATCACAATCTCCAGAAAAGGGTACTAAAGAGTTGCATTTATTTTGCAGTTACCACCAGTGATTCTTATGACTAGACAAGCTTGGGAAAATTTTCATGAAAAAATTAGCTCCGTGAGAAAGGAACCATATTTTACTAATCTTCACACTAACTTGGCAAACAGGAGAAATAATTGATATTTCTACTGAATAAATGACCACTATCACATGCAACAGCTTCCCTGGTGGCTCAGATGGTAAAGAATCCACCTGCAAGGCAGGACACCTGGGTTTGATCCCTGGGTTGGAAACATCACCTGGAGGAGGGCATGGCAGCCCACTCCAATATTCTTGCCTGGAGAATCCCCATGGACAGAGCAGCCTGGTGGCCTACAGGCCATGGGGTCGCAAAGAGTTGGACATGACTGAGCAACTAAGCACAGCACAGAATAGCATCACATGCAACGGGGCTTCCTTAGTGACTCAGTGGTAAAGAACCACCTGCAATGCAGAAGATGTGGCAGCAGCTGTGGGAAGACCCCTTGGAGAAAGAAATGGCAGCCCACTCCAATATTCTTGCCTGGAAAACCGCATGGGCAGAGAAACCTGGCGGGCAGCAGTCCATGGAGTCATAAAGAGTCAGACATGACTGAGCGACTAAACAACAACAATCACAAGCAACAGTCTGAAGTTTTTACTTGTAAGACAAAAGACATATGTTTTACTATTTTTATATTATTATTTGTGGTAGAAAAGCACTTAGTTTCAACTTACACTATGGCAGACTAGTTACTCTAGGGGAACATTCCACTAGGCTTGGTAGGAATCAGGGAAAATGTCCAAGTATAACCCAATTTCATCCCTAAAAAGTGACAAACAAAAGTTGGAGTGGAAAGCTGGAAGCTGTGAGTGGTAAGTAGGATGAATGAGGGTTTTCCTGAGGACAAAAAGCAATGTGATCAGGACCCAAACCCTAAGTGCAAGAAATTTCCAGAGTCTGAACCTTCCAAGTGGGTAGCAACTAGTATGAGCTTTATTTATATTTATTCTACAATATTTTGTATTTTTGAAGTTTAAAAAAAATTTTTTTTTCTATTTGGTTATGGCATAGATATAAAATTTTTTATATTGATATGTGTCTAGCAACACTGTTACACTCTACTGTTAATTTTAATAATTTGCATTTAGATTCCTGGTGTTCTCTACACATACAATCATATTCATATTATCACTAAATAGACTTTTATTTCTTCTTAATTGTTATATCTCCTATTTCTTTTTCTTACCTTAGTACACTGAACTGGACATCCAATGTTATGCTGAAAAGAAATGAGACCAGGAACTCTTGTCTTGTTCTAAATCTTAAATAATATGCTAAAACATTTTATCATTAAGTAGGTTTTCAAGAAACCCTGTATCTTAGTTCATTTTACACTGAAAGAGTAGTAGCCCTATAAGTTGGGTATGTCCCAATAGACATCTCACCTTCAGCAATCCCTGGGCTTGTCCCCCTGCCCCTTTAGACTTTGGTGGCTATAAAAACAGACCCTCCAAATCACCAAATTCAGCAAGTACTTTCAAAATAAAAGCTGGCTTCCCTTCTTGACTTTCCTCTCTGGCTTTCTTCCTTCCCATTGTTTTTGGCCTGTATTTTCATTACATTCACCTCCTAATAAATACATTTAAGAATTGGTTTATAAATATGTTATCCAGCAATATTATTTTCAATGGAAGGGTCAATCAGGGGACCTAGTCTGCTATATATCTGTAATCAGAAGTCTGAACAAACTCTAAGAATTCTTTTATGTAAACAAACATTCATTTTACAACTGGTTTTTCTTCTTAATTTTCAATTAAAACCATAGAAAATAATTGGATGAAATGTAGTCAAAATGAAAACATAGTTAAACACTGTGTGCTTTTTCTGGGAATTAATCTCTAATGGAAGAGTTCTGGCAAAGATTCAAAAGCATAATCAAATATGAAAGAGTATCATAGTGTCAGTTCTAAGAACAAAAGAAAAAGCTTTCAATAATATTAAAGGTAAAAGTCACCTTTGCCTTCTTTTCTCATTCCTTCTATAAGACCAAATATTCTAAATTTTAAAGATGATATAATCCCCTGGATGAACTGTACTTAGGAAAAATTTGTAAGATTTGTATTTCAGATGCTTGCCAAGCTCAGCATTTTGACCCTTAACAAAATCCGCAAACACTGGTGCTATGACTTCTGTTGCTATACATTCATGACAAGAGCCAATACTAGCTCTTGAAATATCTGCTCAGCAACACAGTAGCATAATTTAAATTCTTGCTTCTAGTGTCTAAGAAACTCCTAAAGTTTTAACCCAAATGATGCCAGGACATTTGTGCTAAGCACTAGAGATACAAAATGAATATTTCTTTTTAAAAGGTCACAGTTGATCATTTGATACAATGAGATACGGAAGGTACAGCAGTAATTTAAGTACGGAGGTAAGAAAGAAGGGGTCTTCAGGAAAGCACTCAGAAGAAATTACTACTCTGGAAGAATGTGGGTGAGAAAGAAATAAACTAAAATTCCTGACTAATAAATGCATCCCATTAAAGCCCTGAGGCAGAAACAGAAAAATGAAGCAAGTCAGGAAAAACACAACTAAAACCTTAAAACTGAATCAAAACATAGTGACTGAAAGAGGATAATAAGCAATAATACAAATAATTGGCAATATTTTACTATAGTTATTGACTATCTTTAGTATATAGAATGGAGAAGGAAATGGCAACCTACTCCAGTATTCTTGCCTGGAAAATCCCATGGACGGAGGAACCTGGTAGGCTACAGTCCATGGGGTCGCAAAGAGTTGGACAAAGTGACTTCACTTTCTTTCACTTACTATATAGAATGGCTTGCCTTTTCCCTAACATCTTTAAGAATTTGGTAACTATTTGCCATAGTAAATTATATCTTTAAAAATTGAATGTGATTAAAGGTGCTATATGAAATATATCAAAAATGCTTCTGAACTATTTTGAAATGAGAAATGTAACATTAGGATTCTGGACTGGCTAATTTCAATCAGACTTAACATTCTATAAATGCACAATATTTAGTCCAATAAATATAATGCAGGTGTGCACTGAAAAGTTGTGTAATAAAAATGGAAACATAGAATTTTAAACATTTGAACAACAGGGAACTAACTAATTTATGTAACCTGAAACCCCTAATTTAAGATGTTTTTCAGGTGAAAGTATAGAGTGCATTTTATGGTGGCACCTACTGGCAAAGTATAGAAATGCAGCCATACTATAGCTCAGAAGGCCTGATCAACAGCTGGAAGTGGGGAGGCAAGCGTGATCTTGATTCCTTCCCTGTCTGTCTATAGTCCACCTTTCCTTGAACTCAAAGATTACTGTGATTCCCTACCACCACCATCCTATTATAAGACAAGCTACAAGGGTTAAACATATTTTTCTCTCTGAGTTTTAAGGTTGAGAGACAGAGGCCAGGGTAAGATATAAGCAGGGGGTGGAGAGCATAGAATGTGTACATCACACTGACACTTCTGAAGTTTCATCCTGTACCTAATACTGAATCATTGAAGGGTTTTAATTAAGTGGGTAACATCTGTTGTTTTAAAAACCCTGGCAGCAGTGAGGATGACAGGATGGAGCAACTCAAGACTGGAGGCAGAATGAACAACTCAGAGATAAGTAAACAAAAAAATCCAGGCAAAAAAGGATGAAAGACTGAAAATAGACTTTCGATGAAAAAGGGGAATACGATAGGAGCAATAGGAATAGAGATTAAAAAAAAAAAAGAGTATAAAAAATGCTAAGTAAGAAGAATTGATGGATCTTCGCGACTGAAGGGATAGTAAAGGGGAAAAAAGTAGTTTAAGATTTGTTCCAAATTCTGTTTGGATGGCTAGAGGGAAAGAGGCTTCATCAAGCTGGGTACTTTAGGAGGATAAGCAGACTCGCCAGGACAAAGATTTAGTTTGGGAGGTGCTAAGTCTGAGGTCCCTTTGAGGTAACAACATACAGGAAGTTAAAAGATGTATTTTTGAAGCTAGGAAAAGAGTTTGAATTTCACAGAAATATGGATTAGAATTTACATATATAAGTCAGAGAGGCAGATGGAAAACAAGAGAATGACACCTCAGAAGTTAATGGGAAAAGAGTTCTATGAAAGAAAATGATCAAATTTGAGGACTCAAAAGAGACCAGAAGCTATGACAGCTAGAAGATCATAAAAGATTTTTGGTAGAATAGCTTCAGTAGAGTGGAAAAGTGAATGAGTGTGAGTCAATTAAACACAGATAAATAAATATTGAGTGCCTACTCTATGCCAGAAACCGTGCTAGGGCTAGGGAATATTGGTGAAGAAAACCAATAAAGCCCTCAGAGTTTACAACCTCACGAGAAACATATTTCAAACTATTAGCACTTGGGAGGGAAAATAATTGGGAATTGGAATAAAAGACAGTATTTTTTCAAGAATTTGAGCTATAAAAGAAAGGAACTGACAAAAACAGAGAAGATGACTTGTTTTTTCTTATAATGTTTATAGACTGGGGCTAAAGGACTAGTTGGGGAAGGAAATGGCAACCCACTTCAGTATTCTTGCCTGAGAAATCCCATGGATAGATAGCCTGGCAGACTACAATCCATGGGGCCACAAGAGTCAGACACGACCAAGTGACTAAACAACAACAGAAGGGCTGGCAGAAGCTGAAATTACGAAACAAAATGAATAATCAATGAAACTCTGTCTCAACAGGTTACCTACATTAATTGTACTCACTATAGGAAATTCCTCCCTTTTCCCCATCTGAACTTCATGTCACCCCCATTCTCCATGTATGTTTAACTCTTTCAAGTTCATCCTTCAAGATTAAGCTCGATTGTAACAACCACTCAGGTAAACTCTCCTGACAATCTTATCCCTGGCTCCCACAAACTAGGTCAATTGTCCTTTCCTATGTATATCCTTCTATTATTATATAAACAGAATTTATGTCTTTGGTTTGTAATAACTTTACTATTTAAAATCATGAAATGAATATATACTTAACACATAAAAAAATCACATTATAGAAGAAAATAAGGACTACTCAAAAAACTATTTAGACACCCGCTTCTTCAGTATCTTCTCTAGAATATAGAATATTAATAATTACTTGTTATGACCAAATAATCCTAAAGGAAATCAGTCCTGAATATTCATTGAAAGGACTGATGCTGAAGCTCAAACTCCCAATACTTTGGCCACCTGATACAAAGAACTGACTCCTTGAAAAAGATCCTGATGCTGGGAAAGATTGAAGGCAGGAGGAGAAGGGGACAACAGAGGATGAGATAGTTTAATGGCATCAACAACTCGATGGACATGAGTTTGAGCAAGCTCCAGGAGTTGGTGATAAACAGGGAATCCTGGCATGCTGCAATCCATGGGGTTGCAAAGAGTCAGACACAACTGAGCAACTGAACTGAACTGATGACCAAATAGGATATTCAAAATAATTGGCTGCTAAACTGAAGAACTGAAGGCTATTCTCTTATCCAAGGTGCCTCTAAAACATACTTCTACCCTGTGTACAAAAGTGTACGTACAAATGTACTTTTACCCTGTTAACTTACGCCAACCAGAAATTCCTCCAAAAAAGAATGTAATTACAACAAATGGATTAAATATATGCACTTATATCTGCTCTCTTCTAAAGTACCATTAAAGCAACAAAAAAAGGCAAAGATTTTAAATCCATAAAGAAAAAAAGTGTGAGAGAGGAGACAATAGTCGAGAGCAGAGACATGTTATGAAACTACAGAAAGACGAAGAGCAGATGGAAAAGTATAACTGACTACCCAGAACAGAGAAAGCTACAAGCCAAGTAACTGCTCAGAGAGACACCAAGAAGTAGTAATCTCAGAAACTGAAGGCAATACTGAAGGCTATGGTGAAGGTGTCACTGCAAATAAGAAAACTGATTAACAGTATATACAAGGAACACTTAGATCCCTAAATCTCCTGTCTTATTCTGAGCAGTCAGGACTAGTGAATTTCTCTCACTTCAGAATGGAAAGCAGGATCATGCTTAAGAAACTAAGCCAGGGAGGCTCCAGACCTAGAGGCACCAACAACTGAAAATAGAGAGACTGAGTAAAAGTCTGCATGTTCAACTGGGCGACTCAGAAGCAAGGTACCCTACTTCAAATCCCAGAATATTGCTAGCCAGATGGACTATATTCAAAAGGAGACTAAAGGATGCCATTGTGGAAATTTGGGGATAAGTTCCAAAGGAAAGACCTGTAGTTATTTACATTTGGAGAATCCCCAATAAAAAAGCCAATTGGTGTGACTATGCTGTTCTAATCAGGCCTCATTCTTAAATATAAAACAACAGTCTAGAATCATACCACATTTTAGGAGCACCTTTAACTTGAAAGAGGGCAAAAGAAACAAAAACACTCAACTTAGATAAAACAAAGACTATTCAGGAATCAGATAAAAATAATCTTAAAGAGATAAATAAAACATAAGACCACATATAATCACATGTGAGAATGATGATATTTATCTCCCATTTACCCTTTCTCAGGAAACTACTTGAGCAAAATAAAAGGTTTAACCAATAAAAAAATAAAGTCATGAAATCCAGGAAACAAGGCAGAGGCAAAGAAAATTCACAAGGTGATAAAGCTTCATGGGTGACACTCTGAAACAGGCCTGGCAAGCAAAAGTACATAGACTGAATGAAGAAGACAGATGACTTTCCAGAAAAAAAAGTCTACAAGGGCAAAAATCAGAACTGATCGATGACCTAATAAAAAGAAGAAAATGTATAGTTTCACCAGCAAACTTGATAAAGAATTAATGATAAAAAAAGAATTAATGATAAATGTATAAAAAGCAAAGCAGAAGAAAAAAGTAGATAATCATTGACTTTAGAAAAAACAAAAATGTACACAAGATAGGAAGTATAATAATAGTATATAATATAGTTTAGCTGCAGGCAATATACAGAGCTGTAACAAGTGTGCATATGTGTCTATGTGTGTGGAAGGAGGGGGAAAGGAAAAGAGGAGTGTTGGGAGGTTAGTGAGTAGGTGGCAAATCCTCATCTCCCATGGTAGGAAGTTAACAGGTAATGTCTAAACTTGAAACTCAAATATAGCTGCATAGACTGACAAGGGTTTAATACCCAAAATATACAAACAGCTCATAGAACTCACTATCAAAACCCAAATAATCCCATCAAAAAATGGGCAAAGACTTGAATAGACATGTTTCCAAATAAGACATAGAGATGGCTAACAGACACATGAAAAGATGTTCAATATCACTAATTATTAGAGAAATGCAAATCAAAACCACAATAAGGTATCACCTCACACCTGTCAGAATGGTCATCATTAAAAGTCTATAAATAACAAGTGCTGGAGAGGATACGGAGAAAAGGGAATCCTCAAACACTGGTAGAGGGAATATAAACAGGTGCAGCCACTATGGAAGACAGTATGAAGGTGCCTTAAAAAATTAAAAATAGAACTACCATTATGATCTGGCAATTCTACTCCTGGGTAGAACTGAAAAATCTGGAAAAATTGAAAATACTAATTTGAAAAGATATAAGTAGCCTAATATTCACAGCAGCTCTATTAACACAGCCAAGACATGGAAGCAACCTTAGTGCCTAACAACAGGTAATTGGATTAAGAAAATGTGGTATATATTCACAATGGAATATTACTCAGCCATAAAAAAGAATGAAATCTTGCCATTAGCAGCAATGTGGATGGACCTAGAGAATATTATGCTTGGTAAAGTCAGAGATACTAAATGATAGCCTTCACATGTAGAATCTACAAATGAATGTATATACAAAACAGAAGGAGATTCACAGACACAAAAAACAAACGTATGGTTACCACAGTGGGTAGGGAATAAATTAGGAATATAGGATTAATAGATACTACTATACATAAAATAGATCAGCAAGAAGTATTTACTGTATAGCACAGGGAATATACACAATATCTTATAATAACCTATAATGGTATATAAACTGCAAAAATACTGAATGCTTTATACTGGAACTAACATTACATTGTAAATCAACTATTGCAGGAGACCCTGGTTTGATACTTGGGTCAGGAAGATCCGCTGAAGGGACAGGCTACCCACTCCAGTATTCTTGGGCTTCCCTGGTGGCTCAGCTGGTAAAGAATCAGCCTGTATTGAGGGAGACCTGGGTTTGATCCCTTGGTTGGGAAGATCCTCTGGAGAAGGGAACGGCTACCCACTCCAGTATTCTGGCCTGGAGAATTCCATGGACTGTATAGTCCATGGGGTTGCAAAGAGTCAGACACGACTGAGTGACTTTCACTTTAGTTACTTCAGCTTTAGCTATGTAGAGACGTGGATAGACTTAAGAGTCTGTCACACAAAGTGAAGTACGTCAGGAAGAGGAAAACAAATATCATATATTAACACACATATTTGGAATCCAGAAAAATGGTACTGCTAAGTCACTTCAGTCGTGTCCGACTCTGTGTGACCCCAGAGACGGCAGCCCACCAGGCTCCCCCGTCCCTGGGATTCTCCAGGCAAGAACACTGGAGTGGGTTGCCATTTCCTTCTCCAAAATGGTACATATGAACCTATTTCCAGGGCAGGGATAGAGACACACATGTAGACAAAAGACATGTGGATGCAGGGAGGATGGGAATAATGGGATGAATTGGGTGATTAGGATTGACATACACACACTACCATGTGTAAAATAAGTAGGCAGTAGGAACCCACTACAGAGAAGCCAATGGCACCCCACTCCAGTACTCTTGCCTGGAAAATCCCATGGACGGAGGAGCCTGGTAGGCTGCAGTCCATAGGGTCGCTAAGAGTCAGACATGACTAAGCGACTTCACTTTCACTTTTCACTTTCATGTATTGGACAAGGAAATGGCAACCCACTCCACTGTTCTTGTCTGGAGAATCCCAGGGACGGGGAAGCCTGGTGGGCTGCCATCTGTGGGGTCGCCCAGAGTCAGACACAACTGAAGCGACTTAGCAGCAGCAGCAGAAACCCACCATAGAATACAGGAAGCTCAGTTCGGTGATCTGTGATGACCTAGATGGTTGAGATGAGGGTGGGAGGGAGGTCAAAGAGGGAGAAGATATATGTATACATATAGCTGATTCACTGTATTGTAGAGCAGAAACTAACAAAATGATGTACAGCAATTATATTCCAATTAAAAACAGTATAAAATTTCATAAAAACTGTATAAAAATTCCATTTAAATGAGGTAAATATAGAAACAAACACAAAAAATATTAAAAGTAGATTCCTCTGAGGACTTTATTACTGTAAGTCTGTAGTACCATTTGATTTTAACAAAATATACCTATTTTGTTTTACTAAAAATAAAACATTCTTTAAAATTGGGGGGAGGAACTAAGATGGCAGAGGAGTAGGACGGGGAGAACACTTTCTCCCCCACAAATTCATCAAAAGAACATTTAAACGCCGAGTAAATTCCACAAAACAACTTCTGAATGCTGGCAGAGGATATCAGGCACCCAGAAAAGCAACCCATGTCTTTGAAAGGAGATGTTTTATCAATGGTGCTGTATAGAAGGAGAAGTTTTGAAACTACTGTAAAAATAAAACTGATAACTGGAAGCAGGAGGCTTAAGTCCAAACCCTAACTCCAGGGAACTCCGGACTCCAGGGAACATTAATTGACAGAAGCTCATTAAGCACCTCCATACCTACACTGAAACCAAGCACCACACAAGGGCCAACAAGTTCCAAGGCAATACATACCAAGCAAATTCTCCAGCAACACATGAACACAGCCCTAAGCTCCAAGATACAGGCTGCCCAAAGTCACCCCAAAACCATAGACATCTCATAACTCATTACTGGACACTTCATTGCACTCCAGAGAGAAGAAATACAGCTCCACCCACCAGAACACCGACACAAGCTTCCCTAACCAAGAAACCTTGACAAGCCACCTGTACAAACCCACACACAGTGAGGAAACGCCACAATAAAGAGACTCGCCCAAACTGCAAGAATACAGAAAGGACACCCCAAACTCAGCAATTTAAAAAAGATGAAGAGACAGAGGAATACCCAGCAGGTAAAGGAACAGGATAAATGCCCACCAAACCAAACAAAAGAGGAAGAGATAGGGAATCTACCTGATAAAGAATTCTGAATAATGATAGTGAAATTGATCCAAAATCTTGAAATCAAAATGGAATCACAGATTAATAGCCTGGAGACAAGGACTGAGAAGATGCAAGAAAGGTTTAACAAGGACCTAGAAGACATAAAAAAGAGTCAATATATAATGAATAATGCAATAAATGAAATCAAAAACACTCTGGAGGCAACAAATAGTAGACTAACAGAGGCAGAAGATAGGATTAGTGAATTAGAAGATAAAATGGTAGAAATAAATGAATCAGAGAGGAAAAAAGAAAAACGAATTAAAAGAAATGAGGACAAACTCAGAGACCTCCAGGACAATATTAAATGCTACAACGTTCGAATCATAGGGGTCCCAGAAGAAGAAGACAAAAAGAAAGACCATGAGAAAATACTTGAGGAGATAATAGTTGAAAACTTCCCTAAAATGGGGAAAGAAATAATCACCCAAGTCCAAGAAACCCAGAGAGTCCCAAACAGGATAAACCCAAGGCGAATCACCCCAAGACACATATTAATCAAATTAACAAAGATCAAACACTAAGAACAAATACTAAAAGCAGCAAGGGAAAAACAACAAATAACACACAAGGGAATTCCCATAAGAATAACAGCTGATCTTTCAATAGAAACTCTTCAAGCCAGGAGGGAATGGCAAGACATACTTAAAATGATGAAAGAAAATAACCTACTGCCCAGATTATTGTACCCAGCAAGGATCTCATTCAAATATGAAGGAGAAATCAAAAGCTTTACAGACAAGCAAAAGCTGAGAAAATTCTGCACCACCAAACCAGCTCTCCAACAAATACTAAAGGATATTCTCTAGACAGGAAACACAAAAAGGGTGTATAAACTCGAACCCAAAACAATAAAGTAAATGGCAATGGGATCATACTTATCAATAATTACCTTAAACGTAAATGGGTTGAATGCCCCAACCAAAAGACAAAGACTGGCTGAATGGATACAAAAACAAGACCCCTACATACGCTGTCTACAAGATACTCACCTCAAAACAGGGGACACATACACCGAAAGTGAAGGGCTGGAAAAAGATTTTCCATGCAAATAGGGACCAAAAGAAAGCAGGAGTCGCAATACTCATATCAGACAAAATAGACTTTAAAACAAAGGCTGTGAAAAGAGACAAAGACGGTCACTACATAATGATCAAAGGATCAATCCAAGAAGAAGATATAACAATTATAAATATATATGCACCCAACATGGGAGCACCGCAATATGTAAGGCAAATGCTAACAAGTATGAAAGGAGAAATTAACAATAACACAATAATAGTGGGAGACTTTAATACCCCACTAACATCTATGGATAGATCAACTAAACAGAAAATTAACAAGGAAACACAAACTTTAAACGATACAATAGACCAGTTAGACCTAATTGATATCTATAGGACATTTCATCCCAAAACAATGAATTTCACCTTTTTCTCAAGCGCACATGGAACCTTCTCCAGGATAGATCACATCCTGGGCCATAAATCTAGCCTTAGTAAATTCAAAAAAATTGAAATCATTCCAAGCATCTTTTCTGACCACAATGCAGTAAGATTAGATCTCAAAAACCGGAGAAAAACTATTAAAAAGTCCAACATATGGAGGCTGAACAACACGCTGCTGAATAACCAACAAATCATACAAGAAATCAAAAAAGAAATCAAAATTTGCATAGAAACGAATGAAAGTGAAAACACAACAACCCAAACCTGTAGGACACTGTAAAAGCAGTCCTAAAGGGAAAGTTCATAGCAATACAGGCATACCTCAAGAAACAATAAAAAAGTCAAATAAATAACCTAACTCTACACCTAAAGCAACTAGAAAAGGAAGAAATGAAGAACCCCAGGGTTAGTAGAAGGAAAGAAATCTTAAAAATTAGGGCAGAAATAAATGCAAAAAAAACAAAAGAGACCATAGCAAAAATCAACAAAGTCAAAAGCTGGTTCTTTGAAAGGATAAATAAAATTGACAAACCGTTAGCCAGACTCATCAAGAAACAAAGGGAGAAAAATCAAATCAATAAAAGTAGAAATGAAAATGGAGAGATTACAACAGACAACACAGAAATACAAAGGATCATAAGAGACTACTATCAGCAATTATATGCCAATAAAATGGACAACGTGGAAGAAATGGACAAATTCTTAGAAAAGTACAACTTTCCAAAACTGAACCAGGAAGAAATAGAAAATCTTAATAGACCCATCACAAGCACAGAAATTGAAACTGTAATCAGAAATCTTCCAGCAAACAAAAGCCCAGGTCCAGATGGCTTCACAGCTGAATTCTACCAAAAATTGAGAGAAGAGCTAACACCTATCCTACTCAAACTCTTCCAGAAAATTGCAGAGGAAGGTAAAATTCCAAACTCATTATATGAGGCCACCATCACCCTAATACCAAAACCTGACAAAGATCCCACAAAAAAAGAAACCTACAGGCCAATATCACTGATGAACATAGATGCAAAAATCCTTAACAAAATTCTAGCAATCAGAATCCAACAACACATTAAAAAGATCATACACCATGACCAAGTGAGCTTTATCCCAGGGATGCAAGGATTCTTCAATATCCGCAAATCAATCAATGTAATGCTCCACATTAACAAATTGAAAAATAAAAACCATATGATTATCTCAATAGATGCAGAGAAAGCCTTTGACAAAATTCAACATTCATTTATGATAAAAACTCTCCAGAAAGCAGGAATAGAAAGAACATACCTCAACATAATAAAAGCTATATATGACAAACCCACAGCAAACATTATCCTCAGTGGTGAAAAATTGAAAGCATTTCCTCTAAAGTCAGGAACAAGACAAGGGTGCCCACTTTCACCATTACTATTCAACATAGTTTTGGAAGTTTTGGCCACAGCAATCAGAGCAGAAAAAGAAATAAAAGGAATCCAAGTTGGAAAAGAAGAAGTAAAACTCTCACTGTTTGCAGATGACATGATCCTCTACATAGAAAACCCTCAAGTCTCCACCAGAAAATTACTAGAACTAATCAATGATTATAGTAAAGTTGCAGGATATAAAATCAACACACAGAAATCCCTTGCATTCTTATACACTAATAATGAGAAAACAGAGAAATTAAGGAAACAATTTCATTCACCATTGCAATGAAAAGAATAAAATACTCAGGAATATATCTACCTAAAGAAACTAAAGACCTATATATAGAAAACTATAAAACACTGATGAAAGAAATCAAAGAGGACCCTAATAGATGGAGACATATACCCTGTTCATGGATTGGAAGAATCAATATAGTGAAAATGAGTATACTCCCCAAAGCAATTTATAGATTCAATGCAATCCCTATCAAGCTACCAACGGTATTCTTCACAGAGCTAGAACAAATAATTTCACAATTTGTATGGAAATACAAAAAACCTCGAATAGCCAAAGCTATCTTGAGAAAGAAGAATGGAACTGGAGGAATCAACCTGCCTGACTTCAGGCTCTACTACAAAGCCACAGTCATCAAGACAGTATGGTATTGGCACAAAGACAGAAATATAGATCAATGGAACAAAATAGAAAGCCCAGAGATAAATCCACGCACATATGGACACCTTATCTTTGACAAAGGAGGCAAGAATATACAATGGATTAAAGACAATCTCTTTAACAAGTGGTGCTGGGAAAACTGGTCAACCACTTGTAAAAGAATGAAATTAGACCACTTTCTAACACCATACACAAAAATAAACTCAAAATGGATTAAAGATCTCAATATAAGACCAGAAACTATAAAATTCCTAGAGGAGAACACAGGCAAAACACTCTCCGACATACATCACAGCAGGATCCTCTATGACCCACCTCCCAGAATATTGGAAATAAAAGCAAAAATAAACAAATGGGACCTAATTAAACTTAAAAGCTTCTGCACAACAAAGCAAACTATAAGCAAGGTGAAAAGACAGCCTTCAGAATGGGAGAAAATAATAGCCAAGGAAGCAACTGACAAACAACTAATCTCAAAAATATACAAGCAACTCTATAGCTCAATTCCAGAAAATTAAATGACCCAATCAAAAAATGGGCCAAAGAACTAAGTAGACATTTCTCCAAAGAAGACATACAGATGGCTAACAAACACATGAAAAGATGCTCAACATCACTCATTATCAGAGAAATGCAAATCAAAACCACAATGAGGTACCATTTCATGCCAGTCAGAATGGCTGCGATCCAAAAGTCTACAAGTAATAAATGCTGGAGAGGATGTGGAGAAAAGGGAACCCTCTTACACTGTTGGTGAGAATGCAAACTAGTACAGCCACTATGGAGAACAATGTGGAGATTCCTTAAAAAACTGGAAATAGAACTGCCTTATGATCCAGCAATCCCACTGCTGGGCATACACACTGAGGAAACCAGAATTGAAAGAAGCACGTGTACCCCAATGTTCATCGCAGCACTGTTTCTAATAGCCAGGACATGGAAGCAACCTAGATGTCCATCAGCAGATGAATGGATAAAGAAAGCTGTGGTACATATACACAATGGAGTATTACTCAGCCATTAAAAAGAATACATTTGAATCAGTTCTAAGGAGGTGGATGAAACTGGAGCCTATTATACAGAGTGAAGTAAGCCAGAAAGAAAAACACCAATACAGTATACTAATGCATATATATGGAATTTAGAAAGATGCTAACAATAACCCTGTCTACGAGACAGCAAAAGAGACACTGATGTATAAACAGTCTTTTGGACTCTGTGGGAGAGAGAGAGGGTGGGATGATTTGGGAGAATGGCATTGAAATATGTATAATATCATATATGAAACGAGTCGCCAGTCCAGGTTCGATGCACGACACTGGATGCTTGAGTCTGGTGCACTGGGACGACCCAGAGGATGGTATGGGGAGGGAGGAGGGAGGAGGGTTCAGGATGGGGAACACGTGTATGCCTGTGGCGGATTCATTTCGATATATGGCAGAACGAATACAATATTGTAAAGTTTAAAAATAAAGTAAAATTTTAAAAAAAATCAAAAAAAAGAAAAATAAAATTAATTATCTGCTGTCTGAGAAGAAATGGCCAGTTAATATATTATTTGGATGTGCAGAAGATGTCACTGATATTGACTATAAGTCATATTCAAATCCTCTTCCAAATTCACTTCACTATAATAGATATCCATATAAGAAAATAGGGATTTCCCTGGTGGCTCAGCGGCAAAGAATCCACCTGCCAATGCAGGAGACATGGGAGACGTGGGTTTGATCCCTGGGTCAGGAAGACTCCTTGGAGGAGGAAATGGCAACCCACTCCAGTATTCTTGCTGGGAAAACCCCATGGACGGAGGAGCCTGGCTATAGTCCATAGGGTCACAAAGAGTCCGACACAACTGAGTGATTTAGCACAAGCATAAGACGATAGAAGGAAACAATTCAGAACAAAATCCTGAGTATAATTCTTCCTGGAATCTTAAAATGGAAAGAAGTTTCACAGAATAAGAAACAGCGATTAAGAGAATGGGTTCCAGGGTCAGAACTGAATTCAGGTCCCAACTGTGCTACTTAACAACAATGTGACTAAATTCAGTTTCTTCCTCTCTAAATTGAGTATTTATCTTGAATTTAGGTGGAATAGCCATGTGATTATAATTTATTAATCTAGATTTTAAAAACTGAAGTACAGTTGATTTATATGTATTCATTTCTGGTGTACAGTAAAGGGATTAAGTTACACATACACATATTCTTTTTCATATTCTTTTCCAATACAGTTTATCACAGGATATATAGTTCCCTGTACTAAACAATAGGACCTTGTGGTTTACCTGTTTCGTATATAGTATCCAATAGTTTGTATCTGCTAATCCCAAACTCCTAATTTATCCCTCCTTCCTAAATTCTGCCATCCTCCTTATCTGGACATTTTGTTTCTCATTCCTAGTTTGGTTTGATGTTTGATCATCTCAATAGCTCCTATTTTTCTATCCACTTGATTCTGTGAAGTTTTAAAGACAGACTAATAACACATATTTGTCATACCTTGGATTTGAGACTTCTCCAAGAATTTCATCTAATTTGTCAATGAAATTAATAAAATTAGACAATCCTTTTATATGTGCCCTTAAAGGATCAGATGGTGATGGTGCATATCCTTTCCCTCCAAGCTCTATTGTTCTAATAAACGATGTGGCCACCTACGAATTAAAACAGATGGTTATGTTTAATGATTTAGTAAAACTACATCTTATTTTATGAACCTAGGCACATTTACACATTTCTATGTATATAGGTAAGGTGACTCATTTTTTTATGATTCATGCTACATTTTCATTCAGAAGCAAATTAAAAAAAAACAGGTGTCATGCAGAAGCTGTGCTAGCCAGAGTGATGGCAACATACAGATAGAAACTGAGACTGAAGAGTCGAGTTAGGGACAAATTAAGGGCATAAGAGTACGTTCCCAAGAGTATATCACTGTTGAGAATTCCCTGGTGGTCCAGTGGTAGGACTCCACAGTTCCGCTGTAGAAGGGACAGGTTCAGTCCCTGGTCTGGGAGCTTTACAGTGCAGCAGCAGCAAAAAAATAAAAGAAAGTATATCACTGTCTATAAAGCATTAGACAGTGATATTCTATAAAGAATAAATATATTCTTCAACAGATTAACTACTGGCTACTGGAATTGTTATATGGAACAAAGGGATTTTTCAGTGCCAACTGTGTTGAGTTATTCAAGGTTGGACAATTAATTCCACTCTCCTAAATCTTAGCTTCTTTATTTGTAAAATAAAGATTTAGATGAGATAATTACTAAGCCCCATCTAGCTTTCACATTTCAGGATTATTTGACCATGTGTAGTTCAAAAGGCCTTGCTTTTACTATGATAAAAAATACATGCTTGATGGTTATACATTAGGCCATCTCCATCAAAAACAAAATGTTATAAAGCTGCATTTTCCAAAGTATATCCAAAGAAAGAAAAAGAAAAATCTCTGAAATTTAAATAATCTGAGAAAAGTTCCATAGTTAAATTATTTAGGAAACAACAAATTAAATAGCAAGGTTAACTTAAGCCGAGTTCCTTATGGCAGGACTTCTCAGAGCTTTTGATATAAACTCATGCGTTCTGTATATCCAAAAAGGGTATACATGATTTCCAACTTTTTGCCCTTGGAAATATTTATTCAAAGAACACTTAATAGGAAATTCTGCCTCTGGAAATTATTTATTTCAGGAAAATTTAACTGCACTAGCATTCTACAGAACACATGTAGGCAAACACTGCTTTAGAAAATATTCCCTTATTAACTTTGAAGGATATAGTAAGGAAAAAAATACCAAAGACTTTCAAATACATGAGGTAGAACACATATTCACAATTTAAAAGTTGTTATATCATAGTTACAAGAACTCTACATTAAGGTACATGGATCCACAGTTCAGAATCTCTAAAAAAATCTTGAAAATATAACATGTCCATACCAAAAAGATAGACATCTGTTTCTCTCGAGCAGCATGTTTCAAATCAGTGAAGGCTTCTCTTCCAAGTCCTCTATCAGGAATATTGAGAATATGAGCCAGAGCCAAGTCATTCTTCGAATTCACTAGCAGGTTTAAATATGAGTAGATAATTTTCTTTGCTAGTAACTGTACCTGTACAATAAAATATTTCCTTTATTGAAGATTTCTAAATTCACAAATAATCTTTTTAATATGCAGTAAAATACTTATGATCATTCAATGACAAATGCTTACTCAGCTCTTTGGGAAATGAGAATTGCCATATAAACCAAAAATTTGGTTTGAACAAAGAACATATCCTTGCTCATGAAACTAACTTGCCATCAATGAAAATCTATAAATAACAACTATCATAATTGCTGGAAAATGTCTTCTTAGAAATGATATAAAAGGTACAGCTGCATTTCTGATGAGACCTGATCTCATTCCCCTACATACATTTGCCACTAAATAGTAACCAATAATGAAGTCCCCTGAAGCATAAGGGACGGGCCTATGGGCACTATTTGGTCCTATACCCATGCCTCTTTACAGGGCAAGATATAAGGGCTGAAGTTAAATTGCTCAATTTTTTAAGAATTACAAGATACTGACTTTCATAATACCAAGAAACCAACTGAGTATTAAAAGAGATTCAACCAAATGTTAGCAAATAATAGCAAGTAGCTGTTGTTGGCATTAACTACCCTAAAACACAGAACTATAGACTGTTGAAGCACAAGATAAAAATAATATTTGGGAGAACTTGATATGTTCATCAGTTCTTTCATATATGAATAATCCTTCACAGTCAAATGATAAACCAGGGCATTCAAAGATCTTTTTTGTTCAAATTAGCTAATCATAGCTTTTCAAGGCCTTGCAACTTCTACTACTACAGAATTAATAATATGAATTCCCACAGGTAACAACTACAAAATATTAGGTAAATTTTTTAAAACCTAACTATGTAAAGACATGGACAGCATCCAAGAGCAGACACAAGCTGGAGAAGAACTTAATTTTAGAAGAACTGCAACAAATAGGGTAAGAATTTCAAGTTTGTGGTTATTCAATAATAGGGGAATTGTGATTTCCAGTAATAGTGACTGATCATGTGAACCCCTTAAATAACAAACATTAAATACTAAATTAAAAATTTTAAATACTACTAAAAGATACTGGGAAGTATCCAAAAAATAGAAGCTGGAGAAACATTTGGTTTTAAAAGAATTGCAATAAGAAGGGTATGAATTAAGTTTGAGGTTTACTGGCCCAAGTTTCATGACTATGGCTGTGGAAAACAGACGTGACTAAAGGTGCCAGAGATTAGAATTCAGGGCTGGGAAAACAGCTAGAAATTTAAAATAGGAAATTCTGGAAACAACTGAGATTATAAATAGCCAAAATCCCTAGCTGACAGCAAAACTATGCAAGCATAGGGAAGATTTCACAGGCTCCATCTAAAACACAGACAGTAATCAGAAAGAAATATATGCTAGAAAGATTGAGTTATAAAGAACTGGAGCTATGGGTCTGAAGGTTTCTTAAACGAAGTGCACTCCACAACTGTGTATAGCTTAAGTGACAGAGAGCTGAAGCTGGACAGGCTTGAAATATTAAATATACAAAGCCAAAACCTGTCCGAACAACTGGAAAATTCAGGAAAATCCCTAGGAAAAAGGAATCCATGGAAAGAATAAGCTCCATATCATTCCCAAATACTTGGCTAACTGCCAAATTTGGCAGGCAGAGGGAAAGGTTACAAAAGCCAAGCTGAAAAAAAAAGAAAAAAAAACACACACACAGTAAAGGGAAATCATAAGAGAGTTATTCAAAAAGCTGCAAGCCACCAAGGAGACAAAATATAAAGTTGGAATCCAGGCAAGTCACCTGCATACCAGAACAAAAAACCAATGTTCACAAGAAAAAACTAGAGTTTGTATAAAATACTACCTATGTCTTGGTTTCATCCAAAAATTACTAGACAGTCAAAAAGGAAAGTGTGACTCCTTTTCATGATAAAAAGCAGTCAATAGAAAATGTCACCAAGTGGACCTACGTATTAGAATTTAGCTGAAAGAAGATCAAAGAAACTGCTATAGTCAAATAACTAAAATAAAATGTGTTCAGTGAATTAAAGCAAAGTATGTTATTGGTGACTGAGAGGAAATGACAACAGAAAAGTGGACACTATAACGGAAGAAAATTCTAGAGATAAAAAGTACAGTAACCAAAACACAATATTTGCCAGGTGTGCTCAACAGCAATTTGGAGAAAGTAAAAGAAACTATGCAAACATACAGATATATCAATAGAAATTACCAAATCTGAAAAACAAAAGAGAAGGGAAAAGAAAAAGAAGAAAGAATCAACGTATCTGTAATTGAAATCTCTGTAGAGGCGTGAAAGAGACAGAAAATATATTTGCTGAAATTATAGACAAAAGCATCCCAGATTTGATGGAAAACATCAATTTATTGATCTAAGAAGCTACTCAAGCAGGAAAACACAAAGAAACTCACTCCTGTAACTTACAATTGAACTCTGACATCCAAAGATGAAAAATCTTAAGAGCAGCCAGAGCAAAATGACATATTACATATGCAAGATAAGGTTAACAGATCATCAAAAATTAAGTAAGCCAGAAGAAATAGAAACAACATATTAAATATGCTGAGACATGATCTTAAAAATTACAATTACAGTAGTCAAGATGGCATAGTATTGATTTCCTTCCCATGGCAGAAACTTTGGAACCTAAGTGATACTCAGTCTTAACTTTCCTATTTCCTTGAGGCACTAAGGGGTGCTCCCCCTCTTATTTTTTAACAGATACTTTAAATAGACTGGAAAATATGTTTTAATGAAAAGACTTCTCACAGGAGTATATATATTCTTGGAAAACACACAAATCTTATTATAAATTGCTAATATGTTACAATTTAATTCCACCTTCTGTGAAAAAAAGGAAAATATATTACATAATGAGCATCAGGAAATTTTCAGGCCTATAAAGATGGACTTAACCTGTCTTCATATAAACACTAATATAAGCATTCTAATATAAAAACCTTACAATTTAGTCATTCCCCTAATGAGGATCATTTAGATTCCTCCAAATTTTTATTATAAACATTGCTGCATGTATATTCTAATACATGATCTCCCAGTATACATGTTGAGTGTTTTTACTGTACTACTTTTTTTACTTTAATACATACTGCCAAGTGTTGTTCACTTGTACCTACTTATACCCTCACCTATAGTGTAGGAGAGTTCCCATTTTCCTATACCCTGGCCAATGCTTAGTGTTGTAAAACTAAAATTTTTACCTATTTCCTCTCATTACCAAGAAGACTAAGCATCTTTTTAAAATTGTGGTGGCCATCTTTATTTTTTTTCATATTAATTGACTGCTCTTTCTTTTGCATAACTTTCTATTGTGTAATTTGTTTGCTTTCTTATTATTAACAGTAGTTCTTTTTATACCCCGGCAAAGATCTTCTCTCAGTCTGTTGCTTACTTTTTACTACTGTTAACAGAACAGGTCAAGAAATTTATACTTTGTAATGATTAAATTCATTAATCTTTTCCCTAATCTTTTTTGCTTTCTGGGTCTTAAGAAGCCTTCTCAACCTTGAGATTATAAATATTTCTTTTTAATAAGTAAATAAAAATTGTTAAAAAAAAAAAAAAAAAGATAGCACAGTATTTACAAAGAGACAGACACTCAGATAAATGAAACAGAACAGTCCAGGAAGACACCCAACTCAGAGAGTGGCGGCAATTGATCATCTACATATAAAACAAATGAACCTCACCTATACCTCACATCTTTTATAAAAATTAACTCAAAGTAGACCACAGACCTAAATGTACCAGAAGAAAACAGGACAATATCTTCATGAATTTGAATTAGGAAGAGTTATTACATATGACACCAAAGGTACAATCCATAATATGAAAAAAAATTGATAAATTGGATTTCATCAAAATTAAATTACCTGTATGTGCTCTCATCTTATTCTCACCCTTTCAACTACTTTCACCTGCTCTGGAATCCAGTTTTTATTTTCTTTTTTTAAATTCTTAGATGTTTCTCTCAGAATCTTCACTTGAAATCCTCCCCTTGGCTATTATCTTAGGAAAATGGACTCAGAAAGTCTAACCTCAACTTGTGTTCAAAACTTATGAAATTCATAAACTATGCAGTGACTGATAACTTAGCTAAAGATTCAATAATTTATCATCTGTAAACTCTAAGAAAATATTTTCCTTATTAAAATTAAGATTTCTTCATATTCTGTCTAATCTCATTAAGAAGCATAAGAGAGTTAAAAGGTAGAAATAAAAACTTACAAATCAATAGAAAGTTTCTTAGACAATTATTAAGGAAGCTTCAAGTTCATATACATACTAAAAGCAATTTTAAAGATAACATGCTTTGGGATTACTTAAGTTTTATGTGAAAAAAAAAAATTATTGAAACATGGGAGGCAGTCAAGGTCAATTAAAAAAATCTCAATGGACAGGAAAAGGTTACCTTAAATATGGACTCAAAATATAATTTAAGCAAATCTGATTAAAACAGTTTGAATATTAACTCTACAAAATTATTTTTCTTAAGTATTAAAGATACTAAATGTTACCTTTGCAGAGAGGATCTCTGACTTTCCAGTATAAAGTAGCAATTCACATATTCTCCTTCTTATTACCTGTTATAACTCTGCATATCAATCAATTATAATTCTCTACATAAGTATCAATACTTTCTAATACTTTGTTTTCTTAAGTCTTTCTATTATTTTATGGGTTCCATGAGAGCCAATGATGTATCCTCAGGGCCTAAAAGAATAACTGGCATTATAGCAGGTAATTAATCCATTTTTATTAATAGGTTCTCAATCTGCTTTTATTCAATGGTAAATGAAGGAAAAACTAATACATGTAGCTGGCCCTTTTAGATTATTTCAAAATTGAAATTAATAATAAAAACTTGTGTGCTAAGTCACTTCAGGTGTGTCTGACTCTTTGCGACCCAATGCACCATAGCTAACCAGGCTTCTCTGTCCATGGGATTCTCCAGGCAAGAATACTGGAGTGGTTTGCCATGCACTCCTTTGAGGGATCTTCCAGACCCAGGGATCAAACCCATGTCTCTTATGTCTCCTGCATTGGCAGGTGGGTTCTTTACCACTAGCATCACCTGGGAAGCCCTTATCTGGGATCAAATTAGTGCTTACATATTTTTTATTACATTGGCTTACAAAGAAAAGTACTGAGGTACAACTAAATTAAAATCATCTTTAAGATCTATTCTAAAATTTTATTTTAATAAAAGGTATAACATAGTTTTCTGCTTTATTTCAAAAGTCCTTTTATCTCTACTTTCACAGTAAATCATAATATATCATGTGAATCTATAATACAAGTTTCCATTTTAACCTCACAGTGCAACAGTCTAAAACACACAGCAAGGGTGACACAAATTCCCAAAAATCAGAGCAGAGAAAAGAGACATTGTAATCAGAAACTTTTTTACTCTTTCTACATTTAATTTCATGCAATCTCTGTTTCACTTTGCTTCTCCTGTCCAAAAACAATGAGAGTTTACCAATATGTGTATGTGTGATCCTCACTGGGTATAAAACCAGGGCTTAAACTCCCACATCTCCAGCTATAGGAGATTTTCTTTAGAGTTAGAAAATTCTGTCCTTTTGTGATGTTAGGAAAACATCAGGCAAAAACATCTTGGAGTCCTCACAGAGTGTTTCTTTTAACTCATGGCTACAATTGGAAATCTATCCCTATCATTATGGTCAGATAACATGGCAGTTATGGTTTCCCTGCTCTTGTATTTGCAAGTGGGTTTTAAAGTGGCTCTCTGGAAAAGCATTCCACATAAATACAGTTATGATATCCAGAAGCAAGGGCCTAAATTGAAAAAATCCACAAGATTGAAGCTTTTACCAAGATACCAAAAATAAAGATACTGTTCCATTTATTTGTTTAATAAACTGATTCTATCCATACCACAAAATACTTGCAATGTTTGTTTAGAAGTTGAACAATTTTATTTAAACTTTCTGAGAACTTCAAGTTTCTTTTCCTATCCCTTAACTATTATTGAAATGCATATATACTCAATCTTAATTTAAAGAAAGTCAGTTTTTCTAAGTTGAGATTAAAATTTATACAAGTATTTTTTTTATTTCTTGGTCAATACATAAATTCTTACATTTAATGAACAAAAAAAATTGGACTAGAACTAATATATTTGTAGAATTTTTTATTTAACTGATTATTTTCTTTTGTGGCCTTTATTCTATTTTTCCCTTCATTACTACAGAATTTCTAAAGCAATAGTTTAATACTTCAGGGGGAAAAAATGAAGCAAAATAAAATAAGGAAACAAAAACAGTGTTTCTCCAACTCATTCCATTCATCTACTTGAGGAACTGGTGTGGCATTAGTAGGCACACTTGGTGATCAAAATATATGTTTGCAAGAATACAGCCCAAAAACTTATTTTGGAATTTTAATAGAAATATATTGCCTTCCAAAAATACTCTGCAAAAGAAAAATTAGAATTCTGCAAGTAACAGAAAAATGGTTGAGAGGATGGCTGTTACTTTAATAGTCCTCATAAAATTGAATTCATCAGCTAACTGGTGGATAAAAATCTCTCAGAAAATATAATCCAAGAAGGCAAAAGATTAAAAGTAGAGGATTAACACTAAGAAACTACCATTGTTATTGTTTTTTTGTTTTTTGTTTTTTAATTGGAGGCTAATTACAATATTGTAGTGGTTTTTGCCATACATTGACATGAATCAGCCATGGGTGTACATGTGTTCCCCATTCTGAACCCCCCTCCCACCTCCCTCCCCATCCAATCCCTCTGGGTCATCCCAGTGCACGAGCCCTGAGCACCCTGTCTCATGCACAGAACCTGGACTGGCAATCTATTTCACATATAGTAATATACATGTTTCAATGCCATTCTCTCAATGCTATTCTCTTTGCCTTCTCCCACAGAGCCCAAAAGTCTGTTCTTTATATCTGTGTCTCTTTTGCTGTCTTGTATATAGGGTCATCGTTACCATCTTTCTAAATTCCACATATATGCGTTAATATACTGTATTGGTGTTTTTCTTTGACTTACTTCCATTTTCATCCACCTCATTAGAACTGATTCAAATGCATTCTTTTTAATAGCTGAGTAATATTCCATTGTGTATATGTACCACAGCTTTCTTATCCATTCGTCTGCTGATGGACATCTAGGTTGCTTCCATGTCCTGGCTATTGTAAACAGTGCTGCGATGAACACTGGGGTACACATGTCTCTTTCAATTCTGGTTTCCTTGGTGTGTATCCCCAGCAGTGGGATTGCTGGGTCGTATGGCAGTTCTATTTCCAGTTTTTTAAGAAATCTCCACACTGTTCTCCATAGTGGCTGTACTAGTTTGCATTCTCACCAACAGTGTAAGAGGGTTCCCTTTTTTTTAAATAAAAAACTAAAGGCTTACAATGAAGGCCTTCAGTTTCTATGTACCAAGTACACAACAAGTTCGTTCCAGTTCTCCTGTAGGCTATTAATAAAATCCTTTTTCACGGTTATCCCTTTAAGATAATTTTTTATTGTAAAATAAGTTTAGTGGTGATAACTTTATATAATTCACTCCCAGAATTTGAAGCTACAAATATTAGGGTCTTTGAGTTATGCTGGATTCTTATATGCAACTGGCATAAACCCCATTATTTGAGCTCTCTTAATCACTTTTATAATTTCTTTTTGTTTCTTCTAACAAAGACCTATTATATCCCTTCCATAAATTCATCTAGTAAATAGAGAAATAAACTGGGATAAAGCTGTACATTCTTATAATCTACCCATTTTCCACATAAGATACAATTTTTTAAGAGACTCCTTAATAGGATTTTCCATTAGAACAGGCAGGACCTCACTACTGGTCATTTAGGTCATTTTACATGTATAATCCTCTTAAGTAAAAGGCACAATAACAATTATTGCTTCCTCCCTATAGTCTTTAAGATAGATCAAAAAGATCTATAAGTGATCTACCATCTTGAGGGGGAAAGTACTCCTTAAGTATCACAAGAAAAGATGAGGCAATTTGGTAAGCATCTTGTCAAGGTAGGAGGAAAAAACAAGCAAGCAAGAGAAAACAGTTACAATCACTAAAAGAAACTATGCCTAAGCAGGAAACAATCAAAGGTGGGCTTGGATATTTTCTTGTACCAGAAAAGAAGGAAGTGCTCAAAAGTCTAAGAGGGCCCAAATTGAAGTGGACCTCTACATTTTAGCACCAAAGATTAATGACTAATTGATTTTAAAATTCTGAATAAATAAAAATTTCTAAGTACATAGTAATATAAACACACATAAAAAGAGAAAGAAAATATTTAAAAAATCTATTTGCTTCCTATAAGTAACTATTACACTAACTCCTAAACTGGTAATTAAAGGGAAAGAATTAAATAGTGATCATGCCATTTTTAGGGAACTGCACTTCATCCCAGTTAATGAGATAAAGCTCTTCTTCACTGAGAAATGACAGCAAATTAGTGCAAAGACATGACAGACTTGGAAACTAACCATTCTGCAAATTCTAAAATAATAACTGATTCATACCAGGATTATCAATGCACGCTCAAAACCATGTGGTGAAACGTAATTGGGAAACGGGACATTTACAGTGTCAGACTATCACTAGATCTTTTTTGACAGCAAAAGAAAAACTACATCTTTATATTGGAAAGACCTCACAAATTCAGGACAACTTGAGTTTGTTATGCCCTCATTTTTAAATTTTTTCTTAAAAGAGTAAATGGCATTTCTGGAAAGATCCATAAAATACTATTAAGGGACCGTCTTTGTGGAAGGTGACTGGACACCTAGGGTGGGAAGGAGATCAAGTTTTCAGTGTTCATCTTTTAAAAAATCATTTTAACATACCACATTTTCAATTTAAAAAGAGAATAAAAAATAAAGCAAGTATGTTAGTGATACACAGCCTTTTGACTCTCTTCAACTGTCATCTTGAAGTGACATTTAAATCTTTTCTTTTTTGGGGGGTGGGGGTGGGGAGGGAACAATGCTTTGCCACTTGGCATGTGAGATCCTAGCTCACCTGTGAGACCAGGGATTGACTCTCATGCCCCCTGCAGTGGAAGCAGAAATCTAACCACTGGACTGCGAAGGATGTACCTAAAGTGAAGTGAAGTTGCTCAGTTGTGTCCGACTCTTTGCGACCCCGTGGACTGTAGCCCACCAGGCTTATTGGTAGCTTAGTTGTGTCAGACTCTTTGAGACCCCATGGACTGGAATCCACCAGGCTCCTCTGTCCATGGAATTCTCCAGGCAAGAATACTGGAGTGGGTTGCCATTTCCTCCTCCAGAGGATACTCCCCATCCAGGGATCAAACTCACATCTCCTGCTTGGCAGGCGGATTCGTTACAACTGAGCCACCTGGGAAGAACACAAAGTACATTATTCAGTTTAAAAAGTAAGCATACAGGTATTTACCTGAGGGTTAGTCACTCAGTCATGTCTGACTCTTAGAGACCACATGGACTGTAGCCCACCAGGCTCCTCTGTCCATAGGATTCTCCAGGCAAGAATACTGGAGTGGGTTGCCATTCCCTTCTTCAGAGTAACTTCCCAAACCAGGGATCGAACCCAGGTCTCCCATATTACCAAAATTTTTTACTGTCTGAGCTACCAGGGAATCCCACAGTGATAAAATATATTTTTAAAACTGCAATCTGGAAAATATCCTGGTAGTCCAGTGGTTAAGACTCCGTACTTTCACTGCTGAGGGCCAGGGTTCAATCCCTGGTCTGAGAACTAAGATTTCAAAAGCTTCAAGGAGCAGTTTAAAGAAAAAAAAGCAGGGGGGAGAAGGGGGGAGCCGGAGATTACTACTGTAATTAGGAATCTAGTATACTGTTCAACTGAAGGCAAATTACATTAGACCAAGCCTGTATTACTTTTCTATGGTTTGTTTGCACAACAAATCCTGTTATCAGAACTCATGATACATCAGTTGTTCTGCTGCAAAGAGTAGAGAACAGATTTTTCAATTGTACATATCCTCCTAAGAATCAACCATTTAAAATGCTAACTGGGAAGTATACCAAATACAAAAATTCAAAGAACTCTGGCAACCTGTATCTTTAACTACTTTTCTGATACTTAGAGAGATACCTATTTTGCACAGTGCCTGTTACCATGGTACAAAACAATAAACTGATTGTTATTGATATCATGCTCTTGCCAGTCTCTAATGTACTATTCTTTGCAAATATTTTTACTCAACAAATTAAAAACTTGTAAAAAGTAAAAAAAATAACTGTAATACACAATCAAATTCATAGTGATTTGAAGAGGATCATATCCAGCTTTCATTTACTCACCTTTTCATTTTCCTGGTTGTGTTTATTCATTGGTGATACTGGTTCAGAAAAATCAGTCTCATCATCTACTGCATATTCTCTGCCAGACAGAAAATCCAATAGGCGACTCTGTAAGAATTACACAATATTACTACAATCAGCTGAGAATTCCACTGCTGCTCCATAAGGAGTAGTACATGTGTGCTAAGTCACTTCAGTTGTGTCTGACTCTGTGCAACCCCATAGACTGTAGCCTGCCAGGCTCCTCTGTCCATGGGATTCTCCTGGCAAGAATACTGGAGTGGGTTACCATGCCCTCCTCCAGGGATCTTCCTGACCCAGGGATCGAATCTGCATCTCCTGCATTGGCAGGCAGGTTCTTTATCACCAGCATCACCTGGGAAGCCCCCATAAGGAGTAGAGATCATTTCAACTTCCATTATTCATAGAACTGTCATCATTTAATATACCTAAACAGTCAACTGAATCCCAAAGAGCTTTTTTTCACTAGTTCTTTGAGGCTCAGCTGACTGTAGAGAAATAAACAGGCTGCCAGTCACCTGCTTAAGCTGAGAAAGTCTTCTTGTGGTCTCTCAAGCCTCACCAACAGTAAAACCATCTGTTGGGCTACTTAATGGCTTCCTGAGAGTCTGGGAACCCTGGCACACTCATAGAAGGCATGTATTGATCTTCCCGAGATCTCTAAGGACTGCTAAGCTCGTCTCAGGACTTTTCTCATAGCTCAGTTGGCAAAGAATCCGCCTATAGTGCAGGAGTCTGCCTGCAGTGAAGAAGTGTGCCTGCAATGCAAGAGACTGGGGTTCAATTCCTGGGTTGGGAAGATCCCCTGGAGAAGGAAATGGCAACCCACTCCAGCATTCTTACCTGGGAAATCCCATGGACAGAGGAGCCTGGAGGGCTACAGTCCATGGCATCGTAAGAGTCGGACATGACTTAGTGCCTAAACCACCACCACCACCACCACCACTACCAACAAGCTCTTCTCAAGATTCACCATATTTGCTCCTCAGCCTAGGTCTCTGATTTCGTCCTCCAGATAATTGCTCAGCTTATGAAAGCAATCGCTGTTCCAGTTCTCCCTAGAGTTCAGTTAGAATAAAGACTTCTATGCTCCTAGACGGGGCTTCCTTACTAGCTCAGAGGGTAAAGCGTCTGCCTGCAGTGCGGAAGACCTGGGATCAACCCCTGGGTCAGAAAGATCCCCCTGGAGAAGGAAATGGCAACTCACTCCGGTACTCTTGTCTGGAAAATCCCATGGTCAGAGAAGTCTGGTAGGCTACAGTCCATGGGGCTGTAAAGAGTCGGACACAACTCAGCAACTTCACTTTATGCTCCTATATGCCCATGGGGCCCTGCACCCATATCCCTCAGGAGAGGAATTATAAAAGTAGGAAATAAAAGGGAGAGGGGCATCATTCAAATTATGTTCCCAGAACTTCCCTGCATTATCTTTATCTTAACTCCTTATAATTCTTACCTTATTTAGGCTACAATAAATCAAAAACAAAGAACGCCTTTCAGGATCATGAAATTTCAGGATCTTTCAGAAATATTTAGAACTTTATGATATGTATCTTTAAAGATACTTTAAATTAAGATATTTAGCATTATTTTTTAAAAAAATCAATCTGAGGATATTTTCCTGCTCATTTTTTCCTCACTGAAAGTTTCCTTTGGTAATGTAAGTATCAACCAAGTTGTTAGTCTTCTAAGATTTAAATGCAGAAAATGTTCTACTTCACATATTACTATCTCAGCAGTTCCCACTTCTTTCCTGATGTTCTACAGAGGAGACATACTGATATTTGGAGGCAGAACATCTTCAAATGCAGAACCTTATATATCTCACACTATTAGTTAATTCACTTAAATGAAGAAACTTGTTAGAGAACTTAGAGGCAAAGGATAAAATGAAAACAAAGACCTCAGACAGATAATACTCTCACTGGCTTTTCAGAAATTCTTGTTTGTTATTCCTACAATCTAAAACTTGTGTTTCATTAGTCTCTCTAAATTAACTTTGTGAAAAATAGTTAAAAATCATCTCTAAAAGTAAGCAAATAAAATATAACTAGAGGGGAATTATAAAAAAAACTGTCTTCATTCACAAGTATCCTTAGTATGGTGGGGGTGTGTATGCCAAGGTATGCATGTACGTAAATGTATTTTGAGAAGGTTAAAAATGGGCAAGGATTCTCATGATGGCCCCATGAGGCAAGGACAACAAACCATATGCCAGTATCCATTCTCCCCTTCTTCCTTAGTATCTGAGCTTTCTTTTCGTTTCTGGCATGTTACTACACAGAATAAAAACTATATTCTCCATCCTGGCTAGCATCTTGGTGTGGCCATGTGACTAAGCTTTGGCTAGTGAGATGCAAGCCAAAGAGGTACACCACTTAAAAGGAAAAGAGACTGTCCTCCCTTACCACTTCCTGCTGCAAGAAATGCTGATACAACATCTGGAGGTCCAACACTTACCTTGAACCACAAGTGATCTTGAGAGTAGAAGTGAAGAACTAAGATGGGAGAGAGGGCAGAATGACAGAAAACTCCTAGGTATCTGATAACCATGAACCAATCATACACATCCTAGATGCTTACTTACCTTTAGACATCTTTTACAAAAGAATGAAACAAACTTCCATTATCTTAAACAACTGTTATTATGGAGGTTTCTATTCTAAGAAGCCAAACATTACTGCCAAGTTATTGAAAAGAAATATTTGTAAAATATTTTATATGTTAGAAATTCCAGTAAACATTTTCTTCTAATTATGGCTACAATTTTTTTTTTATTACCACTGTTTAATTACTACTTTAGTGGCACTTGGTAAATATTAAGATAAATTTCTTTTCAATATGTTAAAACATACTAGATATATTCAAATATATTCTAGAATAGTATATCACCAAGCTATGAAGGATGATACTACATTAACTTTAAAATTTATACTCTATAAAAAAATAAGGCAATGAATATGTCTGCAAAAAATGAATAGAATATCACCTCATGCAGAGAGTATCATACTGAACATTCTCATTAAATCATACTCCACCCTAGTAAAAAACTATTAGTCCACAGTCATAGCAATTATTTATACTATATATGCCAAATGAACAGATGCACCCTAAACCAAGAAAGTAAAATACAAAAGCAATCCTTGACATTATTCAAAAAGAAATCACACATTTGGTATCGATTTACTAACAATGTTTTAATCTAATAAGTAGCTGTTCTTATAATTTAACAAAATATTAATAACACAAGTTCAACAAAATTTACCACCAAAATATTCCCCTCAAGTAATGACTAACTTTCAGGTAGCTAAATTTTCCATTCTTAACATGATCCAAAAAGCAAAAGCATTATCAAGTTACTATAAATGCTAATACCATCACTTAAAATAAAAATAAATCTAGCCAAATTTTAATTCAACTAAGACAGAATTATTTAAAAAATACTTACAGGAGATATGTTCGCATAATTTTCACAATTCGAAGTCAAATCACTACATTTTTTATAAACATCAATCAGATCTAACATGTTACTATTCTTTAAGAAATCATCATAAATCTTCCTGATGTCCTCATAATGGTCAATCACTTTTATATTTTCAACTGGTAAGTTTAATTTCTCATGTAGAAAGTATTTCCAGGTCAATATGATATCACTGAGAGAGACTGTAAACTCTCCACTATGCTGAAAGAGAATAAAAATTAAAAATTACCAAAAATAAAATGATTAAGTTGGATGCTAGTTACTCATTAACTTACAACTAAGATCAGTTCAATTCAGTTGCAAAGTCATATCTGACTCTGCAACCCTAAGGACTGCAGCATGCCAGGCCTCCCTGTCCATCACCAACTCCCTGAGTTTACTCAAACTCATGTCCATTGAGTCGGTGATGCCATCCAACCATCTCATCCTCCGTCGTCCCCTTTTCCTCCTGCCTTCAATCATTCCCAGCATCAGGGTCTTTTCAAATGAATCAGTTCCTCGAATCAGGAGGCCAAGGTACTGGAGTTTCAGCCTCAACATCAGTCCTTCCAATGAACACCTAGGACTGATCTCCTTTAGGATGGACTGGTTGGATCTCCTTACAGTCCAAGGGACTCTCAAGAGTCTTCTCCAACACCACAGTTCAAAAGCATCAATTCTTCGGCACTCAGCTTTCTTCACAGTCCAACTCTCACATCCATACATGACTACTGGAAAAACCAAAGCCTTGACTAGATGGACCTTTGTTGGCAAAGTAATGTCTCTGCTTTTTAATATGCTGTCTATGTTGGTCATAACTTTTCTTCCAAGGAGTAGCATCTTTTTATTTCATGGCTGCAGTCACCATCTGCAGTGATTTTGGAGCCCAAAAATAAAGTCTGCCACCATTCCCACTGTTTCTCCATCTATTTGCCATGAAGTGATGGGACCAGATGCCATGATCTTTGTTTTCTGAATGTTACAAATTGAATTTTGTCATAAAAAACTCTACATTGAATTCCACCGGATTTTAAAAGAATATCCAAACTGAACTAAAGAATAATATTAATACCTGATATAAAAGAAAAAGATTTTGATGATGTAAAGTAAAAAATAATAATAATAAAATAAATACTATCAACTATAAAAAGTTTGCACTTGATAAAGTTAACAAATATGAAAGAAAGTGAAAGCGTTAGTCGCTTAATCGTGTTCAGTCCTTTGAAACTCCATGGTCTGTAGCCCGTTAGGTTCCTCTGTTCATGGAATTTCCCAGCCAGGAATACTGGAGTGGGTTGCCATTCCCTTCTCCAGGGGATCTTCCCCACCCAGGGATCAAACCCAGGTCTCCTGCATTGCAGGCAGATTGTTTCACATCAAAGCCACAAAGGAAAGCCTTAACAAATATAGTCATCTTATTTCCTTAACTTTACTAAATTTCTCTACCAAAAGTGGGGGAGGATGGGTGAGTACTGAGCTGTACTTAAGTGCTATTGATTAAGGAAACATTAATTCCTTTTAGTTCTTTTTGCTAAGGTATTTTTAGTCTCTTATTTAAAACTTCAATGCCACACTGGATTCCTACATACCACATTATCCCAAATGTTAGTCTTAAAGCATGATCATAAAACTTAAATTTTTAAAAATTATGTTTTATTACTATTTCCAAGGAAGCTAAAATATCTGCTAAAATTTAGGGTCAGTGAAGAATTTTGAACCTTCCCTGCTTATCATCACACATAACTATCACAAATAAATGCTAAAAAGCAACAGGTCAGGTTTCTTTCTATAAGTTGTCAGATGTTACTATTTAGGCAAAATTGTTCTTTTTTTCCTCTTCTTCAATATCTTCATGATAAATTATCTCAGTGGACATGTTGAAGATTTTTTTTTAATTGACTGTATTCTGTTCCACTTAAGTATCCCAGATATTAACAATGATGCCCTCCAAAACATGCTAGACCTAATTTAGTTAAAAAAAAAAAAAAAAATCTAACTACTGTTTTCCAATGCAGTATGAGTAACAAATATTTTTAAGTATCTGTATGTGGTTTTGAGAAATATATTTTGCTGCCCTCTTCCACAGCTAAGTTTAACATGTTAGCATTTTTTGCTAACACCAATATCTTTCCATTAATAAAGCATTTAAAAATGGCTGGGTATTTAAATACCATTCATTGGAACTAATACCATTCATTGGAACATTCACTGGAACATTAAATACCATTCATTGGAACTAAATTGTAACATCATCTTTAGCCAATGAAGATAAATAGAAAGAAATAAAAGGAAGCCAAATAATATGTTATTTTCTACATATCTGATTCTTTCAAATCTCTGTATCTTTTATAAAAAGTAGCCATATTTTCTAATTAATATCCAAATTTAAGACAAGGTGACCAAACTGCCTTAAAATAAGTAACTTTTTATTTATCCATATGGCAGCAACTAAGAAAATTATCTTTATTGTCTTTAAAGTAAGGATCCATTATATAAAAATTATTAAAATTAATTATATTTCATGAAATTAGTTCAATGTACAATCAAAAAAAAAATCATTAACTCTCAAACACTGGAACCATAACCCAGATGTAAGACAGATTTGTAATTTCTCAGCATTGCATCAAAATTGTATACTTTACTTCCCAATCCCACAAAGGTTACTTACACACCAAGGAATTTCCAAATGGTATTTAAGTTAAACTAACTAATTTAATTAAATTAGTTAAATTAATTCAATTATTTAGAGTTTCAAAACTAAACTGTTATATCTCAAAAATTCCTAACAACTATTTTGGAATAACAACCTTCATATTAAAAATAAATTAAGATTTTGCCTAATATAAATGTACAGATTTCATCCTAATGACTCTGTGCTGTCCTCAGTCATGTCTGACTCTTTGCAACCCCATGGACTGAAGCCTGCCAGGCTCCTCTGTCCATGGAATTCTCCAGGCAAGAATGCTGGAGAAGGTTGCCATTTCCAACTCCAGGGGATCTTCACAACCCAGGGACTGAACCCAAGTCTCGTGTGTCTCCTGCACTGGCAGGTGGAGTCTTTACCACTGCACCACCTGGGAAGTCCTATCCTAATGACTATAACGAAAGGAAACCATACAAGTTCTTAATCTTGTGAGAAAAGGTTTTGACTACGTTAACAGTGTTTATACTGGGATTGTAAAAACATTTTAAATCCAAATAAAAATGCACTCCAAATATCAGTTTTCACGATCAGGTGCCCATCATGACAGCATATTCTATTATTCAAACCAGTAACAACTGATTGAGAGTTTGCGGTCAAATCAGAAAATGTTTTGCTAAGAAAACATGCCAGCTGGCGAATATTTGAAGGAAGTTCAAAACGTTCAATCCTTTAGTTCTCTGATGGACATAAGAAGGATTGTATTTCACAAGAATAAAATGAGAAAAAGCGAGTTACACTTATCAGAGTACTTGTACTTTTTACATTTTCCCGAATATATACTTGTATAATTATTGTACTTATATAATTATTCAAAATTTTAAATAAACTTTATTTTTTAACTAACTGGAATTCTTGTTATTGAAAGAGAATAGATAGCAAGTTTACTTAAGAGCATTAATTGGATGTATGACCTTGAATGAGATATTGAAATCCCTGAGTCAGCTTCCTCGGTTATAAAGTAAGATTGTACATATTAAATAACACATGATAAACTGTAAGCAATCAAAACTGTCAGTTTCCTTTCTCTTTTATTATTCAATGTAAAATAACAGTTTGTTGTGGGAAGTGTGGTAGATAAATAGAATATAATTTTTAAAACTCTTTCTTCCTATTTGTTATATCACTATTGGATCATTTTCAAATCTGACAGTCAACCGCAGGTGCTGCGACAGCTTTCCACAAAGTTATAAAATTAATATCTTTGTTTTATTCAAAGGAATATTCATAGGGTTCTTAAGGCTAGTTAAGTTGAAAAACAGCCCTAATAGGGCAACGGCCAGACAAATTAAATCTATAGAACCAATTCCAAAGAAAGGAAAGGCTAAAATTTTATTTGCAATGTAGTAATGAAGATCTGATAGATAGACTGCCTGATGAACTATGGACAGAGGTTTGTGACATTGTATAGGAGACAGGGATCAAGACCATCCCCATGGAAAAAAGCAAAAAAGCAAAATAGCTGTCTGAGGAGGCCTTACAAATAGCTGTGAAAAGAAGAAAAGCGAAAAGCAAAGTAGAAAAGGAAAGATATAAGCATCTGAATACAGAGTTTCAGAGAATAGTAAGGAGAGATGAGAAAGCCTTCCTCAGCGATCAATGCAAAGAAACAGAGGAAAACAATAGAATGAGAAAGACTAGAAATCTCTTCAAGAAAATTAGAAATACCAAGGGAACATTTCATGCAAAGATGGGCTCGATAAAGGACAGGAATGGTATGGAACTAACAGAAGCAGAAGATAATAAGAAGAGGTGGCAAGAATACACAGAATAGCTGTACAAAAAAGATCTTCACGACCAAGATAATCACAATGGTGTGATCACTCACCTAGAGCCAGACATCCTGGAATGTGAAGTCAAGTGGGCCTTAGAAAGCATCACTACGAACAAAGCTAGTGGAAGTGATGGAATTCCAATTGAGCTGTTTCAAATCCTGAAAGATGCTGCTGTGAAAGTGCTGCACTCAATATGCCAGCAAATTTGGAAAACTCAGCAGTGGCCACAGGACTGGAAAAGGTCAGTTTTCATTCCAATCCCAAAGAAAGGCAATGCCAAAGAATGCTCAAACTACCGCACAATTGCACTCATCTCATACGTTAGTTGGAGAAGGCAATGGCACCCCACTCCAGATCTCTTGCCTGGAATATCCTGTGGACGGAGGAGCCTGGTAGGCTGCAGTCCATGGGGTCGCTAAGAGTCGGACATGACTGAGCGACTTCACTTTCACTTTTCACTTTCATGCATTGGAGAAGGAAATGGCAACCCACTCCAGTGTTCTTGCCTGGAGAATCCCAGGGATGGGGGATCCTGGTGGGCTTCTGTCTATGGGGTCGCACAGAGTCGGACACGACTGAAGCGACTTAGCAGCAGTAGCAGTAGCAGCACACGCTAGTAAAGTAATGCTTAAAATTCTCCAAGCCAGGCTTCAGCAATATGTGAACCGTGAACTTCCAGATGTTCAAGCCGGTTTTAGAAAAGGTAGAGGAAGCAGAGATCAAATTGCCAACATCTGCTGGATCATGGAAAAAGCAAGAGAATTCCAGAAAAACATCTATTTCTGCTTTATTGACTATGCCAAAGCCTTTGACTGTGTGGATCTCAATAAACTGTGGAAAATTCTGAAAGAGATGGGAATACCAGACTACCTGACCTGCCTCTTGAGAAACCTATATGCAGGTCAGGAAGCAACAGTTAGAACTGGACATGGAACAACAGACTGGTTCCAAATCGGAAAAGGAGTATGTCAAGGCTGTATATTGTCAACCTGCTTATTTAACTTACATGCAGAGTACATCATGAGAAAAGCTGGGCTGGAAGAAGCACAAGCTGGAATCAAGATTGCCGGGAGAAACATCAATAACCTCAGATATGCAGATGACACCACCCTTATGGCAGAAAGTGAAGAGGAACTAAAAAGCCTCTTGATGAAAGTGAAAAAGGAGAGTGAAAAAGTTGGCTTAAAGCTCAACATTCAGAAAACAAAGATCATGGCATCTGGTTCCATCACTTCATGGCAAATAGAAGGGGAAACATTGGAAACAGTGACAGACTTTATATTTTTGGACTACAAAATCATTGCAGATGGTGACTGCATCCATGAAATAAAAAGACACTTTCTCCTTGTTAGAAAAGTTATGACCAACCTAGATGTCATATTAAAAAGCAGAGACATTACTTTGCCAACAAAGGTCCATCTAGTCAAGGCTATGGTTTTTCCAGTAGTCGTGTACAGAGTTGAGAGTTGGACTGTAAAGAAAGCTGAGCACCAAAGAATTGATGCTTTTGAACTGTGGTTTTGGAGAAGACTCTTGAGAGTCCCTTGGACTGCAAGGAGATCCAACCAGTCTATCCTAAAGGAAATCAGTCCTGAATATTCATTGGATGGACTGATGTTGAAGCTGAAACTCTAGTAGTTTGGCCACCTGATGCAAAGAACTGACTCATTTGAAAAGACCCTGATGCTGGGAAAGATTGAAGGCAGGAGGAAAAGAGCACGACAGAGGATGAGATGGCATCACCGACTCAATGGACATGGGTTTGAGTAAACTCCAGGATTTGGTGATGGACAGGGAGGCCTGGCGTGCTGCAGTCCATGGGGTCCCCAAGGGTCAGATACGACTGAGTAACCGAACTGAACATAAAGGAAGTATATCCAGTGAACATGGGTAAATGGAGCACACTGAAAGATATTGACAAAGTGTACAAGAGAGCACCTAAAATACATGTACTCTTTCAGACAGTAAGAAAGAGGCAAAAATAAGTCAACAGTAAAGTAAGCAAAGAAGCCTGGCATGGGGTCCCAAAGAGATGGATATGACTTAGTGACTGAACAACAAAATAAGCATAGGATATGAATAGACAGTTTAAGAAAAAGATACCTCAAAAGGTATCCTTTTAAAGGTTTACTTAAGCACCGTTTAAAATTCCTAATTTTTAGGTATTAAATTATTCTTTCTTTTTCAAAATGATGGTTCTAGTCAGTATTTTTTCTCAATGGCTTTATGTGCTAACATGAGAAATGTTCAAATATGTCAATGTCTAATTTGAGAGGGAAATTTTACTAGTATGGCACCCCACTCCATTACTCTTGCCTGGAAAATCCTGTGGACGGAGGAGCCTGGTAGGCTGCAGTCCATGGGGTCGCTAAGAGTCGGACATGACTGAGTGACTTCACTTTCACTTTTCACTTTCACGCGTTGGAGAAGGAAATGGCAACCCACTCCAGTGTTCTTGCCTGGAGAATCCCAGGGATGGGGGATCCTGGTGGGCTTCCGTCTATGGGGTCGCACAGAGTCCGACACGACTGTAGTGACTTAGCAGTAGCAGCATATGAAATTTAAAAGTCTGGGAACTACTGACATACAGAATTAAAATAATTCATCAGAATGTCATTTCACTATCTAGCCCAATAGACCCATTGAAAACATTTTACCCTTCAAAAATTTTCTTCTCTAGTCAAGATAATGCTAAGTCTCCTGACCATTTTCAAACCATCATTATTTTAAATCCCCTGGATGCTTACTCTGAACTGATAATCTTCTTCCTTCACCACTTCTTCAAATTCTTCCCATCTGAAGACTTCCCTCTTTTAAGTATATTATATAAAGTCCAAGAAGACTTTCCTTACCACTCCAACCTAGATTCATCCTTCTTTCATCTGAACATCTCTCAACCCTTAGGTAGAACTTATTCCAAACACTCTTACCCAAGCCAACTGTGCAAAAATCACTTCCGGTTATAAAGATTAAAAATTTGCTTAAAAAATAAGACAATTTCCAGGGTCTCAGTCAAGATCAGGAAAATCAGTGTCCAAGATTAGGGCACAGGAGCCAGTACTTTTTAAAAGCCCTCCCAAGTGATTCTGCTTCACAGCCTGGCTTAGGAATAATTAATCTATACCACAGAGTCTGAAATTAGTCATAAAATAATTGATTACATTTAAATAAACATTATTTATGTGTGTCTTCTAGAACTTTTTGCAGAAGTCTTATAAAAATAATTTTTAACCATAATAATCATAATAGTTGTATGTTTACCTTAAAATTGGCATCACCGACTCGATGGACGTGAATTTGAGTGAACTCACGGAGTTGGTGATAGACAGGGAGGCCTGGCATGCTGCGATTCATGGGGTCACAAAGAGTCGGACACGACTCAGCGACTGAACTGAACTGAACTGAACTACCTTAAAATTATAAATTAAACATCAAATGTGCACGTCACACATTAAATTATACATATAAAAGTTTCACTTTTGACAAATTAACAAATCATTTCAAATCCAATGGCAATATTTTGACACAGACACACAGAGGCATTTGTGAATATAGTATAATGACATTATCATAGAAGGGCACATATTGCTCAGAAATTAATGCAATTAAGCTTATTCAAATGGGCAGCAACCAAAATTCACTTTTAAAAAAAAGTTAACCTAAATACAGTCTACTAACCTGTTTGTTGTTCTCTGCCATGGAAAGCTGCAATGCCAAGAGCATGGAGTCTGCACCACACACAGTAGTTCTCTCAGAGTTACAAAGAGTGTGCCAGTTCCTTCTGAACTCTTTAATCATATCCAAGATAGACTTCTGATTAAGCCCAGCCATGCTCTTAATGTAGGACAGAATGCAATGTTAAAAAGCCATATTTTAATTGGAAATTAACATTTAACATGTGTAAGGAAGCAGAGTAAGAGAAAAATAGTGAACAAGAGGTCATTTCATATTTACTACAACTGCTTTTAATTAAATTTAGAAAAACAGAGTGATACAATTTCCACCCAATCATACTTTCCTCTCCTTTAGTTTTCTTAAACCAAATTTTGTAAAACAATGAAATCCAACCATCGATCTGAGAATACAAAACAGATAAAGGCAAATTCTGCAAACATGATTATAGACACAAACATAGCAAGCTGTATTTTTTAAATATTTATTTTGAAATAGATGGTGATATCTACGGCAGAAGACAAAACAAAGAAAGTCAATTTCCTCTCATCCCTGTGTTATCCCAAAAGGGGTGGTCTATTTTCCACCTCTTTGAATCTGGGTTAGCCTTGTAACTTGATTTGATCAATAGAACGTGACAAGAATGACATCACAGGAATTCCAAGCCTAGATCTAGTTCCCAAAGGCCCATGCAGAAAGAGTTAATATGGCAGACCCGACTATTATCTTTTAAAAAGCATGTTTACAGGGTTGGCCCTTGGTTGGCATCTGGAAACTTAAGATTTCAGGAAGATTTTCAGTAAGAATGGTTCATTGCACTTAAACTATTTGTACAAACAATATAGCTTATGCTGATAGGCTTTTCTTTTTAGTCTAGAATTTCGGAACATAGAAGATATATACATGTTCAAACCCCAATAAAAAGCCTGGGCACTGAATCTCTAAAGAGCTACCCTGACAGACAACATTTCATGTGCTGTCATAACTTGTTGCTGGGAGACTTAACTATATCTTATGTGACTCCCCAAAGAGAAGACTTTTGGAAGTTTGTGCTTGATTTCTCCTGGAGTTCACCCCCATGTACCTTCTCCCTTTGCTGATTTTGCTTGGCATCTTTTCGCTGTAATATATTATAGCATGAGTACAACTACATGCTGAGTCCTTTGAGTCCTCTTAGCAAATTATCCAACCTGGGGTAATCTTGGGGGCCTCCTGACACAAGCCTACAGTTTTAGCTCTTACTCTCTCACTATTCTCAGAATGCCATATGAAGAACTGCAAATGAGCCTGCTGGAAAGGCTGTGTGGAGGAGAATCAGCTGATAGGCTGCTGCTGCTGCTGCATCGCTTCAGTCGTGTTCGACTCTGTGCAACCCCACAGATGGCAACCCACCAGGCTCCTCCGTCCCTGGGATTCTCCAGGCAAGAATATTGGAGTGGGTTGCCATTTCCTTCTCCAAGCTGATAGGCACTCCAGCTGATAACCAACACCATGAACAGACATGTGAGTGAGGCTATCACAGATTATCTAGACCCAATCAACCTGTCAGATGACATACAGCACCCTAAGTGACCCTAGGCAAGACCAGCAGAACCATGTAGCTGAGTACAGCCCAAATCGTTGATCCTCAGAATCATAACATTTAAAATGGCTGTTGTTTAACACCACTTAAACTTCAGAGTGGTTTGTTACACGGCAATAGACAACCAAAACAATAATAGCTAATACTTAGAAGGTTTCTTGGAGCCAGGTACTTTTCAAAAGCTTAATATTTATTACCTCATTTAATCTTCACAAGAGTCCTGAGGAAGGTCTGTTATCCTCATTTTACACCTGAAGAAACTGACACCCTATGCTGCTGAGCTAGCAAATGGCCAAACAAACCTAAATTCAAGACGCCTAACTCCAAAAGTGGTGCGCTTTTATATCACTACGACTTTTTTTCCCCACTTTATTTTAAGTACCCTAGTCTCCAACACAGTCACATGCCATTATCTTATTTTGGGTATTTTACTATTCACATTCAATCAATTTACTCCGTTATCTTTTTCTTCCTTTTTTTATATGACATAAACAGAATCCAGGATGTTTACTAGGTATCTTGGGTTTGCATGATTAAAAAAAATAAATGGGTATGTGCCATTTACAAAACAATAATTTGCAGACATAATCAGGGATGCAATTTAAAGATACAGGTAGAAGACCATAAAGTATCTACAAAAATACAAATCCAAGTAAACAATAAAATTGTCTTCAAAATATCACCTTCATCTCTTATAAGAAAAAAATATAAAGTGAAGAAATAAAGTTTCAGTAACATGATCAGTTTGCCTAGAATCAATATTTAGTAGTAAATTATTTACTGGTATTATTTAAACATACTATGAGTTCGGATTGCTAAGAATGAAAACTAATCTGGAATTAGACTGTTTTGAATTCTAGCTCCACCACTTACAGGCTGTTAGAACTCCAAGTTATGTCCCCTCTCTCTGCCTCAGCTTCCTTGTGAAGCTTCCTTGTGAAACCTTCCTTCCTTTTGTTTTCCAACTGAAAACAAAAATAATAATAGTACTATCTCAGAGGGTTTTGTGAAAAGTAAATGACATAAATACAAGGTAAGATTTTAGAACAACGCCTCGCACATATAAAAGTCCATCTTATTCAGGAGTTAGAACACTTTTGGAAAGGTTCCAACAGTAAACAGTGAGGTTTGCAGGACATAAGGTCTCTTAAAATTATTCAAACTTCACCTTGCAGGGTGAAACTAGCCACAGACAATACATAAACAAATGAGTACAGCTCGGCTTTAGCAAAATTTTACAGAAATGTAAAGATCATAAAATTTTCACATATTATAAAATATTATTCTGCTGGACTTTTTTTTTTTTTTTTCCAACCAACCAAACACGTAAAATTAGCTCACAAACTGGCTGCACAAAAACAGGCAGTACCACCAGTTAGCCAAGCCTCTAGCCTTGACTCTTTCAGTAGCTAGCTGGCTGTGTGAGTCTAAGCAATAAGCCCTGACTGCCTAGGAAGACGTAGAATACTTCCAGAAATCAAGGAGACAATGATTATGCAAGTGCTCTGAGTGTCAGGCTGCAACATACAAAGAGTAGTAGAAGATAGCAGCAATAATAAACACTTGTTTTTAGCATTTGGATTCCAAGCTGGACTGCAGCAAAAATTGTAAGGCAGGAAAATGTCACTTGGGAGCCAGTGTGAGATGGATAAAAGAGATATACCAAGGTCCCCATTTACTGGCTGTATGTCCTTCAGTATTTAAAACCTCTGATGAGCATAAATTTCTTCATCAGTAAAACGGAAATGATTATCTCCTAGTTCATAAAATTAGGACACGTTAGTGAGACAGTAAATAATCGACCTAGTGCTGGACACTTAGGAGGTGCTCAGTAAAAAAGGGCATCGTTGCTGCTCATGGTATGCAGGTCCTAACAGTTCTTTGGGCGGAAGTAAAAGGGAGAGGAAGAAAGTGGAGTCTACCTAAGCCTGGTTTCCTGCCTAACTAAGTAATCTAAGTAGGGCTCTGTGGACCTTATTCTTCCAGTCAGCAGATGATCCCTCAGCACCTTCCAGCTCCATCAATGGAACATAAGAACTCTGTTCAATACCCCCAGACCAAAACCAGACCCCGGAGCAAAAACACTCCACAAATATTACTCTAGGCAACCACATGGCGCTCTGCTGTTACCGAAAAACCCTCACAAGTCGCAGCTTAAAGCCTGCAGACGGACGAGAAAAAGGTGACACTCACCTGGCTCGGGGAGAACCCAAGTAGGTGCAGACTCCCCTGAAGAATGCTCCAGCTGGCTGCACAAGGGCGACTGTTCCAGAGATCGCGGGTTTACATTTTAAATCTCGCGGGAGGGCCCGACAGCCAATCGCAGCTCCCGCCCTCTGACCCGGAAGCAGAGCCGGCGCGCGCCGCAGCAGCCCAAGGTGAACAGCAGCTCGGCTTTAGCCGCTTCCAGGCGCCCTCCGGTGCGTATCGCGCGTGAGCCCAAGGGGCATCCCTGCTCGGCTGCCGGTCGCCACGCGCCTCCAATCTATCCCTGGGAGTTCCTCCTCTCCTCGGGCCGTTCCCCACCCCTGTTCCTTTCGATCTCGGGCTCCGGGAGGTAGTGGCGGGGTCTCGCGGTATTTGCGTGGCTCTGAAAGAGATGTCAGGGCTATGCGGGGACTTCTCTTGTTCCCTCCCTCCCCTGTTTTCGCAATTTTAGAGGGGCGAGTCCAGCCCGCTTTGTACAGTGAGACCCTGAGACTGTAATTAGACTGGTCACTGCTTTAATGAACAGTTAGAAACCGAGTTTCCTATTCTGGAATCTTTTGCACTTCCCACCCTGCTGCCTTACCTGTTGGTCACTTTTTACAACTGTTTAGTCCCAGATGCCCACTCTTAAGGTTACTAGGTTATAGACTTCCCGAGGTGGAACTCATATGATTTCTTAGTAGATACTCATCAGATACTTGACGTGTTTGCTATCAAGCCCAGCTGTTTTCAGGACAACTACCGTCCCATTAAAAAAAAAAAAACAAACCAAAAAAGTGACCTCTTCAGAATCTATAAGTCTCATCTGGGAATGCTACTTTCAGAATGCACACCAGGCCATGAAACATTAGCTGAAGTTTTGTGCCTGGTTTTATGAATACTATTTTGTGTCCCATTTTGGCATTCCTTTCTCCAGATTGTATATTTTGTATCTGCTTATGTTATAGTACTGTTCACACTAAATCATAAATAACCCTGGATTGTGAGCTCTTTCAAAACAGGCTTTTGTGTTTCTCTTTATTGTACTGGTGCCCAGCACTTAGAAAGTCTCACATTCTGGCTCCTCTTATGAGATTGGCAAGCGAGTTAACCATGTGAAGTCTCGATTTCTTCATCTGTAAAAAGGGGATCATAGTACCTCCTTCTTAGGTTTGTGCAAGTATTAGGCATGGTAATGTTAGTAAAATACTTAATGGTGGCGCTTGCAGGTAGAGCTCCATAATGTTAATGATCATTAATTTTTTATGAGTATATTTTCTAGTAATGTAATTCCATCTTTTAAGTACTCCCTGTCCTTTAAATAATCTAAACAGAATTTTGTAGTGACTTTCTCTGCAAGTACCATTCACAAAGTAGTTGAATAATTTTTTTTTTGAGCTGCCTGTCATCACATCCTAACACTTTGATGGTTTCTGTTTCTGTGCTGTAATCCACAGTTCTGTGACCTTGTCCAATAGAAGGCCGTTTTTGCAGCTGCACAAGTTTTGCCATACAAGATGAAGCAAGATGCCACAAGAAATGCTGCCTACACTGTGGATTGTGAAGATTATGTGCATGTGGTAGAATTCAATCCCTTTGAGAGTGGGGATTCAGGAAACCTAATTGCATATGGTGGCAATAATTTTGTGTTCGTTGGCACCTGTACATTTCAGGTTAGTGTACAAAACTGCACTGAGTGACAGTGAAGATGTTACACTGAGAAGAAAACTTATACAAACTTTGGTAATTTTCACTAAACTTTGAAAGCATGCTGAGCTTAAATGTAAAAAAAAATGAGATGAACTACTGAGAAAGACATTCCTAGTAATATATGCCTAATATTTGTGCAAACACTGAATAAGTATTGAAAAGGAAGAATACAGTTGACCTTTAAACAACACAGATTTGAACTGCATAGTTCACTTATACATGGATTTTTTTTTTTTTTTCAGTAATAAATACTAGGATACTATAGAATCTGCAGTTAGTTGAATCTGCAGATGCCGAGGAACTGCCCACAGGGAGAAAAATGAAAGTATTAGTCTCTCAGTGGTGTCAGACTCTTTGCAACACCATGGACTATAGCCTGCCAAGCTCTTCCTCTGTCCATGGAATTCTCCAGGCAAGGATACTGGAGTAGGTTGCCATTCCCTCCTCCAGAGGATCTTCCTGACCCAAGGATCAAACTGGATCTCTCGCATTGTCGGCAGATTCTTTACTATCTGAGCCACCAGGGAGGCTTACTGCAAGTTATACCAGGATTTTCAACTGTGTGGAGTCACTGCCCTAACCCCCATTATTCAGGGGCAAGGCCATATACATATATAAGGCTCCTCTTATGCTTCATGATTAGAAATGGAATATTCTAGTAATTGAAGGTTATAATTAACTATACCTTGTTATGTGCAGGGAAAATACCAATTAAATGAGATCTGATTAATTACTAAATCCAGCTTTTCTGTATTCCACTTTGACATAGAAAAAAAAAACAAAAACAAGCTAGTAGTATTGAGAGCTTAAAAATGATCTTCCAGGAGACTTTATAGCTGTGATGATATCAGCTTTCCTAGTTGCTCTCATGCTTTTTATATATCTAGAGTATACAGAGTATGAGATCTACAATTGAACAGGCAATTCAGCATAGTCATTAAGACCGTGAACTCTGGAGCCAAAATGCCTGGGTTTTTGTGCCTGCCTACCTCTTAATAGCTAGATGACCTTGAGCAGGTACTTAATGTCTCTTCTATAAAAATGAGAACAATTATACACTTGACTCTTAAACATTGTGGAGGTAAGGGCTGCCAATGGATGCAGTCAACATCCAGGTGTAACTATAGTTCCCTGATTTCTCATCCATGGATTCAATCAACAGCAAATCATATAGTCCTCTAGTAGGTATGTTTTGAAAAATATCTGTATATAAGTGGACACAGTTCAAAATCATGGTTTTCAAGGGTCAGCTGTACTTAACAGGGTTTTGTATGAATGTCATAAGTTAGCATGTACAGTTCCTACATAGTATCTGACACATTTAATACATATGACTGTCATCGATTTGGTCAGGCACGCTCAGGCACAGCCCCATATTTAATGGTGTGGCACACATCACATTTTCTCACAGGAAAGCTAGTTCTACGTGTCAGAGAGAATTTGAACAATGGGAGGTCAACCCTCAGGAACCTCTGATTAATCCTTTGTTTATCAGAGTGTTATCTATATAACACTGTTTCCTAGATTAAGGTTAATCAGTGAGGTAATTTGGCAATGACCAATTTTCAAAGATTTTAAATAACTTTATCACCAAAGTGATATTATAAACATTGTAAATATTATTTCCTCTTTTACTGAGGAGGCAGTTTAGTATCTTACAGTATTTTAACATCATAAATGCAATTTGACATTTTACAGTGGCATAAATGTATTAGGTTATACACAACTAGACTGCATGTATATTTATCCTAAAAAGAAAGTATGAATTAAAAGCTTCCGTTGGTTGGTGTCTGAGTAGAACACATGAGTTCTTACATTATCTCACATTGCCTCTTAGAGTTGGGGTAGGAATTTCTAGCTTTTAGGCTGAATATGACCTTCAGCCTGATCTCAGCTGGACCAGGTTAAGATCTCATCAGGTTAGGATCATAAAAAGTCACATAGTTAGGAGAAATAATACAACACACTCTTGAAAAAAACCAAAGGGAAACCATTTTTCTAATGCACACTACTAACCTACAAAAGAAAAAAGCAGCCTCCTACAAATGAAATTAAATTTTGTTTCAGTGCTTTAGAAATTAATAGCTAATTGTATTCAAAAGTACTGAAAAAAAAAATGCTTTGCTTTATGTTCACCTAAGAAATTCTGAGGGAGAAAGTCAAGAAGAGAGGAAAAAGAAGGCAAAGAAGTGATGGGTAGCAGAGAGAAAAAGGGAGCAAAAGGTGGAAAGTGACAAAATGAGGGGAAAAAAAAGAGCAAAACATTTGTATTGCTCTGTAACTGTGGTCATAGACATTATCCCTGTGGACCCTTAGACTGTGAGGCTGGCAATGTGGGTCTTAACCCCAAATAACCTAAGGAAAGAATTAGACTTTTATTAACTTATCAAGCAGTGAACACAAATTATCTTCTGTGCCAGGTATTAGGGATACAGTTAAATAACTGTCTCTGTCCTCATGGAGTTTCCATTCTACTTTAAAGGAATGCAAGGATTTATCTGACTAATAACTGAAAAAACAAACTCTATACCAGATTTTTAAACCACTGTTCTTTTCCTCCTATGCTGCTATTCAGAGAGGTTGAAGCCATAGTTCAAACAGTTCTAGAGAAATGGTTCCAGTACTTTGCCAGGGGAGATTCAGATTGCTTCATCTGAAATTATTTTTTTATCTAATTAAGCACTGTTGAACATTGTTCCTAGTCTCTCATGTTAGAACTTTCAAGTTCTGTAGCGCTCAGTTCTTATCTTCAAAAAAAAAACTAGGAAAAACTGGATTGAAAGATTTCACATTGCTGTCAGAAAGGCAATCCTCACTCTAAGACTATTAGGAAAACACTGCTGATATAGTAAATTTGAATTTCAACAAAGCATTTTTCAGAATTTCAGGATATTCTTTTGAATATGTTGGAAATTTGAGCCAAGTGATAGTACTGTTGGTTGGTGTCATATATTTGTCAGATACTCATTAATTGCAGATCAGGTGCTGGGAACTAACAATACATATTTTAAAAAAATCAAGGACCCTGCCCTCAAGGAGATGTTTAAATGTAATGCAATAAGATAATACTATAAAAGTAAAGAGTAGAGGGAGCATGAAGGTTTCTAATTCTGTTTAAAGGGTGGTCAATAATAAATTGCATACACCTGAAACTAATACAACATTGTAAATCTGTTGTAAATCAACTATACTCTAATAAAATTAATTTAAAAAAATAATGAATTGCAACCTCTACTGGGACTTGGATGAGAAGACTTGGACAAGCACATTGAATTTATATAGAACATGAAGTTGAAAAGGCTACCTAATGCTTTGGGTGACAGACTTAATTTAACAAATTTTTATTGAGCACCTGTTATATGCCAGACTCTCTGCTCAGAATCCAAATATTGTTTTAATAGATCCAATCCAAAATTAGATTAAACTGCCAAAGGAACTTAATTCAGTGCTGTCCAATAAAAATAGAATGTGAGCCACAAGTATAAATTTCAATGTTGTAGTAACCACATTATGAAAAGTAAAAAGCAGGTGAAATTAATTTTAATAATTATTTTTACCCAGCATATCCAATATATTTTATGTGTGTAACGAATATAAAAATTATTAATGAAATCCTTACATATTCCTTTTATGCTAAGTCTATGAAATCTGGTGTGGATTTTGCACTTTATAAAGTGTGCGTCTTGGACCAGCCACATTTTTCCAGTGCTTAATAGCCCCATGGGGCTAATGGCCACCAGATTGGACACCACAGCTCTATATCCTGTGCTGTAAATTGACAGTAATATCTAGTGTTTACTTCAGTTCTTAGCAGTGTATTATGATTCAAAGCAGATAATGTATTTGAAGACAGATTTCAAAGTGGCATTAAAAAGTTTAAAACCGTCATGTGAAAGAGGGATTAGCCTCAAAATGGTAACTTTTATGTCATCAATTCTTTTTGAGTGGAGTTGTTACTTACGGTGCTTTAGGACTAAGGCTGAAACTGCCTGTTTGAGTGTGTTCACCTAGTGAAGGTCAGTTAATGACCAGACATGTGTTGTCACTGAGTTAAACTACCTCAGTGATGGTTCCAAAGAGCAGAATTCGGAGCAATGAATAGAATTTACATGGAAACAGATTTTGGTTTAATGTTAATGAGAACTGTTGTAATAATTAGAACTACCCCCAAACTGAATAAAGTCCCCACAAAAGTAGCTAGTTCTCTCTCACTTGGAAATATTCACAGAAGGATTATGCAAACTTTTTTTTTAAATGTTCTAGTAGAGATTTAAGCATTAGATGAAAGAAGGAGACTAGGTAAACTTTACAGTCTCATCCAACTAAAATTCTATATTTGGCCTTAAATGGGTGTGGTGGGAAGAACAGCCAATTTCAAACCCTTAGAATAGCCCTTTCATCAGCCTGGCTTTGCCCCAACCTCAAATATACTGGAGACTTGTATAATGATGCGCATTATAGCGAGTTTTCCAAAGTATCTTAATTTCCTGCCTATACAATACTGCCTACACCTCAAGCTAAACCCAAAATAGCATTCATCTCTGCCTATACCACACGCACACACCCTGGCCTTTTAGTTGGCTCAGTGGTAGACATTGCTGCCAGGAAAAATGGTTTCACTGGTGATACATAAAATGCAGACTGTATAGTCACTGGGATTTCTTTATCCCCATGACCACCCAATAACTCCATATGTACTTTAATAACAAATTATGTTATTAATTGTAACCTAATTGTCAATACTGTTGTTACATTAGCAAAAATAGTGTGTTTGATGGTAAAAAGTTCATTTTTAAAGATTAGTTTGTCAGTGTGGAAAAATAGATATGACCCAATCTATAAAATCAGCTGTGATTAGGCTCCTAACCTTATTTTTAAGTTCCTTAGTGATTGCTGCCTTGGCATATCTAGCTGTTAACTATACAGTTAATATACAGACAAATTATGAAGTAATAAAATTTGACTGTTTTTTTTTCCTTGATAAATACATTTGTTTCCCTTTTTATGGTTTTATGGAAAAACTTTTTTTCTGTTAAGTTCACCTGAAATGTAAAGTTATTTTCAAAGGGTATCTGAATCATGTAGAGAAAGGTATATGTAATGTTTGTGAAATGATTCTGCTAGGGTTCCAAAGGCTATCCTGGAAAAATCAACACATCCACTAGGATCCAATTAAAGTACACATTGTAAAACTTTGGATTTAGATTCAGGATGAATGGAATTCTTAGAACAATCCTTCACATAACTTCTATCTATATAGACATATCAGTCAGTCAGTCAGTTCAGTCGCTCAGTTGTGTCCAGCTCTTTGTGACCCCATGAATCGCAGCACGCCAGGCCTCCCTGCCCATCACCAACTCCCGGAGTTCACTCAGACTCACGTCCATCAAGTCAGTGATGCCATCCAGCCATCTCATCCTCTGTCGTCCCCTTCTCCTCTTGCCCCCTATCCTCCCAGCATCAGAGTCTTTTCTAATGAGTCAACTCTTCGCACGAGGTGGCCAAAGTACTGGAGTTTCAGCTTTAGCATCTTTCCTTCCAAAGAAATCCCAGGGCTGATCTCCTTCAGAATGGACTGGTTGGATCTCCTTGCAGTCCAAGGGACTCTCAAGAGTCTTCTCCAGCCCCACAGTTCAAAAGCATCAATTCTTCGGCGCTCAGCCTTCACAGCCCAACTCTCACATCCATACATGACCACAGGAAAAACCATAGCCTTGACTAGATGAACCTTTGTTGGCAAAGTAATGTCTCTGATTTTGAATATGCTATCTAGGTTGGTCATAACTTTCCTTCCAAGGAGTAAGCGTCTTTTAATTTCATGGCTGCAGTCACCATCTGTAGTGATTTTGGAGCCCAGAAAAATAAAGTCTGACACTGTTTCCACTGTTTCCCCATCTATTTCCCATGAAGTGATGGGACCAGATGCCATGATCTTCGTTTTCTGAATGTTGAGCTTTAAGCCAGCTTTTTCACTCTCCACTTTCACTTTCATCAAGAGGCTTTTTAGTTCCTCTTCACTTTCTGCCATAAGGGTGGTGTCCTCTGCATATCTGAGGTTATTGATATTTCTCCCGGCAATCTTGATTCCAGCTTGTATTTCTTCAATTCCAGCATTTCTCATGATGTATTCTGCATAGAAGTTAAATAAGCAGGGTGACAATATACATCCTTGACGTACTCCTTTTCCTATTTGGGACCAGTCTGTTGTTCCATGTCCAGTTCTAACTGTTGCTTCCTAACCTGCATGTAGGTTTCTCAAGAGGCAGGTCAAGTGGTCTGGCATTCCCATCTCTTTCAGAATTTTCCAGTTTATTGTGATCCACAGAGTCAAAGGCTTTGGCATAGTCAATAAAGGAGAAATAAATGTTTTCTTGGAACTCTTGCTTTTTCGATGATCCAGCGGATGTTGGCAATTTGATCTCTGGTTCCTCTGCCTTTTCTAAAACCAGCTTGAACATCTGGAAGTTCATGGTTCACATATTGCTGAAGCCTGGCTTGGAGAATTTTGAGCATTACTTTCCTAGCCTGTGAGATGAGTGCAATTGTGCAGTAGTTTGAGCATTCTTTGGCATTGCCTTTCTTTGGGATTGGAATGAAAACTGACCTTTTCCAGTCCTGTGGCCACTGCTGAGTTTTCCAAATTTGCTGGCATATTGAGTGCAGCACTTTCACAGCATCATCTTTCAGGATTTGAAATAGCTCAACTGGAATTCTATCACCTCCACTAGCTTTGTTCGTAGTGATGCTTTCTAAGGCCCACTTGACTTCACATTCCAGGATGTCTGGCTCTAGGTCAGTGATCACACCATCATGATTATCTGGGTCGTGAAGATCTTTTTTGTACAGTTCTTCTGTGTATTCTTGCCATTTCTTCTTAATATCTTATGCTTCTGTTAGGTCCATACCATTTCTGTCCTTTCTCAGCTTGTGGGCCATACCAAAGCAGACCATAGGCCATATTTGGCTCCTTGGTCATAGTTTGCCAGCCCGTGCTTTAGAAGATCCTTTAGTGAGACTTTATTGATGCCAATCATTGGTTTTGGTTTTTATGAAAATTCCTTTAAAACAGCTTCATTCTTGAAACACTAGTTTGTTGTGGCTACAGTTCAACAGTTTTTTGTATCATTTTGAATATATTTCACTGACTTCCTGCATTTGTTTCTGCTATGAAGCTGATGGTTGTTCTAATTATTACTCTTTTATAGGACATCTATCTTTTCTTTCTGATTGCTGTTACTAAGACCCTTATCTCACTCTTGCTCCTTCTCCCTCACTCCCCTCTTCTCACATATATGCACACCCATATGTGAGAGAGTGTGTGTTCTGAAGTTTTACTGTATAGTGTCTAGCTGCAGATTTCTTTTTAAGCTGCCTGGGATTTATTATTTTTTATGAATATACATATTGGTGCTTGTAATCAAGTATGAAGAATCCTTTACCATTATCTCTTCAAATCTTGCCTCTTCCCCCATTCCCTTGACTGCTTTCTCCTACAACCCAAATTAGCTATATGGTGGAACTGCTCACTGAATCCCTCTTAACATCTCTTTTTGTCTTAACTACATTCTGAATAAGTTTTTCAAATCTGTCTTCCAGCTTCTCTGAGCATTGTTTATTTTTTTCTCATGATAGTATTTTCATCTATATGTTTTCATTTCGTTCTTTAATACCTGTCTGGTCACTTTGGGTAATCTCATGTTGCTTAGTCATATTTTTTGATTCTCTCGTCTACATCCTCAAAAATACATTTTTTTAATCTGATTTTTTAATGTCTCCAGGTTGATTCTTCTGTTTGTGGTATTTTGTTTTCATATGTAGTAGTGCATGCATGTAAGATCATATTTGATTGAACTATATCTGTGAGAATTTTGAGACCTGGGTAGAGGAAGTTCATCCAAAAAGAATGTGCCTTTATCCATCAAGTGCTTGGGGCCACTAACAACATATGGACATTTTGAAATAAGTTTTCATTTTCTGGAGCACATAGTTAATGGGAATTCAAGCCCCAAACTTATGTTAGGGCCAGCCAATGGTTGAGATTTCTCACGTTACTTTTTTCTTTTTCTTGGCCTTCAGCCATGGTACATATTTTGCATGGCACTTTTGATTTTGATTTGAAGTAGTTTTCCCTACTTCCACTTTAAAGGTCCTGGATCTATGCACAGGTCCCTGATCCCCATCCCTCTTTGTGTAGGCACTAAGTTTTGTCTTCTGTCCCCTACAAACAAAAGTTATTAATTATTGGATGTGGGCAGATGTCCTTAAGATAGCTTTCTGCTTCTCTGGATTTGAATTTTTGCATTATTTTTGTGGTCAGAAAGCTTTTCAGGTTATTGTCCATATTGCCAGACAAAGATGACTTGACTTTTCAAAATTCATTCTTGTCTTCCCATGAGAATAAACTGAAATCATTTTAGTAGTACTAAATCAAATAGATAAGCTGACTTTATTAAACAGCTTATCCAGAATCAAATATCTAAAAGACTTATCAGTAATTTGCACATCCACTGTTCATAGTAATGGTATAGATGAACAACAGTTTGTTCAGTCCCACACATGTATGAAAGTGAAAGTGTTAGTTGCTGAGTTGTGTCCAACTATTTCCATGTATAATACTACGTGAAAATCATTGATACTCTTTATAATGACTTTGAGGCATCGTAACATAGTAGTAGTAAGGTACAAGGTATCTTATACATAATCAAAACTGTGTTCAGTATATATTTTTGATATTGTTATTTGATAATCCATGCATGTTACTTCATTTACCTAGAATGTTCTGATTCTTAGAGCATTCCATTTTCATTGTGTTTGATGTGAAATATATTTTCTATTAGGAATAAAATGTCTTTTTAGATAAAGTATAACAAGTATATTGTTTTTAGTTATCTTAGAGAGTTATTTTGTAACACTTAGACAGCTTTGAATATTTTTGTTGTTCAATAAACTGGTTGAAAGAAAGTAAAAGTGAAATCACTCAGTCGTGTCTCACTCTTTGCGACCCCATGGATTATAGCCTAACATCTAATCTGCTTAATATCTAATCCGCTTTTTGAACTTCTCAAAAGAATATTCATGGCCCCCTGACAAATTCTTCATTATAATAAAATACACAGTTTTATACTGTTTTTCTCATGACTTATTTAAACACTTACTGTGTATGCTTAGGAGGAAGAAGCAGACGTTGAAGGAATTCAGTATAAAACACTACGAACATTTCACCATGGAGTCAGAGTTGATGGCATAGCTTGGAGCCCAGAGACTAGACTTGATTCATTGCCTCCAGTAATCAAGTAAGTTGAAAGTTATTAAATGCAGCATTTATTAATATCCTTTGTGTTAAGTGATCTGAAGCCTCTGATCATGGGGACGTTTTTCCTCCATCACCGCAACTCCAGGTATTAGGTATTTTAATATTTGCTATTATTTCATAATTTAAGCTTATTGTTTACATTTGTGACTTATATGCAGACGTAACAGTGATGCCTTGAAGCATGTGTTTGAGCCTGACTACAAAGCTGTTTATGTGAGATTCCTATGAATCATAAATTCTTCACTGATTTACCACTTATTGAAAGTGCAGCTTTGTTAAAATAACTAAATTTGATTGAGTCATTAATCACCCTTACTGCCCCATACATAAAATGAGGAAAGAAAAGTGAAGGCGCTCAGTCATGTCCAACTCTTTGCGACCCCGTGGACTGTAACTTACCAGGCTCCTCTGTTCATAGGATTGTCCAGGCAAGAATCCTGGAGTGGGTTGCCATTTCCTTCTCCAGGAGATCTTCGCGACCCAGGGATTGAACCCGGGTCTCCCGCATTGTAGGCAGATGCTTTACCATCTGAGCCACCAACTGTAGTTCTAATCCTTGGGCTTCAGTTTTGTGGAAAGCATTTGAAAAGAATGACTGCTTTTTGAGAAAAAAATTAACACACTTGCTGAGGCCTTCTTCACAAAGGCAATGATATGTCAGGTTATTTAAGGTCTGTTACAAAACACTAACCTTATTTCCATAAATGTCAAATCTAAAATGTATGTCTTCTTTTAGTAAACAGTATTTAACAATCATAATTTAGCTCTTACTGAGCTAACCTAATTTTTTTAAATTAAGAAATAATTTACATACAGTGAACTCAATTCTTAAAGGAACAGTTTGATCAGTGTTGACAAACACATGTACTTTTATAACCTAGATGCTAGTAATACATAGCATTTCTGTGACCCCCAAAAGATTCTTTGTGCTCCTTCTGGTTAATCTCTGTACCCCGTCCCCTGCCCAAGCAACTATTCATCCAATTTCTGTTATCAGAAATTAGTTTTGCCTAATTGATCTATTTCTTCCAATGACTCTTAATTAATCATTGAAAAGGCATGGTACCAGAGATTTACCAACATATCTGGATTTCTAGATTAGGAGACTTGTTTTAACTTAAGCTTCATTTAAATTAAATTAGATGTTTTAGGTGAGAAAAAAATATTAGCTTTAATGCAGTCAAAACTTGAGGAATTTAGATCCATATGATACTCATTTACCTAAAGACAATTGGAAATAAGCTCTGTTTTTCAATATAGACATACAAAAGCTTCCCAGCTGGCTCAGTGATAAAGAATCCACCTACCAATGCAGGAGACATGGGTTTGATACCTAGAGGGAAGATCTCCTGGAGGAGGAAATGGCAACTGTTCTGGTGGAAATGGCAACCCCCTCCAGTATTCTTGCCTAGAGAATCCTGTGAACAGAGGAGCCTGGTGGGCTGCTGTCCATAGGGTCGCATAGAATCGCACACGATTGAAGCGACTTTGCATACATGCATGCATTGGAGAAGGAAATGGCAACCCACTCCAGTGTTCTCGCCTGGAGAATCCCAGGGACGGAGGAGCCTGGTGGGCTGCCGTCTAGGGGGTCACACAGAGTCGGACACGACTGAAGCGACTTACAGCAGCAGCCAGTGTTCTTGCCTGAAAAATCCCATGGACAGAGCTGCCTGGCAGGCTATAATCCTTGGGGTCTCAAAGAGTCAGACACGACTGAGAGATTGAACAGATACACGTACATACAGATATATAAGTTATTTCTTCCTCAGCCATAATCTGCCATGCTAAGAATCTAAGAATTTTAGGATTAATGGCAAACTAGTTAAAAAATAGTTGTTTATTGCTTAGTTTGTTTTGTAATATACATTGATGTACATCTAAACAATAACCTTAATAGGGTCAATATGATAATACTCCAACTTTTAGTAATAAATACACCAGTGTTATTAGATATAAAAAGATTATTATCTTTCATCTAATTTAGTGAATTTAGTGTATCTTAAAGTAAGAAGGCTTATAGATAACTGAAGGAAGCAAAGACTAAGATAGATGTATAACTATATTTTTATATCTTATATTGACCTAGCTAAAAGAAGATACTTTTTTAAACCCATTATTTTAAACCTTTAAGAAAAAGTTAAATGTTGTGATTTATAATAAAATTCTATGCTTTTATAATTAAAGAGACAAATCTAATATACTAATATTTTTATGTTTTCCAAAAGAAATTTGTGTCCCCTACTTTTAGCCATAGTTGTATAACAGATTTTACAGTGGAGCCATAGCATCCCCCTTCTGCCCAAACAAAAGCATGATTATGAGTCATGAAGATAGCTCTGGTGCTTAAAGGTGGGAAGCACTTACCTAGACTAAAAATGGCCTTATTTTTGTTTTCTTACTTCCAGATTTTGTACTTCTGCTGCTGATATGAAAATTAGATTATTTACTTCAGATCTTCAAGATAAAAATGAATACAAGGTATGTTGACAAGTTTAATTTGTAAATCTATTTTAAAACATTTATTATTTCTGCTTTTTTATTGAATTTATCCCAATTTAAAATGGCTTTATGTTTGTCTTTGAAATATGTAGTTTAGAATCTCATTAATTCTATTTTAGGCTATAGTAAGGAACTAGTATCATAGTAAGGACTGCGAATTATAAATCTAATATCACTTATTAAATTACAGTAGTAGGTAAGCACAGAAATGAGAGGGAACTAGAAACTTTGTGTAATAGACATGAACACACATAGAGTAAGAGGTGAACTTGACAGGAACAAGCTCAGTACAGCGCAGTGCAAGGCAGGACCACAAAGTGGTTAAAAGCACAGACACAGGAGCCAGAACATCTGGTTTGAAGCCCAGCTGTGCCACCTTAGTAACAGTATGACTTTGGTCAAATTCCCAATCTCTTGTTCTCATTTCCTTACCTGTAAAATGAGGATGATCATAGCATCTGCTTCATGGGATTATGAGCATTGGCTAAGCTAATTCATATAAAACACTTAGAACAGTGCTTTTTACATAGTAAGCCCTGTATGTGAGTTTTCTATTGGTATGATCAATAACCCTGTAAGATAAGTCAGATGGAGAAAGACAAATACTATATGATTGGACTTATGTGAGGAGCTCTTCTTAAAGCTGAACTCATAGAAACAGAAAATAGAGTGGTGGTTGTCAGGGCCTGGAGGGAGGAAATGGGGAGACAATGATGGAAGGGTACAGACCTCCAGTTTTAAGAGAAGTAAGTTCGGGGGGGGGGGGGTCTACTGTATGTCATGATGAGTATAGTTAACAATACTGTATTATATCTTGCAAGTTGCTAAAAGACTAGATCTTAAATATTCTCACCGCAAAACAAAAGTAATTTTGTGAGGTGATAGAAGTATTAACTAACCCTATCATGGTAGTCATTTAACTAACCCTGTTACGGTAATCATTTCACAGTGTATGTTTGTATCATCATGTACTAATCATCATGTTATACACCTTAAACTTACATAGTGTTATATATCTCAATAAAGTGGGGAGAAATTCATTAAATACCTCTCAGTTTGGATTGAAATTGAGTCATGTTTTTTTATAAGAACAGTATTGCCTTCCTGACTTTCTAGTAAATAAAACCTATGAATAATATTATAAAACAAAGGTAAACTATAAACCTAATCATTTAGAAAACAGTAAAAAGTTATGCTCTAAGTTATATACAGTAGGCTATATACAATTTTACCGTAATAAATGCACTGTATATATTAGTTTATTTAAAGCCATATCAGTGAATATCTAAGTGTACAGTGACACATAGAATTTTGACCCATTAAAAGTCAATAGTTATTAACTATTATTGCCAGTTTGAAAAGACATTAAATAGTTAATGTGATGTGGCGTAAAAACTGTGAGATAAGCTCTGAAGAAGGACCTGGACTTGTTAAACTTACACCAGAATGTTTGAATGAAATCCTTTTTTTCTCCCTCATTTCCAAATAGTTCAGTTCAGTTCAGTCGCTCAGTCGTGTCTGACTCTTTGCGACCCCGTGAATCGCAGCATACCAGCCCTCCCTGTCCATCACCAACTCCCGGAGTTCACTCAGTAGTACCAAATAGAATTACTTTATTAATCTTAGAACTAAGATCAAATTCAAGTGTCTAAAAGGTAAATAGGAAACAAAAACAATATCCATTAAATTATTTAAATATCTGATATCTGACAGGCCTGGTCAGGATTTCAGTTTTAAAGATTTAGACTAATTGGACCTTAACCTGCATGCATAGTCCTCTAACTTACAACTTCCCATTTGCTCCTTCTGTGGCCAAAAGAGGGTTTCTGGGTTATTGTGATAATGGGCTTATAATTCTAGCTGTCTAAAGTGCTGGCAGTCACATTGAACAAATAAATAAAAACTGTAGAAGATGAAGTCCTTGCTATGTGTTTATTAGGTAGCTGCCAGTGTACAGAACAGCAGGTATGAGATAGAAAATCAAAAGGGGACTCTTATTTCAGGGCTCCTAGAAAGTTCTCCTGGCTTTAACTTTTGTATAAGCTTTATGTAATAAGTGAGAAATGAGGTGATTTGAGGACAGGTACAGTTAAAAAAATAAAAACAAAGAATGTGTGTTTTTGTAAGAAATGCATACTAGAAAAGATCAAGCTAATAACAGTGTGTTGAATGATCAGCTTCTTTCCAAGATAAACCTTCCAAAAAAGTGGGTGTATAAATCATGTTTTAAAAATGGCAGATTACTTAAGAAATATTTATAGAAAAGAGAAGCATGCAGTGAAGTAAAAATATTAGGTCGGAATATTGTAGATTATTTTCTTGTGTTCTTACTAACTTTTCCCCTGATGTCAGGTTTTAGAAGGCCATTCAGATTTCATTAATGGTTTGGTATTTGATCCCAGAGAAGGCCAAGAAATTGCAAGTGTGAGTGATGATCATACATGCAGGTATGTTGCTTACAACAAAATTTTTGAATTTTCATCTTATGTTAATGAGAATTACGTTTTAAAAATTAAAGAAAATGTAAATTTCTACATATATTCCACAAAATGTTATAAAAGAAGCATACTTTATTTAAAGTGTAAGTATGGCACCAACAGGAGTTTCAAAACCAGTACGTTGAATTCTCATCTCAGTTAATGGAAAATTCCCTAGCTAGTTCTTGAGTGCCTCTCTCCCTCTTATTTTAGGTTTGCGCGTTTATGAAATCTAAGTATATATCAGGTCAAACATTGAACAGGATCAGTAGGCTAATAAAAGGCATTTGCCATTCTGTGAAATTATTTCACAGATTATATCTGGTAAGTTAATGTTTAATAATGAACTGAGAATCTCATTTACTAAAGCAAGACTCATAAGGAATTTAGTGTTTTGACAAATTCAAAAGTCTCTTTCTAAAGCTTTTCTGTAGATATTCAATATTATATTCTTCCACCTTACCACCCCCACCCCTCACCCCTGCCTAGATTGAACAGATGAGGTAGCTATAACATTTTACTAGTGCCTAAAGCTGGAGAATATCACAAGTAAAGAACAAGATGAAGACCAAGTGTAGGAGGTGGAAATAAGCTAAGGAATCAGAAGTAAAGCAGTCATTAGAGAAATGCCAGTTGCCTCGTTTGCTTTAACAGTGCTGTGAGCAAACTGAACCCCCCCCCCACACACACACACAAAGAAAACAAAAATCACTGCTCTGCTATTTTGCATAGTTTTAATATTTGATAAAACTATGTCAAAATTGCTGCTGCTGCTAAGTTGCTTCAGTCGTATCCGACTCTGTGCGACCCCATAGACGGCAGCCCACCAGGCCCCACCGTCCTTGGGATTCTCCAGGCAAGAATACTGGAGTGGGTTGCCATTTCCTTCTCCAATGCATGAAAGTGAAAAGTCAAAGTGAAGTCGTTCAGTCGTGTCCGACTCTTAGCGACCTCATGGACTGCAGCCTATGAGGCTCCTCCGTCCATGGGATTTTCCAGGCAAGAGAACTGGAGTGGGGTGCCATTGCCTTCTCCGTTGTCAAAATTGCTAGTATTTATAAATACTTGTACAAATATAAAACTACTAAGTATGTGTCCTTTCACATTGGAAGTAAAGCCACTAACTTCTTTTTAAATTTTAATCTTCTCAGTAGCTCTTTTTAAAGTTATAGAGTCATAGGCCATCATTTTTTATGTACTGCCTGTTAAGATTTTCATGTCAGAGACATAAAAGATTTACATAACATTAAGATACTAGAGTCCCAAGTGTTAAAAAACTGAGTTTGTATAGAGACGAAAGAGTTAGTGGGACTATTTTTTAATGTAAAACTTAAATTAGATCACTAGAAAGAAATAATGACACTTTAGTTCTCTAACACATGGAGTTTCCTAATCACAGCATTTGGAATAATGAAATCTTTGAAGGGGGAAAATGAGTGTCTTTGCAAGCCAAGGAATATCCTTTCAATAGTGAATACCCACCAGAGACTTGGGATTACATTCAGAGGTCTGTGATTTTTTATTTCTTGTAGGATACTTTGGGATCTTTGTAGAATAGTAAAATTGTCCTAAAATTTGGGGGACTAGCAGAGGGTTGCCACCTTTTTATTTTGTCAAGTGATAAGAATTTTTTTAAAGTCTACTGCCTTCTATTATTATCATTTTATTTTAAAAAAATCATTATTACTCTAAATAGGAGAAAGGACTTAACTTCAAAATGAGACCTTTAATTTAAATCAATTTAACTTAAAATTTATTATGTTGCTCCTAATTGTCTTGCTTTGCTAGCCTGTGGTTGATGGTATTACTGTTGAATAAATACTTACTCTCCCATCCATGCTCCTGCGGACAGAGACTTTGCTTGCTCTGTTGACCTTAGCCATGAGACTTGTTGAAGCCACTGTAATGTTAGCAGATGTGACTCAACCAGACACTTTAAATAAACATGTCCTAGATAGCTACTGGCCCCAGAGTGAGAAATACATTAAGCAGAGATGGACCCATCTGGCATTATGAAATAAGAGTGTCCCCAGACCCATAAGCAATAAATGCATGCCTATTTTTGTAAGTCTGAGATACTTGAGGTTGATAATATCATTGCAGCAGTGGCTGGGGAGCTAAATACAGTATTTATCAGCTTAATTTGCCAACCAGAGGGACAATTCTGATTGGCTTTCAGAGTCAAACCTCTTGGACTAAAAGCTAAACTATACAGATAAGATCTTTAAAAGAAACAGAAGATGTAGCTAAATCAAGAAGTTTAAGAAAGAGTAGTAACATACACTCTCAAAGTAACAAAGAAAGTAGGAATTCTGAGGGGACAAACTACCATAGAAAAATGTTTCAGTACAACTGTCTCCATTAACTCAAAGTATACAATTACCGAGTGACAAAGACACCAGCCAAATGGCAGCTCTGCAATTTGGGTAGAAGAAATAGCCAAATATATCCCAGGAATCATTCCTATCATTGTACTAAAGTGATGTCTACTGGAGTCTGGATCTGTGTATGTTGGTGATAAAGGTACCTTAGTGAAATCCTTGTGCAATCATATTCAAAACTTGTGTCATCTTGGATTTAGAATTGTATGCCGGTGATACCATGCTTTTAAAGAACATGCTAAATAGAATAACTAGGTCAATAAAGAAGTAGAGGATTTTAACATTTTAAATAAGCTGTACCTAACAGACATATATAAAACATCCAAACACTCCCAACATCAGCCAAATGTACATTCTTCTCAAGTGCACCTGGAACACATAAAAATAAACCATCTATTAGTCCTCAAAGCTAGGTTTTTAATCACACAAAGTATCTTCTTTAATCACAGTGTAATGAACTAAAAACCTTTAACAGAAGGAAAAGCTACAGGTACATGAAAAGTGAATAACACACTCTCATTAAACAGCCAATAAGTCAAAAAGGAAATCACAAAGGAAATTAGATTTCACTTTGAGATGAGTGAAGAAACATAATATCCAGAATTTATAGGATGCAGTAAAAGCAGTGCTCAGAGGGAAATTTATAGCTGTGAACACTTACATTAAAAAGAACTCAAATTAATAACCTAAATTGATACCTTACGAAGCTTAAAAAGAAGAAACCCAAAACTAACAGGAGTAAGGAAATAAGAAAGATTAGAACAAAGATTAACAAAATAGGGAATGGGGAATAATAGAGTCAATGACATCAAAAGAGGTTCTTTGAAAATATATAACAAAATTAGCAAACCTTTAGCTAGAGAAACAAAGAGAGAATACTATAAGTGGTAAAAATCAGGAAAAGTGGGAACATTACTACTAACCTTACAGAAATAAAAAGGATTATAAGAGAGTACTATAAATAGTTAAATACCAACAAATCAGATAACCTAGGTGTCTTGGACAAATTCTTAGAAACACAAAACTGCCAAAACTCAAGGGGAAAAAAAAAAGAAAATCTAAATAGACCTATAAAAAATAAACAATCGATAATCAAAAATTTCTCAACTAAGAAAGCCCAGGACAAGATTCTTCACTGGTAAATTCTGCCAAACATTTAAGGAAGAATTAACACCTGTCTCTCAAATGCTTACAGAAAGTAGAATAGGAGGAAACACTTTCTGACTCATTCTGTGAGGCCATCATTATCCTGATAACCAAAGCCAGACAAAGACTTCATAAAAAAAGAAAACTGCACACCAGTATTCCTTACAAATATAGATGCAAAATCCTCAATAATATACAGCTAAAACTAGAAAACTCTTAGAAGAAGAAAGCAGGGACAAAGCTTTAGGATCTTGGATTTGGTAATAGTTTCTTAAATATGACAAAAAAAAAACACATCTATTAAAAATAAATAAATTGGGCTTCATCAGAATTTATAACTTTTGAATACCAGAGGACCCTGTCAAGGGAGTGAAAAGATATTCCACTGAATGGGAAAATGTATTTGCAAATTATATATCTAATTAAAGTGTCATCCAAGATATACAAGAAACTCTTCTAATTCAATTATAAAGAGACAAACAACCCAATTTAGAAAAAAATATATGCAAAATACATGAATAGATGATTCTTCTGAGAAGATATATAAATTGCTGACAAGCACATGAAAAGATGCTGAATGTCATTAGGGAAATGAAAATCAAAATAAAGTACCACTGAGCACTAAGATAACTATAAACACAAAGGAAAAAGCAAGTGTTGACAAGAATGTGAAGAAACTGAAACCCTCATACTTTGCTGGTAGGAATGTAAAATGGTGTAGCCATCATGGAATAGAGTTTGGCAGTTCCTCAAAATGTTAAACATGTAACCCAGCATTTCCAATCCTTGGTATAGACCCAAGAGAATTAAAAACAGGTGTTTATTCAAATGAAAACTTACAAAGGAATGTTCTTAGCAGCACTATTCACAATAGCTAAAAGGTGAGGCAACCCAGATGTCCATCAGTAAATGAATGGACAAATAAATGTATATCCATACATGGGCTTCCCTGGTGGCTCAGATGGTAAAGAATCTGCCTATAATGCAAGAGACTTGGGTTCGATCCCCTGGGTTGGGAAGATCCCATGGAGGAGAGTATGGCAACCTGCTCCAATATTCTTGTCTGGAGAATCCCCATGGCCAGAGGAGTCTGTCAGGCTACAGTCCATGAGGTCACAAAGAGTTGGACATGACTGAGCGACTAAGCACAGATATCCACACATTGAAATACTGTTCACCTGTAAACAAAAATGAATATAGATACATGCTACACCATAGATGAAACTTGAAAACACTATGTTAAGTGAAAGTAGCCAGAGATAAAATACTCTGTGTTTCCATTAGGTAAATTCTCCAGAAGCAGCAGATCATTAGACAAAACAGATTAGTGGCTGCCAGGAAGTTGGAGGACCAGACATAGGAATGACTGCTTAATGAGTCCAGTGTTTCCTTTTGGGATTATGAAAATGTTCTAGAACTAGATAGTGGTGGTGGTTGCACAACATTGTGAATGTGCTAAGTGCTCCTGAACTATTTTAAAACTATTTAAATGGTGAATAAAATTTTTTAAATACTAAGCTTTATTATGTAATCCAACAATATGAAACAGTGCTACAAGATGGATTCTTAACGTTTTGTACTATAAAGAGCAGAAAGAATGTTTCTTTCTGCAACTCAAAAAAAAAAAATTCTTTTTCATACACTGTTGATCTGTGCATATCTTCAGATGTTTGACTTTGACCTTTTCAAGGAGACACAATATTATAATCAGCTAAGAGATTTGTGGCCTTAGGGACACCATTTCAAAACACTCTATCCTTTCAAGAGGTTCATAAAACTTAACCTATTTTATTGAAAATTCCCAAATTCTGATTCAGAATGAAGATGGTCTCACTTGTACTAATGTCTCAATCTATCCATTAAAAGTTGGCACTTGTTTGTCTCTTGATACAGAGACTGAATGTATAGAGAATAAATGAATATGTAGACTAATTCATCCAGACAGCAAATGTCAAGTATCTACTATGCGCCAGGCACTGTGCTAGGTTCTTGGTAATCACCGATATATTTTTAAACCTGTGAATAATCATTTCAGAACCATTTTAAGCTTCTCTAAGACTCACACAGGTGTTTTATTTCCTGTAAATGAATTATAATAAAAATAATATTACTAAATATTTTATGGAGTACTTTACTGCATACTAACCAACACTGAGTGCCTTACCTATGTAAGTTTATTTAATTTTTACAACACGTCTGAGATAGGTTATATTTTTACCTTCCATTTATAAGATGAGGATACAGGGCATAGAGAGGCTAATAATTTGTGGAAAGGGACATAGCTGTTAAGGAGAGGAACTCGAGTATCAGGCAGTCTGACTGTACTACCTGCACTCTTAATTCATTCACCCTTCTCAGTGGCAATTTTCAAATTCATCCTGTGAGAAGATAGTATTTGTATCTAATAATATTTTAGATACTTCTTACTAATGTGCATTCTGTAATATGACTTTTTATTTAAGATTTCATCTAGTTTTAATATTCTGTAATATCTGCAAGTTCTTAAGAAAATTGAGTTCTCATTTAAAAGTTCTTTATCTGTCCCAATATTACCTTTTTTAAACATTTTCTAAAGTGTACTATACAATTTTGGGGGGCAGTCCTAAGATGGCAGAGGAATAGGACGGGGAGACCACTTTCTCCCCCACGAATTCATCAAAAGAACATTTGAACGCTGATTAAATTCCACAAAACAACTTCTGAATGCAGGCAGAGGACATCAGGCACCCAGAAAAGCAGCCCATTGTCTTCAAAAGGAGGTAGGAAAAAATATAAAAGGTAAAAAGAGAGACAAAAGAGGTAGGGATGGAGATCCGTCCCGGGAAGGGAGTCTTAAAAAAGAGAGAAGTTTCCAAACACCAGGAAACATTCTCACTGGTGAGTCTGTGGCAAGCCTTGGAACCTCAGAGGGCAACATAACCGGGAGGAAAAATAAATAAATAATTAAAACCCACACATTAAGTGCCCAACAGTAACTCCCAGCAGAGAAGCAGCGCAGATGCCTGTATCCACCACTAGCAAGTGGGGGCTGGGCAGGGAGGCACAGGCTGCATTGCTTAGAGTAAGGACCCCGCCTGAATTGCCCCGAGGGCTATCTGATGGAACTAACTAGAGATAGCAAACCAGACTGCAGGATACCCACCCCGCGAAAAGCCCTAACGTAAAACACTGCCAGGCCTGCTCACCAAACAAAGGACTGATTAGAGCTAGCTGGCTGTGGACAGACCCATCCCCCACTGGAGACAAGCAGGTGAGGGCAGCCAGAGCCAGAAGGGATCAGTCATGCCCCAGAGAGGCATCATCTACCAAACTGCAAGCAGGCTTCGTTGCTAACCAAGACTTCTTGGGATTCTGAACGGTCAACATCCACCTGAGAAGGTGCGCTGGTTGTATACCCAGAAAACTGAGCGGCAGGGACGTGGGAAGCCATAAGTCACAGAAACTGCACTAGCCAAACACCTGGTCACCTGAGCTGGTCAGACCTGGGAACAGCACAAAACGCAGGCCCAACCAAGTCTGTGCCTTTGTGGACTACCTGAGTACCTGAACCTGAGTGGCTTAGACCTGGAAAGTGCATACAACCCAGGGCCGGCCTCAGACAGTTCCCAGCAGAGTAACGTAGAGCCTAAGCAGTGTAGACAGGAAAACACACATACCGTGAGCGGGGGCAAACCCAGTGTAGCCGAGACACTGGGACCACTCCCCACAGATGCCAGTGTTATTTGTTTGCAGTGTTCCTCCCTCCCCACAGCATGACTGAACAAGTGAGCCTAAAAAAGTGTCTACCACCACCCCCTTGTATGAGGGCGGAAATTAGACACTGAAGAGACCAGCAAACAGAAGAAGCTAAAACAGATGGAACCGCCTTGGAAGTGACAGGCGACTTGGAGAAGTCTTGAGGCTACTGTAAGAATGAAAACCAGAAGCAGGAGGCTTAAGTCCAAATCCTGAGAACACCAGAGAACTCCTGACTCCAAGGAACATTAATGGACAAGAGCTCATCCAAAAGCCTCCATACCTACACTGAAACCAAGCTCCACCCAAGGGCCAGCAAGCTCCAGAGCAAGACATACCACGCAAGTTCTCCAGCAACACAGGAACATAGCCCTGAGCTTCAATTTACAGGCTGCCAAAGTCACTCAAAACCCACTGACATTTCATAACTTATTACTGGACACTTCATTGCACTCCAGAGAGAAAAAATCCAGCTCCACCCACCAGAACACCCGACACAAGCGTCCCTAACCAGGAAACCTTGACAAGCCACCTATCCAACGCCACCCACAGCCAGGAAACTGCACAATAAAGAGAACTCCACAAACTGCCAGAAGACGGAAAGGCCACCCCAAACACAGCAATATAAGCAAGATGAAGGGGCAGAGAAATACCCAGCAGGTAAAGGAACAGGATAAATGCCCACCAAACCAAACAAAAGAGGAAGAGATAGGGAATCTACCTGATAAAGAATTCCGAATAATGATAGTGAAAATGATCCAAAATCTTGAAAACAAAATGGAGTTACAGATAAAAAGCCTGGAGACAAGGATTGAGACGATGCAAGAAAGGTTTAACAAGGACGTAGAAGAAATAAAAAAGAGTCAATATATAATGAATAATGCAATAAATGAGATCAAAAACACTGGAGGGAACCAACAGTAGAATAATTGAGGCAGAAGATAGGATAAGTGAGGTAGAAGATACAATGGTAGAAATAAATGAAACAGAGAGGAAAAAAGAAAAACGAATTAAAAGACATGAGGACAATCTCAGAGACCTCTGGGACAATGTTAAATGCCCCCGCATTCGAATCAGGAGTCCCAGAAGAAGAAGACAAAAGAAAGACCATGAGAAAATACTTGAGGAGATAATAGTTGAAAACTTCCCTAAAATGGGGAAGGAAATAATCACCCAAGTCCAAGAAGCCCAGAGAGTCCCAAACAGGATAAACCCAAGGCAAATCACCCCAAGACACATATTAGTCAAATTAACAAAGATCAAATACAAAGAACAAATATTAAAAGCAGCAAGGGAAAAACAATAAATAACACACAAGGGGATTCCCATAAGGATAACAGCTGATCTTTCAACAGAAACTCTTCAGGCCAGGAGGGAATGGCAGGACATACTTAAAGTGATGAAAGAAAATAACCTACAGCCCAGATTACTGTACCCTGCAAGGATCTCACTCAAATATGAAGGAGGAATCAAAAGCTTTACAGACAAGCAAAAGCTGAGAGAATTCAGCACCACCAAACCAGCTCTCCAACAAATGCTAAAGGATCTTCTCTAGACAGGAAACACAAAAAGGGTGTATAAACTCGAACCCAAAACAATAAAATAAATGGCAGTGGGATCATACTTATCCATAATTACCTTAAATGTAAATGGGTTGAATGCCCCAACCAAAAGACAAAGACTGGCTGAATGGGTACAAAAAGAAGACCCCTGTATATGTTGTCTACAAGAGACCCACCTCAAAACAAGGGAAACATACGAACTGAAAGTGAAGGGCTGGAAAAAGATATTCCATGCAAACAGAGACCAAAAGAAAGCAGGGGTAGCAATACTCATATCAGGCAAAATACACTTTAAAACAAAGAGTGTGAAAAGAGACGAAGGACACTACATAATGATCAAAGGATCAATCCAAGAAGAAGATACAACAATTATATATGCACCCAACAGAGGAGCACCACAATATGTAAGACAAATGCTAACAAGTATGAAAGGGGAAATTAACAATAACTCAATAATAGTGGGAAACTTTAATACCCCACTCACACCTATGGATAGATCAACTAAACAGAAAAGTAACAAGGAAACACAAACTTTAAATGATACATAGACCAGTTAGACCTAATTGATATCTATAGGACATTTCACCCCAAAACAACGAATTTCACCTTTTCTCAAGCACACATGGAAGCTTCTCCAGAATAGATCACATCCTGGGCCATAAATCCACCCTTGGTAAATTCAAAAAAATTGAAACCATTCCAAGCATCTTTTCTGACCACAATGCAGTAAGATTAGATCCCAATTACAGGAGAAAAACTATTAAAAATTCCAACATATGGACGCTAAACAACACGCTGCTGAATAACCAACAAATCACAGAAGAAATCAAAAAAGAAATCAAAATATGCATAGAAAAGAATGAAAACGAAAGCACAACAACCCAAAACCTGCAGGATACTGTAGAAGCAGTGCTAAGGGGAACGTTCATAGCAATACAGGCATACCTGGAGAAACAAGAAAAAAGTCAAATAACCTAACTCTACTCCTAAAACAACTAGAAAAGGAAGAAATGAAGAACCCCAGGGTTAGTAGAAGGAAAGAAATCTTAAAAATTAGGGCAGCAGCTGCTGCTGCTGCTGTGTCACTTCAGTTGTGTCTGACTCTGTGCAACCCCATAGACGGCAGCCCACCAGATTCTCCCATCCCTGGGATTCTCCAGGCAAGAGTACTGGAGTGGGGTGCCATCGCCTTCTCTGAAAATTAGGGCAGAAATAAATGCAAAAGAAACAAAAGAGACTATAGCAAAAATCAACAAAGCCAAAAGCTGGTTCTTTGAAAGGATAAATAAAATTGACAAACCATTAGCCAGACTCATCAAGAAACAAAGGGAGAAAAATAAAATCAATAAAAGTAGAAATGAAAATGGAGAGATCACAACAGACAACACAGAAATACAAAGGATCATAAGAGACTACTATCAGCAAGTATATGCCAATAAAGTGGGCAACTTGGAAGAAATGGACAAAATTCTTAGAAAGGTATAACTTTCCAAAACTGAACCACGAAGAAGTAGAAAATCTTAACAGACCCATCACAAGCACGGAAATTGAAATTGTAATCAGAAATCTTCCAGCAAACAAAACCCCAGGTACACACGGCTTCACAGCTGAATTCTACCAAAAATTGAGACAAGAGCTAACACCTATCCTACTCAAACTCTTCCAGAAAATTGCAGAGGAAGGTAAACTTCCAAACTCATTCTATGAGGCCACCATCACCCTAATGCCAAAACCTGACAAAGATGCCACAAAAAAAGAAAACTACAGGCCAATATCACTGATGAACATAGATGCAAAAATCCTTTACAAAATTCTAGCAATCAAGCAATCAGAATCCAACACATTAAACAGATCATACATCATGCCCAAGTGGGCTTTATCCCAGGGATGCAAGAATTCTTCAATATCCACAAATCAATCAATGTAATACACCACATTAACAAATTGATAAGTAAAAGTCATATGACTATCTCAATAGATGCAGAGAAAGCCTTTGACAAAATTCAACATCCATTTATGATAAAAACCCTCCAGAAAGCAGGAATAGAAGGAACATACCTCAACATAATAAAAGATATGTATGACAAACCCACAGCAAACCCATTATCCTCAATGGTGAAAACTGAAAGCATTTCCCCTAAAGTCAGGAACCAGAGAAGGGTGCCCACTATCACCACTTACTATTCAACATACTTTTGGAGGTTTGGCCACAGCAATCAGAACAGAAAAAGAAATAAAAGGAATGCAAATTGGAAAAGAAGTAAAACTCTCACTGTTTGCAGATGACATGATCCTCTACATAGAAAACCCTCAAGACTCCACCAGAAAATTACTAGAGCTAATCAATGACTATAGTAAAGTTGCAGGATATAAAATCAACACACAGAAATCCCTTGCATTCCTATACACTAATAATGAGAAAACAGAAAGAGAAATTAAGGAAACAATTTCATTCACCATTGCAATGAAAAGAATAAAATCAGATCAGATCAGATCAGTCGCTCAGTTGTGTCCGACTCTTTTGACCCCGTGAATCGCAGCACGCCAGGCCTCCCTGTCCATCACCAGCTCCCGGAATTCACTCAAACTCACGTCCGTCGAGTCAGTGATGCCATCCAGCCATCTCATCCTCTGTCGTCTCCTTCTCCTCCTGCCCCCAATCCCTCCCAGCATCAGAGTCTTTTCCAATGAGTCAACTCTTCGCATGAGGTGGCCAAAGTACTGGAGCTTCAGCTTCAGCATCATTCCTTCCAAAGAATACCCAGGGCTGATCTCCTTCAGAATGGACTGGTTGGATCTCCTTGCAGTCCAAGGGACCCTCAAGAGTCTTCTCCAACACCACAGTTCAAAAGCATCAATTCTTCGGCACTCAGCCTTCTTCACAGTCCAACTCTCACATCCGTACATGACCACTGGAAAAATCATAGCCTTGACTAGACGAACCTTTGTTGGCAAAGTAATGTCTCTGCTTTTGAATATGCTATCTAGGTTGGTCATAACTTTCCTTCCAAGGAGTAAGCGTCTTTTAATTTCATGGCTGCAGTCACCATCTGCAGTGATTTTGGAGCCCAGAAAAATAAAGTCTGACACTGTTTCTACTGTTTCCCCATCTATTTCCCATGAAGTGGTAAAATACTCAGGAATATATCTACCTAAAGAAACAAAAGACCTATATATAGAAAACTATAAAACACTGATGAAAGAAATCAAAGAGGACACAAATGGAGAAATACACTGTGTTCGTGGATTGGAAGAATCAATATAGTGAAAATGAGTATACTCCCCAAAGCAATCTGTAGATTCAGTGCAATCCCTATCAAGCTACCAATGGTATTTTTCACAGAGCTAGAACAAATAATTTCACAATTTGTATGGAAATACAAAAAACCTCAAATAGCCAAAGCAATCTTGAGAAAGAAGTATGGAACTGGAGCAATCAACCTGCCTGACTTCAGGCTCTACTACAAAGCCACAGTCATCAAGACAGTATGGTATTGGCACAAAGACAGAAATATAAATCAATGGAACAAAATAAAAAAATCAGAAATAAATCCACGCACCTATGTACACCTTATCTTTGACAAAGGAGGCAAGAATATACAATGGAGAAAAGACAATCTCCTTAACAAGTGGTGCTGGGAAAACTGGTCAACCACTTGTAAAAGAATGAAATCAGAACACTTTCTAACACCATACACAAAAATAAACTCAAAATGGATTAAAGATCTAAACGTAAGACCAGAAACTATAAACTTCTAGAGGAGAACATAGGCAAAACACTCTCCGACATACATCACAGTAGGATCCTCTATGACCCACCTCCCAGAATATTGGAAATAAGAGCAAAAATAAACAAATGGGACTTAATTAAAATTAAAAGCTTCTGCAGAAAAAAGGAAACTATAAGCAAGGTGAAAAGACAGCCTTCAGAATGGGAGAAAATAATAGCCAAGGAAGCAACTGACAAAGAATTAATCTCAAAAATATACAAGCAACTCCTGCAGCTCAATTCCAGAAAAATAAATGACCCAATAAAAAAATGCGCCAAAGAACTAAACAGACATTTCTCCAGAGAAGACATACAGATGGCTAACAAACACATGAAAAGATGCTCAACATCACTCATTGTCAGAGAAATGCAAATCAAAACCACAATGAGTACCATTTCACGCCAGTCAGAATGGCTGCGATCCAAAAGTCTACAAGCAATAAATGCTGGAGAGGGTGTGGAGATAACGGAACCCTCTTACACTGTTGGTGGGAATGCAAACTAGTACAGCCACTATGAAGAACAGTGTGGAGATTCCTTAAAAAACTGGAAATAGAACTGGCGTAGGACCCAGCAATCCCACTGCTGGGCATACACACCGAGGAAACCAAAATTGAAAGAAACACGTGTACCCCAGTGTTCGTCGCACCATTATTGTTTACAATAGCCAGGACATGGAAGCAACCTAGATGTCCATCAGCAGATGAGTGGATAAGAAAGCTGTGGTGGCCCTGGGGGCGGGGCCTCGGCCGCCTCCTCAGCTTGGGCGGAGCAGTGATGGCGGCCACCACCGGGTCGGGGAGGCCGCAGGGGGCGGGGAACCAGGTCAGCGGAAGCTGCTGCCGCCGCCTCCTCAGCCCCATACTCCTCCACCGCCTCCCCAGCCGCTGCAGAAAGAGGCGGCAGCCCCTATGGATGATGGGTTCCTGAGCCTGGACTCGCCCACCTATGTCCTGTACAGGGACAGAGCAGAATGGCCTGATATAGATCCAGTGTCGCAGAATGATGGCCCCAATCCAGTGGTCCAGATCATTTATAGTGAGAAATTTCAGGACGTCTGTGATTATTTCTGGGCTGTCCTGCAGCGGGACGAGAGAAGTGAGCAGGCTTTTAAATTAATCAGAGATGCTATTGAGTTAAATGCAGCCAGTTACATAGTGTGGCATTTCCGGAGTGTTCTCTCAAAGTCACTTCAGAAGGATCTACATGAGGAAATGAACTACACGTCTCGGCAATAATTGAGCAGCGGCCCAAAAACTATCAAGTTTGGCATCATAGGTGAGTGCTGGTGGAATGGCTGAGGGACCCATCTCAGGAGCTTGAGTTTATTGCGGATATTCTTACTCAGGGTGCAAAGAATTACCATGCCTGGCAACACCGACAGGTTATTCAGGAATTTAAACTTTGGATAATGAGTTGCAGTATGTAGACCAACTTCTCAAAGAGGATGTGAGAAATAACTGTCTGGAACCAAAGATATTTCATAATTTCTAACAGTACGGGCTACAATGATCATGCTATATTGGAGAGAGAAATCCAGTACACTCTGGAAATGACCAAACTAGTCCCACATAATGAAAGTGCGTGGAATTATTTGAAAGAGATTTTGCAGGGTCATGGTCTTTTCAAATATCCCAATCTGTTAAATCAATTACTTGCTTTACAACCAAGTCACAGCTCTCCCTACTTAATTGCCTTTCTCATGGACATCTATGAAGACATGCTAGAAAACCAATGTGACAACAAGGAGGAAATTCTTAATAAAGCATTAGAGGTAAAAACAAAAAAAAGGCTGTGGTACATATACACAATGGAGTATTACTCAGCCATTAAAAAGAATACATTTGAATCAGTTCTAATGAGGTGGATGAAATTGGAGCCTATTTCAGAGTGAAGTAAGCCAGAAAGAGAAACACCAGTACAGTATAGTAACACATATATATGGAATTTAGAAAGGTATTAATGATAACCCTGTATGCGAGACAGCAAAAGAGACACAGATGTATAGAACAGTCTTTTGGACTCTGGGAGAGGGCGAGGGTGGGATGATTTGGGAGGATGGCATTGAAACATGTATAATATCATATGTGAAACGAAACACCAGTCCAGGTTCAATGCATGATACAGGATGCTTGGGGCTGGTGCACTGGGATGACCCAGAGGGATGATATGGGGAGGGAGGTGGGAGGGGGATTCAGGATGGGGAGTGCATTTACACCAGTGGCATATTCATGTCAGTGTATGGCAAAACCAATAGAATATTGTAAAGTAAAGAATGAGGAAAAAAAAAGTGTACTATACAATTTTGAATGAACCTCATAGAAAATATAACCTATCAAAATATATAATGATAAAAATATTTTGATTGTACATTTCTCTAAAATATTTTAATATTATATAAGTGTTTTAATTATATTACATATATCTATAAAAAAAAAAAGTAGTTATAGAATAGCAGTACAGTGTATATGTGTTCAGACATGACCACATAAGATATGGTAACATGTAGTCTTTGTCACTCTTTACAAGGAATAAATTTGAGTATTAGAAACATAAGATAACAGGAAAATGTAAGGCAGAGGCAAAGCTGCCAAGCTGCACAATTCCAGGGCTATGGCTTACAGAGTACAATGTAAATAGTGCCATCTGGAGTTCTGCAATGTGATAACCTTGAGCAAAACTTGGTATTAGACTAAAAACTGAAGTCAGTAGTAATAAAAAAAAAAAATGTAGTATGGGAAGTGAAAGAGTATGGAAATAAAGGCTAATCAAAATAGAAATAACTTGACAAGACAGATTATAGGATGTCAAGTTGAAAAAATAGGGAAGGATAATATTCTTGCAAAGTAGCCAATTTTTATATGGATGGTGTCAGAGTAATTCACTGTTATGACATGGGATGGAACACTAACAAAGATTGAAAAAAATATATTTCCTATCTTGAAATGGCCCCACCTAGTATTTCTCAATTTTACTGTGACATGCAAAAGTCATGTAGAATGGCTAGCATCCCTGGTTCCCTTTCACTAAATGCTTGTAGCACCCCACTCATTAGGACAATCAGAAATGTTGTAACTAGGTGTTGGAACCATGCCCTGTTGAGAAATTTTGATTCAGTTAATAGTAAGTGATCATACTAAGTGTTTTATACAAATTAATTCATTTATTCCTCAAAAATACTATTTGGTAGATTCTCCAATTGAAGTTTTGATCTTTTCATATTATTGAAAAAGCAAATGTTCATATTATTTCTATGCCCTGATCAAAATCAAGCATTATGTAGGGTTTAATAAAATTGATAGAATTATACTTAGTGTAATGTGTACAGACATGTTATCATCTTCTGCTTGGGAAGAATTTATCATTTTTGAAGGATACCTTTGCTAAAACACTCCAGTACCAACTCTTGAAACAAAGATGTCATATTCATTCATATGTCATTAGGCCAACTTTCAGATAAGGAGCAAGAAAGGAGAAACGGAGTTTTGTAGAGGACAAGGAAAATGATCCTAGAGTAGACTGCCCTTTTCACTAAGGGATTTTACAGGATCAGCCATGCTTGACTACCCTAGAGTCATCCCAGCCCTAGAAGAGTACCCTCTTAAGTATTTAGTGAGTGAGTGAAGGAATGAATACAATCCTTTATCTGTCACCATGTCTTTATAAAAAAAATGCCATTACCAAACAAACATCTGACAGATGTGTTTAAGAAAAGAATTCCCAAGTAAATCATAGGATTGCTAGTCATTCGGCCTCACGTTAGAACACCATTCTTTTTATGGTCCCTCTTCATGTTCTCCATATATAGATCTATCATATACATACATTTATGTACAGGAAAATATAAGTACTAGTACTTCAAATTATGACCTAGAATCATCTGAAGAAAGTTAAAATTATTATTTTTGAGAGGTAAGTAAATGCATATTTAGAAAGATTTATTATCCCCCTCCTTCCCAAAGAAGGTAAAAATGGTGTTTAAGTATTTACTGGGTTAAGCTTATTATTTTAAAAACTCACTAATACAGAACATTTCATTCCTAGTCAGTGCCAAATAACAGATGTTCTTGTATATTAAAAACAGTACCGTTCTGTAAGAACAAGTCAGATCAACAAGTATTTATTAAACATGTTTAGTATAGCCAACATTTAGTACTTTGGGGGATACAAAAGAAATAGAAGATGCAGTACTCACTGTAACTACAGAAGATGTCAGAACTAAATACATTTCCTCCTCCTCCTCCCCAGTAATCTTTTAAAATATTAGATAAAATTTATGGTGAAGGAAAAGTGGCTTCCAAAAACCAAGGAATTCTTAGTTCAAGACTAAAATAATAGAGGCATGTAGTGTGCCATTCACTTTGTCTATAAAACACGGAATATTGGTAGTTGTCATGCTCTAGCTGTCATCAATTTAACTAAAATGGGAGGAAGGGTAAGACATAAAAAATAATGGTTTTTTTAGGAATATAACCAAATTGCTAGATAAGGGAATACTAAATTACCTTAGATATCCACTAAGCCAATAATGCTGTTTTTTGAAAATTATTACGAGAGAAATAGAATGTTTATCAACTGTCTTCTATACATCCCATGTTAGCTAAATTCTTCCCATAATACTTCTGCTCATGTATATTTGCATCTTTAAGATCCACAGTTAAGACAGTGTTCCTCCCCGAACCCCACCCCAGCTAAGATCACAAAATAAGTGATTTACTTAAAATTAGTCCTTATGGGAAAGAGAGAAAAATGAAGACTGAGAACCTTCTTAAGATAGGCCAAGAGAGCATTGCTTGGAAGATCAATCTGCATTTAGGAGCAGTTAAATGATGCCTGATAATTACAGGTACAAAGTGAAATCAGGAGAATGTATACTATTCATTATAATGTATGGTTAAATAATTACAGAAATAAAGTTTTCTGCTTGTCTTCTAAAATTTCCTCTAGTTTTTTATAACATTTTGAATCAAGATTAATTATTTCATAGTTCTAATAAGAGCTTTAAGAATGAGATAAAAGAGACAGCTTGTATTGAATTTACCTCTAGTGAGTGAAACATAAGGATTTAATGTCTTTATAAGAACCATCCAAAAATTATAGTAAACTCTTTTGATCACCTTTGCAGATCTCTGTTATGTCGAGGCCATGAAATAGTGTGTTAATAAAAGATTGCAATAGAGTGAAAAGTTATAAAATGATGCATTTTCTGAAATTTTATATGATCGTGTACTGGTAATACCACTGTGGTGTTCAGCCCTTTGGTCTCTCACGTGCTCTTGCAGATGAAATATAAAACCAGTGCTTCATAAAGCGTATTACCCTATCCGTGACTGCAGTAACTTAAGCTTGCTTTTTAGCCATTGTAGCCATTGTGTGGTTGTAAGAAGTGAATTGTACAAATAATAACCATATTCTTGAAACATATCCATTCAGGTTTATTTTGAAAGTCCACTAATGTAACTGATAAGGAGTACCTTCCCTCTTTTGTAGCATATAGTTAAATAACTTACAAAGTATATCAAAATTTTTCTTCAAAGTAATGAAAGGCGATTATTTCCTGGGTAGTATTACTGGTGTTTGTGTTAAGGTTTATGTTAGTTAAAGGAAAAGTCCTTTTATTCTGAATTCCTTGAAGATGAAATAACTAAATATCTGTTTGAAAACTACCATATGCTATTTCTTTGCAGTTGAGAGTTTAATTTCGAGGTTTATTTTTAAATCTGACAAAATATCTCACAATTCCTATGCTTCAGAAATGTTTGTCTTTGTAAGTTAAATAAGATGTCACTTCTCCTCTGGGGTGGCCCTCAGGTATGATAAATTGGTAGTTTCTGCTGCATTTGTTTATAATTTTAAGGAAAAAAATGAAGGAATGACATGTAAATGTGTAAGATTTTTTAACCCCTCCAAAGCTTCATGATGTATAATAGTAGATTGTTGTTTGTGTGATAAAGTTGGTTTATTAGTATTATATTTGAAACAGGCCACTTCCTCTCTCCTTCAAAGTACAGCCTTTGATTATTGACTCTATTTTTGACTTATAAATTTTTGTGTTCATAAATTTTAATATTATTTGTAGACAAGTGAGTATAAAGATATCACAGCTTAGATGTACAAATAATAGAGCATGAATGTTCCTATCATGGATTACACCTTTTTCTTAAGCACTCATTAATGTGATTTTCAGAAACCACTTAGTTTAGTCTTTTTAGTTAAAACATCTTAGTTATTCTGTTTTAATAGTCTTTTGTGGGTAGTAACCCAGAAGGTAATTTACTTCTCAGGATATCTCCTTGCCCTTCTTCCTTCCCAAAACACTTCCTGGGTACAGGGAGAATCTAATAAAACTTCTGGGCACCAGGAGGGATAGCTGTGTATCTGGCCTTCACACTGTCCTCTGGTTGATTCATGATTTTTAATTATTGAAGGATAAAATAGCATAAGTAATTATCTTTCATTTTCATCCTTATAATTGTTCTTACTCTTGTCAGTAAAATTTCTGGTAGTCCATTTCATCTGTTATTAATACTATTTGCTTAGTAGTATCAAGTATTGATTTTTTAAAAAAAGCAGAATTAGTCTAATATTTTTTCTGAGTATATTTGAAACACTAACATATCCTGAAAGTATCCTTTGCAAAATTTTTATTTTATACTGTCATACCATTTTGTGGGCTTCCCTGGTAGCTCAGCTGGTAAAGAATCCACCTGCAATGCAGGAGACCCCAGTTCAATTCCTGGGTCGGGAAGTGGAGTGGCTACCCACTCCAGTATTCTGGCCTGGAAAATTCCGTGGACTGTATACTCCATGGGATTGCAAAGAGTCGGACACAACTGAGCGACTTTCACTTTTTTCACTATTTTGTCACCTCCACTGTTAAAGCCTTTCCCTTTAAAGGGAATAGAGAATCAGAGTTTTCTATAGTCTAAGCCACAAGCTGACAGTTTATTCATTCATCTCTTCAACCTCCCATATCCCTGTCAAGATTTGTCCACCTAATCCCTAGATTTGTGCTTTCAATTATGTGATTCCCCACCTCTGAACTCCTTTTCAACTTAAAACCAGATATTTTAGTACTGAATATTTTTTTTTTTTTTCGTTTCATACATGACATTTCACATGTTTCAATGCCATTCTCCCAAATCTTCCCACCCTCTCCCACAGAGTCCATAAGACTGTTCTATACATCAGTGTCTCTTTTGCTGTCTCGTATACAGGGTTATCGTTACCATCTTTCTAAATTCCATATATATGCGTTAGTATACTGTATTTATGTTTTTCCTTCTGGCTTACTTCACTCTGTATAATAGGCTCCAGTTTCATCCACCTCATTAGAACTGATTCAAATGTATTCTTTTTAATGGCTGAGTAATACTCCATTGTGTATATGTACCACAGCTTTCTTATCCATTCATCTGCTGATGGGCATCTAGGTTGCCTCCATGTCCTGGCTATTATAAACAGTGCTGCGATGAACATTGGGGTACACGTGTCTCTTTCCCTTCTGGTTTCCTCAGTGTGTATGCCCAGCAGTGGGATTGCTGGATCATAAGGCAGTTCGTTTCACTCTTCCTCCTATTTGTGTGTTCACTTACTGTGGAAAGATACCACATTTTCCCCTTTTTTGAATCATCCATAGCATGATGAGTGACTTAGTGATTGATTAGTAGGAAATGATGGGGGAGAATCTTCATTTTGCTGTCACAAACTCAGTGAAAATTATGTTTCTTGTCTAGGAGTGTTGAAGGTCGCTTTCCTGTACAAGTAACGTTTGTAAAGTGCCTTCTCATCTTTATAACTACATCTAAGTATTGCTTTTATTCTTTTATATTTAATTAATCAACACAGTGATTCATGTGTTCAAGTCCTGTCTTTTAAAAGGATTATGGTTTGTATTTTTCACTTTACCAGTTAGAAAGGGCCAAATGAATACAGATGTGTCATTTAATGTCATCTATTCCTTCTTTTGTCTGTTGTAAACATTTGGTAGCAGAAATTTCCTTCTGTGATGAACTCCTTAATAGACAATGAGCTGCCAATTAAAAATGGAAAATAAAATTATCCAGGAAATTGCCTTTTGAATTTTCAGAGGGAACACCTCCCTCTAAGCAAAAGACCTCTTGAGACTATCTAGGCTATCCCCTATATGCCAGCACCTAATTTATGAGAACTTTTTATTAATTAAATGGGACACTTAACATTTAAGTACCATATGGTTGCTGCTGCTACTAAGTCACCTCAGTTGTATCCGACTGTGCAACCGCATAGATGGCAGCCCACCAGGTTCCCCCATCCCCGGGATTCTCCAGGCAAGAACACTGGAGTGGGTTGCCATTTCCTTCTCCAACCATATGGTTAGGAATACTTAATATTCTACTGAAAAGTACTCAGCCTGAAATGAAGCAATAATTTTACAAGGAACTACCAAAAGTAAGATAAGTTCCTAATCTTAGATCAGCATACCTCTTCACCTGTACATCAAAGAACTAAATCTGAGAGTTCTACTTAAGACCACAGAGTTGAGAGGGGTGGGGAAGTTATAGTCATAGTCAAATTGCATCAAAACTGTCATTTACCTCAAGAGTAATGCTGTCTGTATCCAGTGCCCTTAGATTCAGTCTATATTATTGATTTCTTAATATGTCAGCATTACCTTAAAAGCTTTTGTTTTGAAATTTCCCTTGCAAACATTTGAATAGGTATACATATATGTTTTATATAGGTCCTGATTCTTGACCATGGTAGTTTAACTTGATAATGTTATATTTTTAGGAGAAGGCAAAGGCACCCCACTCCAGTACTCTTGCCTGGAAAATCCGATGGACGGAGGGCCTGGTGGGCTGTAGTCCATGGGGTCGCTAAGAGTCGGACACGACTGAGCGACTTCACTTTCAGTTTTCACTTTCATGCGTTGGAGAAGGAAATGGCAACCCATTTTTATACTTTGATGAAGTGTCTATTATCTTTCAATATGTTTTATTATGTATATTAAAGTTATAAACCCTTATAGCTTTTCTATTTCTTGCTATACCTCTTGCCTGAAAAGTGTGCTTCTTCAGTTATAATGAACTTTTAGGTAATTTTACAAATTATAAACAAATATACTAGCAATAAATTTGGAAATATTAAAATGTGAATTTATGGGGGTTTTTTTCCAATTATAGTAGAAACTCTTATCTGACATGGTCTGAACTTGCAGTTCCTTAGATAACCAAAAAGTCAACAAACTCAGGAAATCATTTTAAAGGAATGTCTACCTAACTTATTTAATTTACTTCTTTGATTTTTGTTTGCACTTGATCTTTGTTGCTGCACGTGGGCTGGTTGCGGAGAACAGGGGCTGCTGTCTAGTTGCGGCATGTGGGCTTCTCGTTGCTGTGGCTGCTCTTGTGCAGAGCATAGGCTCTGAGCCTGCGGGTTTCAGTAGTTGCAGCTCACAGGCTCTAGAGCACAGGCTCAGTAGTTATAGCGCAGAGGCCTAATTGTTTCGTGGCATGTGGAATCTTCTTGGACCAGGAATTGAACTCATACCCCATGCATGGGCAGATGGGTTCTTATCCAGGGCACCACCAGGGAAGTCTTACCTTATTTTAATAAATAATATATATATGAAAATTTGCCAATTTTTTGGTATAGACCAAGGATTTTTGTTTTTCTTAAATTATGTATCCATTGATTTGCTTTGGACTTCTTTTTTGCATAAACCACACCCATAATCCAGTGTCTACAATGAAAACAAAATTTGTCAAGCAGTCATAATTCAAATATAGCTATGTTTTTGTTTCAACTGTTTAATCTTTTATAACTGTCATGCATGCCTAATTTAAGAGCATTTTTTCATTTAGAAACTTAGCTTCATTTAGTTACCATCAACTTAGTTCCATTGAAACAGTTCTTTCACATTCATATTTTGCCAGCTTATATAATTATGTAATTACAATAGACTAATAAACATGGATTTACATGACTTACAAGCAGCAGTTCACTAAGCCCATTTTTCTGTGAGGTAAGCCTACAACAGATGCACATGTGAGCTATTAGAAAATAATCTTACTCTTGTCAGTTCTGGAGAGAGAAAAAGTAATCTTTCAGAAGGAGGTCAATTAAGAGAGTTTTTACTATATACTGTGTTCACTACATTTTAAAACTGATGGAAATTTATTCATTTACAAATACATGAAAATAACAAAAAATGCAAGTGGAAAGGGAATGATTTGAGAAATCAGCCTTACAGATAAGCTCAACTGAAAAATTGTGCCTTTTGCTATTGAGACAAATAATTCTTTTAAGATTGTTTTGTCAGAAAATTTGTCAGAGAAAGTTTAGGCATTTTCAGTTGGTGATTACAAAGAAAGATGAAAGGGGAAAGAAGATAAATGAGGTACAGCCAGTCTGGAAACCTATTTGACAGTATACTTGCTAAAGTTGAACGTATTTGTAAGCTATGATCTAGTGAGTATCCAGAAAGTGGAGGTGGAAAAATGTGGGCATGTGTCTATGTAAGAGTGGAATGAGTGTGTGGATGTCTATATTCACTAAAAGACATGTACAGGAAAATCTGATTGGAAACAACCTGAATGTCTGTCAGCAGTAGAATGGGTAAATACTTGACAGTGTACTTAATTAATGGAATACTATGTACAGCAATGAGAATGAACAAAGGACAACATGCAGCAATGTTAGTAACTTTCACAAGATTTAATAGTGAATTAAAGATGCCAGACCAAGAAAATACACTGGATAGTATTTTCCATAGGATTCCATCTTTATGATATCCCAAACCAGCAGAAGTCAGGATGGTGGGTACTTTTTGTGAGAAGGCAAGAAAACAGGAGAAGGGGGTGCCAGAGAATGAAATGGTTAGATAGCATCACCAACTCAATGGATGTGAATCTGAGCAAACTCCAGGAGATAGTGAAGAACAGAGGAGCCTGCCAGGCTACAGTCCATGGGGTCAAAAAGAGTCGGACGTGACTTAGCAACTGAACAGCAACGACGACAACAAAGGAAATAGGGACTATAAGGAAGCACAGATGACATTTGAAGTTCTGGAAATGCTATCTTAATCTGGATGCTTCAGGTGTGTTCTCTTTGAGCTGCATGCTTAAGATTTATGTATTTTTATTATTTATGGTATACTGCAAAAAAAGAAATGTGATTTCATCTGATGGGACTATGTTAACTAGATGAGATATGTAGTAAAGACACAGGAAAATATGTTGAGCTCCACAAAAGGATTTGAGAGAAGCTTAATTATAGAATCTATCAAAATGGGAAATAAAACCTAACAAGTTAAAGTGTACCATCTGTAGCTAATTTAGCTGTGATAACTCATTTCAGCCCAGTTGGTTGTATTTTGCATGCTTAGTACTTGGATTATGCAACTGCTGAGAATTATTTAATAAGCATATAATTATAAGCTATAAATCATTTTACCCTAATCCCATAAAGTAATCTGGATCACTCTCCTCATTTTTTAAATCAGTTTGGTTTGTTTGTTTTGTTTTTTCCCAAGTGTATCAGATTCTGTTCAGGCTAAATACTGTTTAAAAATGAGATTAAAATTTGGTTCAGTGGACAAGAATATACTTCATCAATTGGCCTGTTTTTAAAGAATATCCATTTTTAAAATCTCTTTGGTTTCCTTCATTTGAAATTAAAAAGTCATGAAAATATCCTGGTCTGTATTCATTCAATATAATAGCAAACAAAAGTTAAATACATATGAGAATAAAATCAAAAGAATGGAGCCTTTAAACCATTCTCTCATGGGATTCATTGAATATGCAAGACAAATTTCTGCTACTTCAATAGTGGTAAAATATATGCTAGCCCACTACTTTATTGTATAAACGGTAATAAGGAAGAAAGAAATATTCAGTTGCCTTGACTAATAATCTTATTTATTGTGGAAAGTGGAAACACAATTGAATAAACCCATAGGAAATGTGATTCCAACCTCCTCAGTTAAATTGTAGTTGTCTCGCTATGTAGTAAATACAGATGAAGTGTTAATTTAGCGAGAGGAAAAAAAGTGTATGCTTCTTCTATTTAATCAAGTAGATAATCATTTTAAAGCATATTTATGTTAGTTTATATGTAAATAAGATATTTAAAGATTGGAGATCCTATAATTTCTATAGAAAGGAAAAATATTTAAATCCTGTGGTTTGGCACAGAATAGTAGAGGCATTGTAAAATAAATATGTCTGCTTTCTTTGAAATAAAATTTTGCTTCAACCTTAAAAACATTCCCTAAGTTTCTTGAAACTGTTTTATGGTCCCTAATGAGATATGAACTATAATATAGAAGAAGAGCTCCAAGGCATTCTAATAAATGCATTCAGTTCTTAAGGACTAGATTCTGTGGACACTTTGCCAGCTACTCTTTACCTTCTGTCTCATGCCGTCCTAACTCTATGCCACACTCTGTACCAGTGAGATATAACAAAGATAGAATGTGAAGAATGAGCTCAAAAACCAGTAGTCTAGATGAAGAATAGGACTTCTCACAAGTCATTACTGAGACTTCGGAATCTTGAGCTCTCCTCTGGGGATGGGAAAAAAATTGAGATGGAAATTCAGTAGGTTTGTTTTAAGTATTGAAGAGAGGGAGAGTACAGGGAACCAGATGCTTGTTCCTTCAGCCATTCTATCCTTTAATTTTTTATTAGTCAAGGCTTGTTAGAGAAGAATTGAGGAAGTGAGCCATATCAGAAAAGGTAAATGATAGGAAATAGCCCTTGGCCTGGGAACCCAAAGACAGAAGGAGTGAGCAACTCCTATCTCCCTAAATTCACATCACCTCATACTAGCTTCTTTATGTTTAAAATGGGAGCTCTGGGGTGGAAGAGAGGGGTACAGGTGTATGTTTTAAGTACCCCTGGTAGAAATTATTGTTAATTGAAGTGACTACTGAAGGGGCTTCCTTGAGGACTCAGATGGTATGTATACAATGCAGGAGACCTGGGTTCGATCCCTGGTTGGGCAGATCCCCTGGAGAAGGAAATGGCAACCCACTTCAGTACTCTTGCCTGGAAAATCCAATGGACGGAGGAGCCTGGTAGGCTACATACAGTCCATGGGGTTGCAAAGAATCAGACACAACTGAGCGACTTCACTTTCACTCACTGAAGTAGGAATACAACCTGATTAGTGACCTACAAAAACCTCAAGATTCTGTCCACAAAAGAAAGAGTTCATGAATAATTTAATTTGGTTACTGTGTTATGGTATTGCTGTAGTAGATTAATTAGAAAATGTATGTGCCTGTTTTTCCATTATTGAATGTGGTAAAACTTAAATTCTTCATACTGATTTTACATTTTCTAAAATAATTATAATTGTTATAATTTTCTATAAAAGATGCTTTAAATACAGATATCTACCCTATAATCTCTAGTTGATAGCCTTGAATAAATTTAGGGAATTTCTTTTTTTTAGTAACATATCAAAAATATTTAACATTATACTCCTGTTCTTTTATTAGGATTTGGAACTTGGAAGGAATACAGACAGCTCATTTTGTTCTTCATTCCCCTGGAATGAGTGTGTGCTGGCATCCTGAAGAAACTTTTAAGGTTATTATTTATAACTTAGCTTTCTTTTATCAAGCAGAAAAGACATACAGATGTGAAATACCTGCACAGAGAAGAAAAAAAATATTAATGATTTGTTTTTCACCTCAGAGACTCTTGTCACAAATGCATTTAGGTTAGTCTGCTGCTAAGTCCCTTCAGTAGTGTCCGACTCTAGCAACCCCATGGACTGCAGCCTACCAGGCTCCTCCATCCATGGGATTTTCTAGGCAAAAGTACTGGAGTGGGGTGCCATTGCCTTTCCGAGGTTAGTCTAGAACGTTTTAAGTTCTCTGTAATCAAGTTTTTATTTGACAACCATCATCTATTTACTCAGAGTATACTTTTCATGCCTTTTGATAGGTTATAATCTAAACACTAATGCCTGGACTATCTAATAAGCAGTATTTGTTTTTAAAAAAATATATTAAATCCATACTTGTGAGCCATAGTATGTAAACAGAAAGCATCAGGGCGTAAGACAAATTTGACCTAGCTGCAGTGGTATTCAATTTCTATTCAGACTAAAGCTTTCTAAAATTCTAAAAATACACTATTGAGTTATTATCAGTTGGCCTAAATTCCATTGAGAAGGTAGGAGCCATTCAATACAAGAGTTCTGTCATTTGCCAGTATCTTCTCCTGGGCATTACTCTACATTCCAGAATCTAAAACGTTGCCACATTCATCTTCTTAAGGTGAGTTCTTCCACTGTCCAGAGTTCCTGTTAGTTTGTAGGCATCCTGCTTTTCATAGCCCTCTAAGGTCTTCATACTTCTCCATGACTTTTCTGTCCTCACACTTGCACAAAAAGATAAACTTGACTAATCACAGCAGATTAATAATACCTACTTATGTTTGGCTCATGGTCAGCATTTCATGTAGTTAGTTCATTTAAACCACAAGCCTTATGAGATGGGTACTGTGATGATCTCATTTTACACATAGGGAAACCAAAGCTCAGAAAAGTTAAGTAACTTGCCCAGGTTCACACAGCTACTAACTGGAAAAATGGACATTTGTCCCCCAGCAGCCTACTCCATAGGCCTTACTCTTAACCCTAGCATTCTTGTTTCCCCATTTCAGTCTATCACCTTCGCATTTTTATTTCTGAATATTTGAACCCATCACATCTTTGAACTTCAGTTCCTCTTTACCCATCCCATGATCTAAATCTCCTCTACTCTCTCAGAAATCATCAGTGATATTTTTAACAAATCCAATGGGCTTTTCTTCCATTCTTAATCCCAAGGCAGCATTTATACTGTTGATCATTTCTGCCTCGAAACGCTGCTCACTTGGTCTTTAAAGCTGCATTATTCTAGCCATCTTGAACATCTGTGCATGTATATTTCCTTTCTCTTTCTCCTCTGCTAACTATTCTTTCACTATGTATTTATCAGATCAGATCAGATCAGTCGCTCAGTCGTGTCTGACTCTTTGCGACCCCATGAATCGCAGCACAAATTGTTGTAAAGAGTATTTCTCACCTACACTGTACCCTTTATTATAATAGAGCATAAAAGAATGAAGTCCTTGTCATTGAGTTACACACTGACTTATAAGAAAGAAAAACATGTAAATACAGTTACACAGACTTTAAGTGTTGGAATCAAACATCTAGTTAAGTAAACTGATGACAAAAAGAAGGATTAATCATATACACTCGCAGCCTTCAAAGTAATCCTGAACTGAGATGCCCCAGACTACATTAGTGTGTTCTCTGAACCCTGAGATACCATGAAATCTTGTTTCAGACCTATTGGATATTTTATCAGTAGAATTATATTCTGTATGTGAAGATGAGTGAAATTTTGTAATTTATTTATATTACATGTATAGGGCTTATTTCCATGTGTATATTATTTCTGAATCCAGATTCTAAATTTTATTTTACGTCTAGATTTCTCCTTTGCAGCAGTGAGTCTACATGAAGCGTAATCCAAGAGTCTACCAGAATGTTAATATTACCATGTATAAATATAATAGGCTACTTTTTAAAAAGTATGACCCAAAAAAGCAAAAACCTGTGACCTAGATGATAAATGAGAATGTTTATTGTAATCTCTATCCCAAAATTTATATCTTAATACTTAATTCATGATTATTTAAGATTCCTTTCTTCCATATGCTTTTAGTTTCTATTAATCTTCTCTATGTCTTTGAAATTTCACCCTACCCATCTCCTTGTTTTTCTTGTTTCCCTGACTTCAGAATGTTTGGAAGTCCCTGCTCTAAATTGCATCGACTCAGTATCCTAAAGGAGATCAGTCCAGGGTGTTCAGTGGAAGGACTGATGTTGAAGCTGAAACTCCAGTACTTTGGCCACCTGATGCGAAGAGCTGACTCATTTGAAAAGACCCTGATGCTGGGAAAGATTGAGGGCAGGAGGAGAAGGGGACAACAGGATGAGATGGTTGGATAGCATCACTGACTCAATGGACATGAGTTTGGGTGAACTCCAGGAATTGGTGATGGACAGGGAGGCCTGGCATGCTGTGGTTCATGGGGTCGCAAAGAGTCGGACTTGACTGAGTGACTGAACTGAACTGAACAATATCCTAAAATCATCTTTGATATCTTCCTTTCCTATATGCAAGTTTTTCCAAATCTTTAAAGTTTTTCTTCACTGTCTCTAGAATACATTCCTCTTAGTCATTAATGTGTATTCTTCACCTTTCTATTCCCACAGGTAATCCCTACCAATCCTTAGCTTGTTTCTAAAATCTTTGGCTCTTCAATCTGATTCTTCTTGCCTACTTTAGTTAAGACTGACCTTTAAATATCAGGTTAACTGTGTCACTACTTAACTCAGAAACCTATAATTATAGAAAGGCAACACAATAGCAGTTAAAAGTATGGGCTCTTGAGTTAACTGCCTAGAGTCAGTGCCCAGTTCCACCACTTACTAGCTAAATGATCTTTGGCAAGTCACAAAATCTCTTCTCAATCACTTCTTCATCTTATAAAAAGGAAGCTTATGAAGATTAAAAGAGTGAACACTTATAAAGTCCTTAAAAGAAAACCTGATGCATCATAAGCACTCAGTCAGTTTCAGCTGCTTGTCATTGTTCACACGATCATTACTACTAAATGTAGTAGGTGGTGGTTCTCATTGGTCTGTCAGATCAAACCCAAAATTTTTGTTCTGTTTTGCTTGATCTTGATAAAAACGAGGCAGCCAGAGAAGAAAGGTAAGTCTGTGATCACCTATCTCTTAAAATTCTTATGAAAGTCTTCAGTTCAGTTCAGTTGCTCAGTCATGTCCACCTCTTTGTGACCCCATGGACTGCAGTACTCCAGGCCTCCCTGTCCCATCACCAATTCCCGGTACTTACTCAAACTCATGTCCATTAAGTCGGTGATGCCATCCAACCATCTCATCCTCTGTCCTCCCCTTCTCCTCCTGCCTTCAATCATTCCCAGCATCGGGATCTTTTCAAATGAGTCGGTTACAAATTACACAAGAGAGCCATGTAATCTAAAAAGCACCACGCAAATGCCAGTAATTAATAATAAAGTTACAGGGAATTCCTTGGCAGTCCAACGGTCAGGACTCAGTGCTTTCCCTCTCAGGGCCCAAGTTCGATCCCTGGTCAAGCAGCTGAGATCCCGCAGGCCACATGCACAGCCGTTGATAGTAGTAGGATTTCCCTGGTGGTACAGTGGATAAGAATCCACATGACTAAAGAAGCTGTGCTATTAACCCACCATGCTTTATTGCCTGTCCAAATTGAGGTCCAGACAGACTTGGCCCTTCCATAGCTCATAAGTTAAACCTGAAATTCTCAAGACTTTTGGAGACAGATTCAAAATCTCAAGTGTTTTTACTAGGTCCAAAATAAATCTTCCTGGTCTTCTCCCGTTTCCAGTCCTTCCCGACCTGTGACTTTACACAGCCCACCAGATCACTCCTCAATCTCATAACCTAGTCTTGTAGTAAGGAACACACATGGTGCTGTAGTTAGACCTGGGTTCAAACCCAGGCTCTGCCACAGGCTTAGTGATGAGATCTTCCACAAGTTACTTTAATCACTCTGCACCTCAGTCTCCTTTCTGAAAAATGGGATTGATGATAGCAGTTTCCTCAGATAGTGGTCATGACGACTAAATATTTTTATATATTACAAATTATACTAATACTGTATATATACAACAAATTATTTTTGTTGTGTATTTGTCACTGACCTCATCTTATTGAGAATAGTTTTAAATTCCACCTTTTCTCTTAAGAATCCCCTACTTTTAAAGACTGCCTGTGTTCTAAATAATTGCTCTTCCTTTTGCATCCCACTGTATGTCCCCTTAAATTATAGTCAGTTTTTTTTTTTTTCATGATTCTCTCTCGATGGAAAGTTTCTAAAGATCAAGGATCATGTCATTTACCCTTACTGAACATAGCATGGTGTTTTATATACAAGTGTTTATATGGTTGATCTTCATTATTCACAGATCCTACATTTGCAAGTATGCCTACTCACTAAAATTTATTTGTAACCCCAAAATTAATACTCATCACTCTGACGGTCACAGACATGCATGGAGCAACACAAAATTTGAGTTGACTAATATGCACATTCCCAGCTAGGGCTGAATGAGGCAGTACTCTGCCTTCTTGTCTTAGCCCTCATACTGTAAGTTCAGTTCAGTTCAGTTCAGTTCAGTCGCTCAGTCGTGTCCGACTCTTTGCAACCCCATGAATTGCAGCACACCAGGCCTCCCTGTCCATCACCAACTCCCGGAGTTCACTCAAACTCATGTCCATCTAGTCGGTGATGCCATCCAGCCATCTCATCCTCTGTCGTCTCCTTCTCCTCCTGCCCCCAATCCCTCCCAGCATCAGAGTCTTTTCCAATGAGTCAACTCTTCGCATGAGGTGGCCAAAGTACTAGAGTTTCAGCTTTAGCATCATTCCTTCCAAAGAACACCCAGGACTGATCTCCGTTAGAATGGACTGGTTGGATCTCCTTGCAGTCCATGGGACTCTCAAGAGTCTTCTCCAACACCACAGTTCAAAAGCATCAATTCTTCGGCACTCAGCTTTCTTCACAGTCCAACTCTCATATCCATACATAACTACTGGAAAAACCATAGCCTTCACTAGACGGACCTTTGTTGGCAAAGAAATGTCTCTGCTTTTGAATATGCTATCTAGGTTGGTCATAACCAAGGAGTAAACGTCTTTTTAATTTTATGGCTGCAGTCACCATCTGCAGTGGTTTTGGAGCCCCCAAAAATAAAGTCTGACACTGTTTCCACTGTTTCCCCATCTATTTCCCATGAAGTGATGGGACCAGATGCCATGATCTTCGTTTTCTGAATGTTGAGCTTTAAGCCAACTTTTTCACTCTCCACTTTCACTTTCATCAAGAGGCTTTTTAGTTCCTCTTCACTTTCTGCTATAAGGGTGGTGTCATCTGCATGTCTGAGGTTATTGATATTTCTCCCGGCAATCTTGATTCCAGCTTGTGCTTCTTCCAGCCCAGCATTTCTCATGATGTACTCGGCATATAAGTTAAACAAGCAGGGTGATAACATACAGCCTTGACATACTCCTTTCCCAATTTGAAACCAGTCTGTTGTTCCATGTCCAGTTCTAACTGTTACTTCCTGACCTGCATATAGGTTTCTCAAGAGGCCGGTCAGGTGGTCTAGTATTCCCATCTCTTGAAGAATTTTCCACAGTTTATTGTGATCCACACAGTCAAAGGCTTTGGCATAGTCAATAAAGAGCTACTTAGTATTCCTAAATGCAGGAAGACTGTGAGACGCCTTACGGAGAAAATACGTGTTAGATAAGCTTTGTTCAGACATGAGTTGCAGTGCTGTTGCCTGTGACTTCTATGTTAATAAATCAATATGTATTAAATAAGATGTCTATAAACAGAAACAAGATTGTGTATTGATAAGTTGACAAAAATGTTGTGGTCAGAGACTCACAGGAACCCAACCCTTTAATTTCCTTTAGGATCAGTGATTTGATAATTCACTAACTCAGTGTTTGCAGCAACTTTATAAAGCCTTAACTACTGTGAATAACTCAACTGTGTATGTGTATATATATGTATATACTTAGAGTGAATCTTTATGCTCTTCTTCCTGGGGACTGTGTATAGTCATTTAAAATTGTACCCAGTTTTCTTGTGTCTTTCGTTTTGCCAGTTTCTTGTGAAGTTTTTTAATATTTGATACTCTTTTTTTCACCTAGGCTTATCTTATTTCCTTTGCATTTTACCTCCCTTTTGTAATATATACACATGTTTACATGTTACTGTATAAATGACATTGAATCTCTGTCTCCTTCTCAGATTTGACTAGTAAATTAGGTCGTTGAATTCTCTTTGTTTTTCTGTCTTACAGCTGATGGTTGCAGAGAAGAATGGAACAATTCGGTTTTATGATCTTTTGGCTCAACAGGCTATTTTATCACTTGAATCAGAACAGATGCCATTAATGTCAGCACACTGGTGCTTAAAAAACACCTTCAAAGTTGGAGCTGTTGCAGGGAATGATTGGTTAATTTGGGATATTACTCGATCCAGGTACTTCCTTAGTATATTTATCTATTATTTACCAAAAAATCAGTCACTATTGCTAAATGATCCATTGACCTATTCTTGTATACCTGGGCCACATTGTAAAGCAAAAATAAGACTCTCCTACAAAAGGGCCAGAGTTAATGGGCTTTTACATAACAGTCATGGGTTTTACAGATTTACTTTGAGAGTAACAGAAAGAATAATGCAGAGGAGATCTTTCATTGAGGGTGTGTGTGTGTGTGTGTGTGTGTGTGTATGTGCACGTGTGCACACACAGTCATGTCTGACTCTTTGCGACCCCATAAGACTGTAGCCCAACAGGCTCCCCTGTCCATGGAATTTTCCAAGCAAGAATACTGGAGCAAGTTGCCATTTCCTACTCCAGGGAATCTTCCTGACCCAGGGATCCAACTTGCATCTCCTGCATTGGCAGGTGGATTCTTTTACCACTGAGCTACCTGGGAATCCATTAAGCAATGTTTGCTTATGTTTAAAAAAAAATAAGAACACTGACCCTGTTAAATGATGTTGTTCTATAATGGTTCTAAATCATGTTCATATCTTCAGCTATTTTAATTCAGTGCTTATTTGGAATTTTGTCACAGTTTAAGTACCTTGGGCATTGTGTCCTTTAAAGAGAAAATAACCCTGTAATCCTTAATTTAAGTTCACCTACCTGAGACCAACACATAATTCATAAGATGCAAAATAATATCTTTTAGTTACCCTCAAGATAAGAGACCTGTCCACATGGATCGAGCCTGCTTATTCAGGTAATGTACCATTGTTGGGGGGGGGGGGGGGCAGTTATAATTTGATTTTTGTATTTGATTACTTTGTTCATGCTGTGCCAACTTCTAGAATATGTTTCTAGTCCTCTCCTTTGCACTGAATTTTTCTTTTTTTCTGGTTATTTTATAAATGGATGTTTTGCTTTGTTGTTTTTTGTTTTGTTTTGTTTTGTTTTGGTCTGGATGAGAGATTGTTTTCCAATATTTTCTTTGAAAATGTTTATAAAATACAGAATGTTACTACTCCACTAATTCCACCTCAACAATTGAGAGCATATGCTTTCGTAATTTTTCTGCTGATAAAGATGTAAAATGTAGGTGGGCCCATGTCTATGCATGTAAACTACATCCATTATTGTCCTCAAGTGAGAACACACTGGATATTATAGACCTGTGGCTTTTTTTCCACTTAATGTGCTTGTTTTTCATTTCATTCATTTTTACATAATATTGCTCTGTATAGTGTAGTTTTGGAAATTTACTAACAGAGACTAAAATCAGTAGAACATTTATTATATGCTGCTGCTGCTGCTAAGTTGCTTCAGTCGTGTCCAACTCTGTGCGACCCCATGGACTGCAGCCCACCAGGCTTCTCTGTCCATGGGATTCTCCAGGCAAGAACACTGGAGTGGGTTGCCATTTCCTCCTCCAGTGCATGAAAGTGAAAAGTGAAAGTGAAGTCGCTCAGTCGTATCCGATTCTTAGCGACCCCGTGGACTGCAGCCTACCAGGCTCCTCTGTCCATGGGATTTTCCAGGCAAGAGTACTGTATTTCATCAAATCTAAAATACCCCCAATGAAACTGTAGAACCTAAGGACAGTATTATTTTCTGTATTCCTAAGAAAAAAATGTATTCAACTAAATGTAAGCATGGCCTAGATTATAAGGTGAATCTTGATTTCAGAGATGTGAGCAAATACACATTTTTAAATCAACAAACTCTAGACTCACAGACATAGAAAACTTTTGGTTACAAAAGGGGAAAGAGGGGGAGAGGAGGAGATAAACTTGGAGTTTGGGATTAACACATACACACTATTATATATAAAATAGATTACCAAAAAGGATCTGCTGTATAGCACAGGGGATATTTTGTAATCACCTATAAAGGAAAAGAATTTGAAAAGAAATACATATATATGTATATATAAAATATATGAATAACTGAATAACCGTGCTGTACACCTAAAACTAACATAATATTATACATCAACTATACTTCAGTTTTAATTTTTTTTTCCCAGTTGCTAAAAATAAAACCAGCAAACTATGGTACTTAAGTCTAAAGGAGGTCATCTCAGGATTGGTTTATGTCATTAAGTATTCAGATCTTTCCATCTGTTATCCTCAGTGGCAAGGCTTTGACTTGGTGCTTCCCAGTTGCAAGATGACTTTCAGTGTTCCAGACACCATAGCCTCATACCATGTTGTCCAAAATAAGAGGAGAGGAAGGAGCCACTCCCCTTTTATTGGGGATTGCTATCTTTGCCTTATACCAATTGTCTCTTACCCCTTGGGGTCAGACACCCTGTGCCAGGTCCCAGCTGGGGTTCTGTTAGCTCAGAAACAGGGCAGAATGCCTGTTGGACAGCAACTAATAATATCTACCACACATTAAAGTATTAGCTAGACTTATAGCCTTTTTTTTTTTTTTTTTTGGTCAAGGAATCTTTTTTTTTTCCCCTCATAGCTCCCCTACTGCACTTATTATTGTGGCACACTTGTTGCTGGAGGTCCATTAACACTTGGTGGTTCATTGATTCAATGTATTCCAATGTCTGTTTTGCCTTAATACTTGAATATTTAAACATCTATGTATTCTAGGTGTTTACTTGATTCAAAGGAATTTAAACTCATGAGTTTATCATTAATTTTAAAACAAATATCAATAAGAATTTTAAATGTATTGGGTTTTTAATGTATTGTGCTGTGAAATATTTTTTGTCTGATTCCTTGTTTGTATCTCCTGCCATATTGTGAGACTTTTGGGATCTGCTGACTTTGTGTAACCCTGAAATTTAATGAAGTGACCCATGATAAGCAATTAATAAACATTCACAGAATGAGAAAATATTTATAGCTAACTTCCCTAAAATTCCCAGTCTGATGGTAAATCCATATTATCAAATTTAGACTTATAAAATTAGCATTTTGGTACAAAGAGAAATAACCAATTTTAGAAAAGCTTGTGTTTGTGTATAGGATTCTGTACTTATTTTCATCCTTTGTCTTTTCTTAGATGGTCCACAGTTAATGAAAACTTATTTGCAACCACTGGTTATCCTGGCAAAATGATGAGTCAATTTCAGATTCATCATTTAGGACATCCTCAGGTAATGTGGTGATGTTTGATGGCATATGTGTTTTTAAATTTGTGTTTTCTACTTTTCCACTTACAGCTCCCCAGATTTGTAATACGTAAGTAACTAAAGGATTTATGAAAGAAGAGAAATTTCTCTCTTCTTTCATAAAAAAACATCAAAAAAGAGAAAGCCTTTTTTGATGTTTAAATCACCAATGGTAACGGACTTTTTGCTAATATTCACATACGAAGTATTTTATTTCTTCTATTTCCTCCTTCATTTAAATATAATTTTGCTTGCCTGGTTGGTTTAGACTCTGAAAATGTTTGTGTCTAGGCTGCACCAGTTATCCGTAGTTGATTTGTACACTTCATTCCAGTCAGTTACAAACAAATACTATGTATTTCACCTATGAGGGAGCACATTTTTTAATTCTGTTGCCACTATAAACAAAGACAGTTTTTCAACATACTTCTTGTTTTTGAAAGGTAGTTTTTATTTATTAATGTTGGTGATGTATTGAACTTCTTTAATCCTTCACATATTTTATAGCCCATCCTCATTGGCTCTGTGGCTGTTGGATCTGGCCTTTCCTGGCATAGAACTCTTCCACTGTGTGCAATCGGAAGTGACCACAAGCTGTTGTTTTGGGTGACTGAAATGTAGAATAAATTTTCTATGTACTTAGATCCATAAAACTATATTATTAGTACATATTTTGGAGAATTTCTTATTTTTATATCAAATATATACTGTAAGATCTAGAAATGTTCCAGTTGTTGGCTTTTGTTAAATAAAATATTGATGGTTTGAAAAATCATTTTCCTGTTCTATTCTATGTATGTGTGTGGTTTTCTTTTTTTTTTTTTTTCTAAGTCAGCTTTTAAGACTATGACTAACTCAGCAGCTCTAGGAAAGAGAGATGATTAGGGAAGCTTAATGCTTTTGATTTTATCACAGGATTTTCCAAACTGTATCTTATGTTCTATACCTTAAATATATGCTACTTTCCTAATTCTCCAAGACATAAACATTTACAAAAGGGAAAAAAGGCCTCTCCTTTCACCATTATTCTGGAAATTGGTTGAATGTATTAAATGTATGTGTGGGTAAATGTATAGGCATTTTCTGTTACTATATACATACACAGGAGACATAAGAGACGTGTGTTCAGTCCCTGGATAGGGAAGATCTCCTGTAGGAGGAAATAACAACCACTCCAATATTCTTGTCTAGAAAATTCCATGGGCAGAGGAGCCTGACAGGCTACAGTCCATAGAGTCACAAAGAGTCAGACACAACTGAGCAACTTTAACCTCATAAATATAGGAGTCTTATTACAACTTTCTCAGTAATTATAAAGGATTACTATTCAATTTAATATAAGAAATGATTTTCTTATATCATGTTATCAGTCTGCTTATTACTATATACTAATTCCTTTTGATTGGGTGTCTCATCATTCTCAGAACATTTGGTATATGGGATAAAGCTTACCCTAGAAAATAACTTATGATGTAATAACGTTAACAATCTCCACCTTTTATAAATCTTCACCATTCTTACCAAAGTTGAATGTTTTTGAGATGGCACCTGGTGGCAATAGAACTACATGCACCCTCTTCACAGTCATTGAAGTAAACATTGTTTAAGGCAGCCATGTCATGTGATCTAGTCAGAAGCGTATAATACAGCTAAATAAATTTCTACAAACTCTCCATTCCTACAAATTAATGCCCTCTCTGAAGCTGCATTTCCACCTATAAAATGGAGATGGGAATCACTGTCTCATGGAGTTACTGTGAGGATTAAGTAAAGGTGAATGAAGATACCTAACATGTCCAGCACAGATTTGTAAGTAATATTAATTTATTTCAGAGATGAATAATTCTTATTTTTGAAGAACTGGAGATTAATGCAAATAAATGTTCAAGTTTTCTTTTCATAAGACATCTTAAGTATCTTATGACACATCTTATGAAATCAAAATTATCTTTGAGAGATACAGAATTGTTACAGGTAAATTTTTTTTTTTTTTTTTTTTAGTAAAATCTTGTAATCATGTACATGTATAAACTGCTACATGTGTTTAATTATAAGGAAAAATTGTATAGCATAGCAGTTCAGTTCAGTCACTCAGTCATGTCCGACTCTTTGCGACCCCATGGACTACAGCACGCCAGGCTTCCCTGTCCATCACCAACTCCTGGAGCTACTCAAACTCATGTCCATCAAGTCAGTGATGCCATCCAACCATCTCATCCTTTGTTGTCCCCTTCTCCTCCTGCCTTCAATCCCAGCATAGGGGTCTTTTCCAATGAGTCAATTCTTCACATCAGGTTGAATAGCATAGCAGTTCCCAAGTTAAGTATTGAATACAGTAAAATATTATTACCAAGTATTAAAAATATTTTACCCCTTCATAAGTAGATTTTTAACTTAAGGCAAAGTTGAAGGAATTTTGACATGGTTCCCTTTTACAGTCTCTGTGAGGGGATAGAGAACCCTAAAAGCGTGAAGATAGACCAAAGACTTTGTAAGAGTTTGTCATTTTAGGGTGTATTTAAAAAATGATAAATTGGGTCAGTATATTTGAAAATTGTCTTATACTTAGGAATTGAGTGGACTTAGGAATAGAGGTTGGAGAAGTATGTTGGGGCTTGGGTATTGGGGTATCTTGGAGATGGATCCTCTGGAATAAGGGCTTACCCATTTATAAAAGTTATCCAATGAAACTACCCACTGGGCCTGGTGTCTGTAGGGAACATACTGGGGGAAAACTCATGGTGATTGTGTGAATACAGTTCTGCCAAAGAGAGGCAGGAAGTGTTACCCTCAAAAGAGAAAAGGTGATTACATCTGTAAATTAAGGTGACTCTGAGATAAGACATTCTCAAGAAATGAGAGGGATGTCTTTAGCCCTTTGGGAGTGGTATGCATTTTATCCTGAGTAAACTTGAGACTATTTCAGATCCTAAAAGGTGATGCTGTGAAAGTGCGCACTCAATATGCCAGCAAATTTGGAAAACTCAGCAGTGGCCACAGGACTGGAAAAGGTCAGTTTTCATTCCAGTCCCTAAGAAAGGCAATGTCAAAGGATGCCCAAACTACTGCACAGTTGCACTCCTCTTAACATGCTAGCATGTTAAGTACTGCTCAAAATTTTCCAAGCCAAGCTTCAACAGTGTGAACCATGAACTTCCAGATGTTCAAGCTGGATTTAGAAAAGGCAGAGGAAGCAGAGATCAAATTGCCAACATCTGTTGGATCATTGAAAACGCAAGAGAGTTCCAGAAAAACATCTGCTTTATTGACTATGCCAAAGTCTTTGACTGTGTGGATCACAATAAACTGTGGAAAATTCTTCAAGAGATGGGAATACCAGACCACCTGACCTGCCTCCTGAGAAATCTGTATACAGGTCAGGAAGCAACAGTTAGAACTGGACATGGAACAACAGACTGGTTCCAAATAGGGAAAGGAGTACGTCAAGGCTGTATATTGTCACCCTGCTTATTTAACTTCTATGCAGAGTACATCATGAGAAATGCTGGGCTGGAAGAACCACAAGTTGGAATCAAGATGCTGGGAGAAATATCAATGACCTCAGATATGCAGATGACACCACACTTATGGCAGAAAGGGAAGAAGAACTAAAGAGCCTCTTGATGAAAGAGGAGAGTGAAAAAGTTGGCTTAAAGCTCAACATTCAGAAAACTAAGATGATGGCATCTGGTCCCATCACTTCATGGCAAATAGATGGGGAAACGATGGAAACAGTGACAAACGTTATTTTCTTGGTCTCCAAAGTCACTGCAGATGGTGACTGCAGCCATGAAATTCAAAGACGCTTGCTCCTTTGAAGAAAAGCTATGATAGACCTAGACAGCATATTAAAAAGCAGAGACATTACTTTGCCAGCAAAGGTTCATCTAGTCAAAGCTTTGGTTTTTCTAGTAATCAGGTATAGATGTGAGACTTGGACTATAAAGACAGCCAAACACCAAAGAACTGATGGTTTTGAACTGTGGTTTTGGAGAAGACTCTTGAGAGTCACTTGGACAGCAAGGAGATCCAACCAGTCTATCCTAAAGGAAATCAGTCCTGAATATTCATTGGAAGGACTGATGCTGAAGCTGAAACTCCAATACTTTGGTCACCTGATGTGAAGAACTGATTCATTTGAAAAGACCCTGATGGTTGGAAAGAATGAAGGTGGGAGGACAAGGGGATGACAGAGGATGAGATGGTTGGATGGCATCACTGACTCAATGGACATGAGTTTGCGTAAACTCTGGGATTGGTGATGGACAGGGAAGCCTGGTGTGCTGCAATCCATGGGGTCAGAGTCGGACACGACTGAGGAACTGAACTGAACTGACTGAAGCATTGAGAATTCTAACCTCTTTATTTAGATCTCATATATAGGCTATTTGACCACTTCCCAGCTTCTACTTTGTTAAACTTACTGTGTTCAATTATTGGGTTGGCCAACAAGTACTTTAAATGGTACAAAGATATTCTTTTTCCTTAGTAAACTTTGTTCTTAGTAAACTGTGTTTAAATTAAACTAAGATGGGAGGAGATGTTTGATGGGGAATTAACTATTGGTCATCACTTCTAATTCCTGATAAATAATACAAGACCTGATTGTGTATGTGTCCCCTGGTTTTAGTTTTTCCATATTTGTTTATAAATATGCTTAAGAGGTTTCTCTTTGTTGAATAAGTTTTCCTCAGGATTCCTTCTCTTACAAACATTTTAGAAAGAAGAAAAAAAGGTTGTGCTTATGTTCTAAAACTTGTATTATTTAGGACTGTTGAAGCAAAAGTCAGGACATCACAAATCTGCAAGATGTCAGAACTAAATCCTACCCTTTCAAAATGATGGGATCATAAGTCTCATTTTATTTTTATGATTTGGCTTTTATGTTATGAGTATTTCAATGTCTCTCCCATGCCAAAAACACAAAATTGTACACCCGTGCTCTCCAATTTGTTTCTTTGGTAATTTGTGACTACATATTGACACTGACCTTGAAATGTTCCTGTTGCTGTTTTAAATCTCATGTCAGTGGAGAAGAAATTGAAATCTGGTTTCCACATTTGTGTCTGGTTTTCTGTAATTGTCCAAAATCTGACATTATCCCAGAAATGCTGATTGGGAGGTTATGAGACAGTATTGTGCCCAAGACTAATTTCTGAAGAGAGAAATTTGCTCCAAATTATTCCCCATATTTTTTGTACCTCAAAAAATTAAACTCAGTTTAACCCAACTTTAGACCATACCAGTAATATCCTTGGTTCTAGGCCCAAATAAAAAGTTTTAAGTAAAAACGATCATTATGATAGTCCATTTCCATACATTCTTGATGAGAGCTTGCTCAGGCCCTCAGAAGCAGCATTCTGTTCCAGTATATTCTATCAAGCTATTGTTTTGCTCAACAGCAGGGACAGGAGAGAACAACAACCTTGCTGGTTCAAAAACATTTATGTTTAACAGGCATCTAAAAAGAATTTCAAACAAGCTAACATTTGTTTCTAATTATACATCTAAAGAAATGTGCTATTTAAAACATAGGTAGAAGTTTTGTTATTATTAATGTGGCTTTAATTTATAGCTACCATTTGTTCACTAAGCACAGTAACACAACAAAATAATTAGGATATCAGCTTTGAGGATCTCATTTCACAAAAGGAAAAACGAGCACACATTTGATGACATATCCATTACTCAGACTCAACAGAACCAATTTCTTTTGCATGCACTGACACAGACTTCATGGGAAATCAGAAACATTGAATTGTCTTGCTGACCTACTCGGCTGTTCTTTAAACTACATTAGTAAAAACAATTGTTGACCTTATGAGGATCCAGTTACATTTGCCTGACAATTTCTCTGGATGACCTTATTTCTGTTTTCACTTATGTCTTTGTTATATAGCTATTTGCCTTGTTGACCAACTTGTAACAGAATACACTACCTTGGGACTTGTAACACACACAAAGCTTATAAAATCCATATGAACACTGGTAAGTAAAAGTGAGGTCACCAGGTTTCTCAGCCTTTGCAAACAGTTTGAGTAACCGATAGACTTAAAGATCTATGAAACAAGCATTTCTATCAACTGCAGTTTTAGTGCTGTATTGAACTGAGTGTTTCCTCCCTTTGTAATAAAAGACAGTAAATGCTGTTGATCCCTTTGCTTCTAATGGTGGCTAAACACAAAACTTTCATCATTCTTATAAACACAGCTGTTGTCCTATCAGTAAGCCAAATCCAGACAAGATTAGACTTTGGCCAAAATTAAGGTTAATCTCTGCAACCATCTGAAGAAGAACTTTCTAATACTGTTTTAGGAAATCTGTTTTTGAGACTGTATAAAGGAAATCAGACCCAGACAACTAACTTCCAAATAAGCCAGAGACAACTAGTGGTAAATTAGACCACAGTGATAAGGTAGAGACTGTCTAAACAAATTTTTGGTTCATTTTTACTTAGACTATAACTGTAAGAAATTAATTTCTTAGTTGACGTTTAAGTTTAAACCAGACCAATAGAAATTATTTTAAAATAACTTTCAGAGATCTTTTCTTTAATGTTTCTTGTTTAATTGCAAGTTCTTTCTTCCACTAGAACTAATGAAAACTAGGTGTTTATTTTTTTTCTCTGAAATGGATGCTGGCTATTTGGTCTCTGGTTCCTCTGCCTTTTCTAAATCCGGCTTGTACATCTAGAGGTACTAGGTTCACATACTGTTGAAGCCTAGGTGGAAGGATTTTGAGGGTTACCTTGCTAGCATGTGAAAAGAGTGCAATTGTACAGTAGTTTGAACATCCTTTGGCATTACTTTCTTTGGGATTGCAATGAAAACAGCTTTTCCAGTCCTGTAGTCACTAATGAGTTTTCCAAATTTGATGGCATATTCAGTGTAGCACTTAAACAGCATTATCTTTTAGGATTTTGCCAACATCCGGTGGATTGTAGAAAAAGCAAGGAAATTCCAGAAAAATATCTATTTCTGCTTCATTGACTATGCTGAAGCCTTTGACTGTGTGAATCACAACAAACTGTGGAATATTCTTTAAAAAATGAGAATACCAAACCCTTTAAAAAGCTGGCTTAAACTTCAACATTCAAAAAACTAAGATCATGGCAGCCAGTCCCATTACTTCATGGCAAATAGATGGGGAAACAATGGAAACCATGACAAACTTTATTTTCTTGGGCTCCAAAATCACTGCAGATGGTGACTGCAGCCATGAAATTAAAAGACACTTGCTCCTTGGAAGAAAAGCTATGACAGACCTAGACAGCATATTAAAAAGCAGAGACATTACTTTGCCAGCAAAGGTCCGCAAAGTCAAAGCTACGGTTTTTCCAGTAATCATGTATAAATGTGAGAGACCACAAAGAAGTATGAGCTCTGAAGAATGAATGCTTTTGAACTGTGGTGTGGGAGAAGACTCTTGAGAGTCCCTTGGACTGCAACGAGGTCAAACCAGACAATCCTAAAAGAAGTCAACCCTGAACATTCATTGGAAGGACTGATGCTAAAGCTGAAGCTCCAACAATTTGGCCACCTGATGCGAAGAGCTGACTCATTTGAAAAGACCCTGATGCTGGGAAAGATTGAGGGCAGGAGAAGGGGATGACAGAGGACAAGATGGTTGGATGGCATCACCGACTCAATGGACATGAGTTTGAGCAAGCTCTGGGAGATGGTGAAGGACAAGGAAGCCTGGAGTGCTGCAGTCCATGGGGTCACAAAGAGTCGGACATGACGGAGCAACTGAACAACAACAATACCAGACCACCTTATCTGTCTCCAGAGAAATCTATATGCAGGTCAAGAAGCAACAGTTAAAAACCAGACATGAAACAACGGACTAGTTCAAAATTGGGAAAGGAGTACATCAAGGATGTAAATTATCACCCTGCTTATTTAACTTATATACAGACTACATCATGAGAAATGCCACGTTGGATGAATCACAAGCTGGAATCAAGATTGCTGGGAGAAATATCAAGAACCTCAGATATGCAGATGATACCACTCTAATGGCAGAAAGCAAAAAGGAACTAAAGAGCTTTTTGATGAGGGTGAAAAACGAGAGTGAAAAGGGTACCTTAAAACTCAACATTTAAAAAACATGGCATCTGGTCCCATCACTTAAAGGCAAATAGATAGGGGAAAAGTGGAAACAGTAGCAGATTTAATTTTCTTGGGCTCAAAAATCACTGTGAGTGCAGCCATAAAATTAAAAGATGCTTGCACCTTGAAGAAAAGCTATGACAAACCTAAACAGTGTGTTAATAAGCAGAGACATCACTTTGCCAACAAAGATCCATTTAGTCAAAGCTATGGTTTTTCCAGTAGTCATGAACAGATGCAAGAGTTGGACTGTAAAGAAAGGTGAGTACCGAAGAATTGATGCTGTTGAACTGTGGTATTGGAGAAGACTCTTGAGAGTCCCTCGGACTGCAACGAGATGAAACCAGTCCATCTTAAAGGAAATCAATCCTGAATATTCATTGGAAAGGCTGATGCTGCAAATGAAGCTCCAATAATTTGGCCACCTGATGCTAAGAGCCGACTCATTGGAAAAGACCTTGATGCTGGGAAAGATTGAAGACAGGAGGAGAAGGGAGAAACAGGATGAGACGGTTGGATGGCATCACTAACTTGATAGACATGAGTTTGTACAAACTCTGGGAGATGTTGAATGGCAGGGAATCCTGGAGTGCTGCAGTTCATGGGGTGACAAAGAGACAAAATGACTTAGAGACTGAAAAACAACAACAAAGTGTTTATATATAACAGATAAAATAACTCAGACACATTTTATTATGAAAGTAAAAGTCACTCAGTTGTGTCCGACTCTTTGTCACCCCATGGAATAGTCTATGGAATTCTCCAGGCCAGTATACTGAAGTGGGTAGCTGTTCCCTTCTCCAGGGGATCCTCCCTACCCAAGGATTGAACCCACGTCTGCCACACTGCAGGCAGATTCTCTACCAGGTGAGCCACCAGGGAAGCCCATGTTTTATTATAATTGTATAATAGCTTGGCTTGGTTTCCAGCCTACCAAAAAAGGGGGTGGGGGGAGAGGATTCCATTAAGATGTAAATTGTCTGGCATTTTAGATACTTTGCTAAAAGTTCTGTAGGACTGATCCTCCTGCACGTTGGACACAAGTGCCTCCAGCTGTGTTGTGAGCAGCTAACTTTGCTCTGTTCTCTCCAAATTGATGTACTAAAGAGAACATTTGTGGGAGCATCCTTCACTTGAAATCTGTAGAGTTCTAATGAGATTTGCCTGGGAAAGTAAAAAACCTGATCATATATACAGCTAGCTGCTTCAGCGGTCTCACCCCATCCTGGACCTCCCCACACCAAGTACATTAACCCATGTACTTGGACCCATGGAGCAATTCTGAAATTCTGTTAGTGTTTTTGACCTATTCCTTTCCCTATCATTCTACCCACCTACCACAGTAACTAAGATGTGTTTGCATGTATGTATAATCTTTACAAAACCCTGGGTCATTGCTTCCCAACCTGTTGATTGCAAATAACTGGGAGAATATGAAATATTGGAAGAGTTTGTCAATCATCTTACCACTCATAATCCTCTTCTTCCTTGGAAGCTGTGAACTCCTGGGGTGCTAAGATAACACAGATGGCCCCCAAATCAAACTGCCCACATAATTCTAACAGACGTTGACCTAAAGTGTCCTGCCATTTCCCACTTCCTCCCCCAAAACATCCATTAACAATAGAAGGACTGAGCCTGCCAATGAGGCCTTCCCTCCAGTTCAAAGAGTCTGGCTTTTGAAGATCTCATTCAGAATTCTTGAGAGGGTTAAAAAGTTCCCAGATACATCAAGGTGTGCCTGTCATCTTGATAACTGTTTTGTGACCCAAGGTTTGGCTCGAGTTCAGATGAAAGCTAGAATACTTTATCCCTGCCTATGTAATATGTAAGGCAAGATTTTCTAAAGCAGGATATATTACAGGAAAATGAGTAGGACCTGGCCTAGAAAATAAAAGGAATTGAAATACTATCTTTGAATGAAAACTTGGGTTTTTAAGATGGATTTCCAATATAGTTAACTGATTTCCATTTAATATTCTCACTTTAAATCCTCAACAATGTATATGTATTTATTCAACAAATATTAAATATCGAGCCACAATCATCTGGGGTTCCTCAATATTTTCTATTAAAAACAGCTTCTCATGCTGGAAAATATTGTGAACCACTTTGCTAGACTAACTGGCTCATACCTTCTGGCCCAATCATTTTTTAAAGGGTAATAGAAAAGGTTCTAACATGATCATTTTGAATTCTAGAAACAAGGCTACATGAAGAAATGTTGACATTGAACTTACAGAGTAGTGTTAAGTGATTTTATGAGGTTGTGATTCAAAATAACCTGACTGCTTTAAGGAGTCCAGGTGCTGAGTCATTTACTGAAACTGCCAGAGGAGAATTAATTAGAAGCAGCTGATAGTGGCATCATTTGCTGCTTTTTTTTTTAATAAATAGAGAAGCTTATTCTGAGAAGAAGACAGGGTACTATAGAAGGTGTACAAAGCTAATGACTGAAGCCTGCCTCATTAATACCCCCACCAATGGGGAAAAGAAAAAAATCTGACTTAGGAATTCAAGATAAAAATACCTTGGCTCTATCAAAATGGTAATGGTTAGTTCTAAGAAGAGTTATTGTGGGTTACATTCTTCTTTCCTATGCTTTTTTTCTTTATGTTTTCCATAAATAAACATTTCACTTTCAATAATAAATTCTTAACTTAAAAATAAGCAGATTCTGCTATCATGTGCATGGCTCTGTAACAGATATAAGGGTATAAAGAAATGGACTCCTTGGACTGCAAGATCAAACTAGTCAATCCGAAAGGAAAACAATCCTGAATATTCATTGGAAGGACTGATGCTGAAGCTGAAGCTCCAATACTTTGGCCACCTGATGCGAAGAGCTGACTCATTTGAAAAGACCCTGATGCTGGGAAAGATTGAAGGCAGGAGGAGAAGGTGATGACAGAGGATGAAATGGTTGGATGACTATCACTAACTCAATGGACACGAGTTTGGGCAAACTCCAGGAGATTGTTAATGACAGGGAATTCTGGCATGCTGCAGTCCATGGGATCACAAAGAGTCAGACACGACTGAGCAACTGAACAACAATAACAAAGAAATGGAAACTGGCCTGTGACCTCTAGGAAGTTACAAAGAGGTTAACAATACCACATGGTCACAATGTGTTGGGTATCAAATGAGTGATGAAAGCAAGGTGCTTTATGGACTAAAAGAGAAGTGACAGTTTAGAAGACACTTGGATGTGGGGCACCAGTTCTTCAGAAGTGGGGTGCAATGTTTTCAGTTCAGTTCAGTTCAGTTGCTCAGTCGTGTCCGACTCTTTGCGACCCCATGAATTGCAGCACACCAGGCCTTCCTGTCCATCACCAACTCCCTGAAGTTCACTCAAACTCACATCCATCGAGTCGGTGTTGCCATCCAGCCATCTCATCCTCTGTTGTCCCCTTCTCCTCCTGCCCCCAATCCCTCCCAGCATCAGAGTCTTTTCCAATGAGTCAACTCTTTGCATCAGGTAGCCAAAGTACTGGAGTTTCAGCTTCAGCATCATTCCTTCCAAAGAAATCCCAGGGCTGATCTCCTTCAGAATGGACTGGTTGGATCTCCTTGCAGTCCAAGGGCCTCTCAAGAGTCTTCTCCAACACCACAGTTCAAAAGCATCAATTCTTCGGCACTCAGCCTTCTTCACAGTCCAACTCTCACATCCATACATGACTACTGGAAAAACTATAGCTTTGACTAGATGGACCTTTGTTGGCAAAGCAATGTTTTAGGGATTGTTAAAACAGGAGGTTTAATTGAGAGTCTGGATAAGGGATGATTAGACCCTGTCTCCCCATAGTTTCCATAGCCAGCAGCTACTCCTTCCCCTCTGATCACTTCTTGAGAAACTGAATGAGGCTCTAGATCCAGAAGTGAGGTACCTTTCTGAAACTGTTACCTGAAAGGCGAGTGTTCTGTGTTTTCTTGGATTCTGTAATTATCTTTTTAGCACATATTCATCACATAAAGTTATATTAATTATATGTATGAAAGTGAAAGTGAAGTTGCTCAGTCGTGTCCTACTCTTTGCGACCCTGTGGACTGTAGCCTGCCAGGCTCCTCTGTCCATGGGATTCTCCAGGCAAGAATACTGGAGTGGGTTACCATTTCCTTCTCCAGGGGATCTTCCTGACCCAGGGATCGAACCCCGGAGTCCCGCATTGGAGGCAGACACTTTAAACTCTGAGCCACCAGGGAAGCCCCAATTATATGTATAATTATATATAAATATATGTAACTATATATATAACTTTATATATAATATATATAACATTTATGTATATACATATACACATATATATACGTATATACATACATACATATATATATGTATATATAAATTTCTGTATCCCTGAAGCTCTGACATTTGTGGACTTAAAGATCCTGGGAAAGACAAGCATCTACCAGGACTAGCTAATTCCCAAAGTTAATCAAACAATTTACTTGCAAGCACGTTTTTCATACACAAACCAACCAATCTGAGACCATTACCCCCAACCACCTCCTTATCTAAACTTTTACACCAAGCCAATATTTCCCCTGCCATAATTTAACCCAGGTCAAGGTACAGACAAAAGGGACAACTCCTGTGCCCTAAACCCACTGGAATTATTCACACCATCCAGCCTTCACCTGTTTCTCCTGTCCTGCCTTGCCTTTCAACCAAAATCACAATAAAGGATATGGCATAGACTTTCCCCTGGCTTTTGCTTCTGTCTGCCTCCCAACCAAAATTTGGTATTTCCCCTACAACCTGTGTGGCATCAGGGGTCCCCTTCTCTTGGGAAACATAAGTAACCTTCTTTCAATGGTAATTACCATTCAGTCATCACTCATCAACTATGTAAGTTAAAGTCCCAGAGTACAACATAGCAAAAGGACCTCCCCCGTACTAAGCAAGCTTTCTTAATCATTAAGCTATATGCTGTTTTATTGGGCCCCCCTAACTGTAAATATATCCAGATATCTTCTCCTGAGGTAATCCACTTTTTAGGGACTACTGCCTACAAAAGCCTAGAACCCAATTTTGTAGGCACAATTAAAAGGCACAATTTAAGAAGGAAACTGAAACAATGGATTCTTAACTAGGTTAGGTTATATCTAGCCTAGAATGAATAAAGAGGCTAGAATTCCTTTACTTAACCAAGTCCCAATAGATGATTGAATCCACCTGCAATGCAGGAGACCCTGGTTCGATTCCTGGGTCAGAAGGAAACCCTGGAGAAGGCATTGGCTACCCAAGAATCTGCCTGCAATGCAGAAGACCTGGGTTCGACCCCTGGGTTGGGAAGATCCCCTGGAGGAGGGCATGGCAATCCACTCCAGTATTCTTGCCTGGAGAATCCCCACAGACAGAGAAGCCTGGTGGGCTACAGTCTATGGGGTCACAACAAATCAGACACATCTGAGTGATCTAAGCACAGCATCACTCCTGGGGGAAGGGGAGAGCAGGGTAGCGGGTATTTAAATTTATTTTCCCACTATGCTGAACCAATACTATACTCCTCTAATTGTTTGTTCATCCTGAAGCAGAGCAGAAAGAAAAACAAAAAAATAGGACCCCAGTCTCATTTCCCCCACCTAAGAACTGATTTCATGATAAAAGTGACTTTCTAGTTATCTGCTATGGAAACAAAGATAACTATTAAAAGATTCTTAAATACTTTAATTTAATGGCTATATGCAGGTGGCATTTAAAATGTCTGACTCCTCAAATCAGTATTCATTACAATTTACTTGCTTTGTCTCCAGAATTTAGTACAATAGGTGAAATCCAATGAGAGAAACTCTAGAGGAAGGATTATATATTCCAGAGGATTTCTGGCAGTTGTCCAAAACTTCTAGATATTGTTTTTAACAGCCCTGGAAATTCAGTTAAGTTGTGAGTGGCACTGCTGTCAGGAGCTATGGATGATTGATGAACACTAATGATCAAGGATCCTAGGAGACGGAGAGACACTCCCACTTTTCTGTTAACTAGAAATTACATCTCATAGCATTATATTTCTTTTCTTTTTTAAAGAGCACTTTGAAAAAAACATTTTTGTCAATCGTCCAATTTAGGATAACGTTTCTATAGTTCTCTGCTGCTGCTGCTGCTAACTCGCTTCAGTCGTGTCTGACTCTGTGCGACCCCATAGACGGCAGCCCACCAGGCTCCCCCATCCCTGGGATTCTCCAGGCAAGAACACTGGAGTGGGTTGCCATTTCCTTCTCCAATGCATAATTCTCTATATAGACACATATGCTAAACCGCATTCAATCTTTGTTTTCACCACAAGGCCTAACAGAGTATCTGGCACTTAATTTTTTTTTTTTAATTAACGAATAAATTAGCTGCATATATAACACACCAGACTAAGCAGAGATAAACTCAAACAGACCCCACGGTTTACTTTTTAATTTTGGAGTGGGGGCAGACTGGAGGTAGGTAATTAAGACTACTGGATTACAGCCTTCTCCACCCGACCCCGCCTTGTTTGACGTCACAATCCGGAGCTGGAACTACCATTCCCAGAATGCTGTGCGAATGGGCCGGCTCTCTGGAAGGCGCCGAGTGATTGGCGGGAGGAGGCGTTTCCTTCCGGCGTTTCCCCGGATCGGGAGGCGTGGACCAGGAGAGGCGTTCGGACGCTATTACCGGGTTGGGCGGGCCGGGCTTGGGAGGGGTTTGTGGGTGAGCCCTTAGTCCCCCGCCCGCTGAGGAGATGGATGAGGATGGGCTTCCTCTCATGGGCTCAGGCATAGACCTGACTAAGGTTTGTAAAGATGGAGTTGGATTTCGGCAACCTGGGAGGAGGATGGGGAAGGGACGCTGGGTTCCCAGAAAGACCCCACCTCTCTGCCCAGCCCTGGTCTATGCTTGTCTTCCCCCTCTTTTGGGAGGGAGGGTTCCACAGTTCACCTTAAAAAGGGGTCCTTTCCGAGCCTTCTAAGGTGGGGCGGGAGTAGTATGCCTCTCCTCCTTCCTTTCCCGAGTCACGAGTTCTTATGTTCAAGGGTAAGAACTCTTACCCCTTCCGACCTCTAACCCGACCTCTTTTATATTTGGCCCTTTCAGTTTTTCGTGTGTTTATGTGGGTTGCCTTTACCTGCCAAAGTTCGCATCTGTGAATGCGAACCCGTTCTCAAACTTTGCAGCCTCTGTCGTTTTGGACACCCCACCCCCACAGTTTAGGAAAACAAATTAATGACTATTCTCAGTACTTCCAGTAATTGTATCACACAGGAGAACGCCTCCTTATTATTAATATCAAGGTGATTGCGTGGTGTACGTTTCGTCCTGTACGGATCATGTTTATTTTTACGTAAAACAGGTGCCAGCTATTCAACAGAAAAGAACGGTGGCATTTCTAAACCAGTTTGTGGTGCACACTGTGCAGTTCCTCAACCGATTTTCTACAGTTTGTGAGGAGGTAGGTCCTTTGATACTGGTTTAATGAGTGGCCCAGTGTCACCTTGCACTTTAGAAGGTAACAAATGAGTAAAGTAAGAATTACGGTGTATGCAATCATGTACTATGACCGCTTGTCCCCCAGTTATTCTGTTGACATAGCTTAAATCCTCTTTGATTCCATTACAGTCAGTTCTTACAGCCCATCTCTGCTGAATGAACTTTCTGGAGGTTTTGTGAAATAGTTCAGTAAGGTTTATTGTGATTAAACAACAAAAGCAGTTCCAAGATTTCACAAAAACATTTTTTCTTTTTAAATTTTGAAGTTGGTTATGTTTTCCCTAAGGATTGCATTTTAAATATATACTGTTTCAGTTTCTATTAAAATTATGTTACATTGCTTGATGAAAAAGATGATTTGGGAGGTAGCCTAGAAACATAACTTGGGCATCAAATATCATGATAGAAGTAAAAATACTTTCTGCAAATGAGTTGTGAATTAAGGATCAAGTAACCCAATGACCCAGGTGGCACAGTGGTAAAAGAGTCTGTCTGCCAGTGCAGGAGACATGGGCTTGATGCCTGGGTAGGGAAGATCCCCTGGATTAGGAAATGGCAACCCACTCCAGTATTCTTGCCTGGGAAGTCCCGTGGATAGAGGAGCCTGGCAGGCTACAGTTCATGGGATCGCAAAGGGCTGGAAACAACTGAGCGTGCACACACAACCCAGTGACAGGTTAGGCACCAGATCCAGGGACACCTGTCTTAACAAAAAACTAAAAAAGAGAGTGGGAAGGAAGATGGGAAGCATGACTTGAAATTGGTTTGAAGAAAGGAGAAAAAGAGGACAAGGAAGTGGGACAGTCATCTAAAACCAAAAGGTTCTTGATCAGTTTCCTTTACTACTTGAGGATCGTGTTAAACCTTAGGGCTCCACTTTGGGGTCATGAACCACCTGAGTGCTGAAATTACTATTCATCATTTGAGTATCCCCCACGATCCAGTCCTTGAATGAGACTTTTGTAGCTCAGTTGGTTAAGAATCTGCCTGCAGTGCAGGAGACCTGGGTTCAATCCCTGGGTCAGGGAAGATTCCCTGGAGAAGGAAATGGCAACCCACTCCAGTATTCTTGCTTGGAAAATCTCATGGACACAGGAGCCTGGTGGGCGGCAGTCCATGGGGTCGCAAAGAGTCGGGCACGACTGAGTGACTAACACTTACTTACACAATCCAGTCCTTGAATGAGACTTTTCATAGAGGGGTGGTTCCTGCCTAAAAAGTATAGGAATATAGATGTCCTTGGGGCCATTATTCTGTGTTAAGAAAAGGATACACTTATATACACTTTAATATATTAAAATCATTGTGCTCAGTTCAGAGGCTAGAGAAAATTTCCACACAGATACAACAGTATTTCTCCATAAGCTTGCAAATTCTACTTTACAAAAGTTCAGTGACCACTTAAAATTAAATACCTTTTCAGTGGGGAATCCCTGATGGCTCAGCTGAATCTGCCAGCAGTGCAGGAGACAGGAGATGCAGGTTTGATCCCTAGGTGAGGAAGATCCCCTGGAGGAGGAAAATAGCAACCCACCCCAGTATTCTTGCCCAAAATATCTCACGGACAGAGGAGCATGGTGGGCTGCAGTCCACAGGGTCTCAAAGAGTCAGGTCTCTGCGAGTTGGGCCTCAAAGAATTGGACACAACTGAGCACACATACAGATAAAGTATAACAATAAATGTCTTGTTGATTGCTTATCCATTATCAAAGCCTCATGATTGATTCTTTCCTCCCTTCTGTTCCTCTCAACTACCCTCCTCTAACTGTTTTGACTATATCACTATTTCCTACTTCCTTGAACCCCAGAAAAAACTTTGTTGACAAAAATTGATGAAATTTAAAAGTAGCTAATTGCCTTTTTCTCCTTAATGGATGGTAATTTAGGATTGACTGTCACTCATTATTTAGAATTCAGCTTGTAGCATTCATCTTGGATATTTATGTCAATTGTAGACTTTTTACTTGGTGTGATGATAGTAATATTTATTCTGTGCTAGGCATTGTGCTAAGTGCTTTACATGTACTTAATTATCACAGCCCAGACCTTTAAGAAAGGTCCAGTTATCTCTTTTTTAGAAATACAGAAACTGAGATGTAGAAAGGCTTAAATCATTTACTTATTCATGCACTCATCGTATACTTGAGGGCATAGTATTTATAGCTGCAGTAGCTATTTGCCTACATTCAAATAGCTAGAAAGTAAGAGCTGGGATTCCAATTCTGAAATGTTAACTGATTGCAATCTTCTGTTCTGTTGCACCATCTGATCTGAATAAGAGGCGTGTTTATATCATTTTCAAGTGAGAGATTACACTGTCTTCTTTATAGTTATTTCAAAATTTAGTTTTTAGATTTGTGTTCTCTTCTTTACCATGCCATTTCTATTTAATATAATGTCTTATATATAATAAACTCCAGGGATATAATATACATATTCATACATGAAGGGCCATTTTCTCCCAAGTTAAGATCAATTTCCAAACTGGGTTGTTATTTGTTTATAGCAGCTATTAAACCTGTGGTCTTTGTTTAGTTAAAGCCTTAAACAAGGACCAAAACCACTCTGTTTCCCTCCAAAAAAAAAAAATTTGAACTTCAGCTGTTACTTTTTGAACTTGAAGTGAACTGAAGGGAAAAGAAAACCTGGTGAGTTTTGGTTTATTTGGGTTTTTTTGTGAGGGGGAGAGCTGTTGGGGTTTTTTTGTTTTAACTTTTTCACCTAAATTTTAAATAGGAAGTACGTGGAGAATAGCACAAGTTCTGTGCATAGCATAGATAAGACTGAGTGGAAGTTTAACCTTATTGTGAATTTTAAAGTTAAAGGTATTCAGCAAACAGGGCAATCAGGTATATTTGATTCAGACTTGTAACATGCCTAGAATACTGGGATTTTAGTCATTTCTAAATATTCTAAAACATTTCTTTAAAAAAAAAAACAAAAAAACTTTAAATACAAGCAAAACCTCTGAGAATTTTCACATGACCTAAAAAAAAATTTAGTGCTTATCTTCTATGTCCAATTTTTAGGCCCACCATCAGACTTCACCTTAAACCAAATAAGGTTTTGCTGAAAACCCTATTTACTGCTATAACTTTTACAACTGCTTTTAAAACTTTTACAACTGCTGGATTAAGTGTCAGATGAAGCTTAGTAAAACCATCAGTTTCTTCCCACTCTGGCTTCTAGGACATACTCAACCCAAAATGATGTACCAGGAGATCCATTCACTTAAAATACTGTTTCTCTTTTAAAGAACCGGATCTGCAAATGGGATATTTTACAAACCTGAAGTCCCACAGTACTTTTTTTTCCCGTGTTCAACTTTTAGCTCCATAGTTCTTCCTCCTTTTTTTATTTTCACTTGAGTAAAATGCACTGCCTTGCAAATAGGTGGGTGGTGCATCAAGAACTCTTCAACTTTATCTGAAAAACTAGGAACCTTGGAAATTCCCCTGTTGTCCCAACTCAAGATATTTCAGGTTTGCTTTAAATCCTTACAAAGAGGATGGATGGTTAAATGGATGGGAAAGTAGACATACCTTTCTGTTTCCTCTCTGCTGAAACTTTCAGAGGTGGGGACAATTACTGTTATTGATCATGTTACTTATATCCATAGTCATCTACACTTCAGAGTAGTGGTTCTCAACCAAGGAACATTTGGCAATGTCTAGAGACATTTTTCGTTGTTGCAGTTGGGGAGTTTTTGTGGCAATTAGTGGGTAGAGGTCAGAGATTCTGCTAACTATCCTATAGTGCACAGGATAGACCTTTACAACAAAGAATTATCCAACCCACAATGGAGCCAGTCAACAGAGCTCAGTCAATAGAGCCAAGACTGAGAAACCTGCTTTCTGGTGGTCTAGGAGTTTAGAAGGAAAATGCAGAAGACATAAACATCATAGAAATGAGCTTTAGCAGCCCATGAATGAAACCAGGTGTATTTTGTCAAATGACAGTGACATTTTAGAAAGTACATATTTATGTGTTATAGCAGTAATTACACAGGAACAGACTCAAAAACATTTATTATGCTGAATAATCTTTGAAAAGCAGAGGTTCTTAATTTTGCCATGGATCCTTTGGCAGTCTAGTGAAATGAAATCAATGTTTTTCAATGCATAAAATAAAATGTGTGGGATTATAAATGATATCAAGTGCATACTTTAAAATGGAGAAGGACATGGCAACCCACTCCAGTATTTTTGCCTGGAGAATCCCACGGACAGAGGAGCCTAGCAGGTTACAGTCCATGGGGTCACAAATAGTCAGACATGACTGACCAACTAACACACAACACATATATATGGCTCATGTAACGGTACAGAATAACTAGAGCATGGTAAGCTCTTGGTTCTGGTTTATCTTGGGTTTTAATTGTTGGTTGATTCCTTTTGCTTTTTTAGTATTCTTATTTTTTTTCTTTGTTTTAATTATTCCCGACATTAACTACTTATCTTCCAATTTCATCTTTTTTTACTTTTCAAACTTGGAAAGTTTGAATTCGGGACTAATTGTATATATTTCTGTGTTTAAGTGATATACAAAGGCAGACCCTGCTCCTTTCTGTTTGGGGCTAGTTTTTAATCCTGTGTTCTATGAAGAATTCCTTCATTCAGCAACAAGTAATTATTGGGCTCCTGTTAAGTGTCAAGTACTGCTCTGGTCACAAGGGGTATAACAGTGAATAAAAAACTCTGTCTTCAGAGGAGTTTACATTCTGGTCCCAGTGATTGATTATGGCTCTGATAATGAGTTTCATAAGACTGAAAATGTAACTTCTTCTCTATGAATACAGTTTTATAAAATAACCATGAAACATGCTAATGAAGATAATTGAATACTTGAGTTTCAATTCTTACTCGTGTAAATAAGAGAGTAGTATATTAGAAAATCACAAATATTTAAACCATAGTTTTTAACTTTATCCTTTTGTTTCTAATCTTTCTTTTTCAGAAACTAGCAGACCTTTCTCTTCGTATCCAGCAGATTGAAACAACTCTCAATATTTTAGATGCAAAGGTTTGTATTTCTGAGTAATTTATAGGATAAACTTGCTCTACATATATCAACTTTCTCAGTCGCATTTAACTTTAGTTGTATTTAGGAATGAATTCAGTTTAGCTCCTGCATCCATGACGTGGTGCAGTGCTTTCATTTGTTTAATTTATTATAATTGCAAAGGAAATAATCTTCATTATGAACCACTAACTGAGTCTGTTTAAATATATATGTGGGTCGAGGTTTCTTTCCTTATTTAATCAAAAACATAATGAGTAACATGTTAACAAATTGAATGTTATATAGTTTGCTTCATTTAATGGAAAACTCACAATTATCTTAATAGTAGTCATTGATAACACAGGAAAAATTCTATAAAACTTTACATGTCTCCAGAACAAAATTTGGAGAAAATCTCAGCTATTTTCCATTTGTAAAAAATCCCATGGATGGAGGAGCCTGGTGGGCTGCAGTCCATGGGGTCGCTAAGAGTCGGACATGACTGAGCGACTTCACTCTCACTTTTCACTTTCATGCATTGGAGAAGGAAATGGGAACCCACTCCAGTGTTCTTGCCTGGAGAATCCCAGGGACGGGGAAGCCTGGTGGGCTGCTGTCTACGGGGTCGCACAGAGTCGGACACGACTGAAGCGACTTAGCAGCAGCAGCAGCAGCAGTGAGTAGTACCAGTTCTGATGTCAGAAATCACAAAAGGTAACTGGCATATAAAAGCAAAAATAGAAGGTTGTTTCAATTTGAAAGCTTGCAGGTTTTGTATGCTTTTCTTATATATAAATAATGGAGATGCTAATATATTTTTGTGACTTTGTTCTTTTATCAAAAAAAATTGACACGAAAAAATATTTATTGACTATTTATAATCCACGGGATTACCAAGAGTTGGACACAACTGAGTGACTGAACTGAACTGAAGGAAGTGAAATTACTAATATCTTCTAGCATAGGGATCAGAATGTCTGGTTTAGGCTTTCTACATCTTCCTGTGGTCTTCAGCTACTGTATTTCCCTCAGAAGATTTCCTTAGCTTGTAATTTAGGATATTTGGCCTTGAACATGTTCAAAATAGTTTCTTAGCAGCCATACCCACTTGAAACTATTAGGGCCATGGCCACTGTGCTAAATACTGTCATCAGTCAACAGTTTTCAATGAATATTGCTGCTTTAGATCTTATTGCCATTGCTTTTTCATTATTCTTTATTATTAATATGTGTATTATTTTAATGTTTGTGGAATTCTTGAGTTAGAGTCCACGGTCACAAGTTAAGTTGCCATGTGGACAGGTTAACCTTAATTATTTCCATGACCATAAGTTAATCCTCAAAGTTAGCCAAACATTTGACAGATGTGTGTCACTGATATCAGGATGAAATCAGAAAAGAATGTGTGCATGGATCTTGGAAATCCAACCTAAAATGCCTAACCACTGACATCATGCTCATTTTTTGTGTATGGAAAATAACACATTGTAGTAACATTCAGTGATATTACTAAAGAAAGAAGAAAAGAATAAGCTGCATCATATGTTAACATGTGGCAAGAGTTTTCTCATTTCCCAGATTATTCAAACTTAAAATGTGCCACAGAGCACATTTTGAAGGGGAACAAAATATATTTAATCAAAATCTTTTTACAACTTTGGGATGTAAGTTTTCTCATCCCCCACTTTACAGGTGAGAAAATTGAGGCCTAGGAAGATATGCACAGAGTTACGTATGTTGTGACTTAAACCTTGGCAATCTGACTCCAAAGCCCATGCTCTCATTCCTTACGGTAGGATTCCTTATTAAAAAAAAATAATAATTCCTGAGAAAGAATGGTGACAAGCTAAATTAGATTAGTGAGAAATTCTTCAGAAATATTTTATTTGTCAATGCCTTTCACTTTTAAGTAGTTTATGGCATGGAGAATTTCAACCAAAGATGAGATTTTATAAAACCACTTCTATAGCTTTAAAACTTAAGAAAACTATTTAAAACACAACACATACTTAGAAACTTAGTCTTTAAAGATCTAATATTATCCTCATATACCAACATTAATTTTCTCCTCTCAGTTATCATCTATCCCGGGCCTAGATGATGTCACATTTGAAGTATCCCCTGTAAATGTCACTAGGATCACAAATGGAACACATTCTGAAGCCACTTCAGAGCAATCACAGGTATGTAATTAAGTTCCAGGAAGCATGAGCACCTCTTCTTGGGTGAACCAGATAGACCAAATCTGTAGGTTCAAATAAAGTTAAATAAAAATGTAGCACTTGACTAGTAATATTTTAAACTTTAAGATAAAAAATAAAGTTTGAAAAAAGTTACTAGCTTTTCATTTTGTTATTCTGAACAGTTTCCTGAAGTTAATATTTTTCTTGCCTATAAAAAAGAAAATTGACCTATACAGGACTAGGAATAGTCTTGAATATAACTACTTTCTTCAAGTTCACTCTGGAAATTTTTTTCTTAGTTCTTGTAAGAAATGTGTCTTTTAAATGTTTTAGTATGACACTTTCACACATGAATAAAAATAGAATAGTACAAAGACTAACCAAGTGCCCATTACCTGGATTCACCAGTTAAGATTTTGTTGCAATTGCTTCATCTGTCTTTTTTTGTCACTGAAGTGAATTCCAGGCATCATGTCTTTTCACCCATGTATAATTCCCTGAGCATCTGTGAAAAGTTCTGACATTTTCTTGTATAACCACAGTGCCTTTATCATATACAGTATAATGAGCAATAATTCCCTGGTAATATCTAACTCTTTGTTACCAAAACTCTGCTCCATGGGCCAGCAACCTACCTGAGAACTTGTTAGAAATACAGAATCTCAGGCTCTACTCCAGACCCACTGAGTCAGAATTTTCATTTTAACAAGATCCATATGTGATTTGCAGGCTCTTGAAATTTGAGAGGTCCTAATCTAAGAAACACCACTTGTCTAAAAAAGTGTGTTTGGGGAGTTGATTTGTTCAAATCAGCATCCTTGTAAGGCCCACACTCTGGCTCTTATGTTTTAATGTTCATTTATGCTCTGTATAAATTTAAATTGTGTATTACTTTTTATTTCAAGAAATAAAAATTCTTCATTGTTTAAGAATAATCGCTAGTGTATCTCAGTGAGGTATTAAAATCCAAAATAAAATAATCACTAAAATGGTGGCCTAACAAGTAATACCAAACAAACAGACTTCCTATGTATATGGAATTTTGCATTTGTACCTGGAGGTACTTTTTATGGGATATCTTTTAGATCATAATAATGTTGACCATGATTATAATACCTCCCATATAAAGGTTTCTGACTGTATGTGTGGTGTGTTAAGTGCTTTTTATAAATTAACTCATTTAATTCTCACAACAGCCCTATGAAGTAAATACTTTTATCAGTTCTGTTAATACTTTACAGATATGTCAAATGAGGTGCACAGAGGTTAACTTGTTGAAGGTCAGACAATAAATGTAAGAGCTAGAATTTTTACCCAAACAATCTGGTGTCAAGAATCCTCTCTCTTATCTGCTACACTGCACTGTCTCTAGCACCTGTGTTGAACTCATAAAACATAACCCACTTCAGTATTCTTGCATGGGCAGAGGAGTCTGACAGGCTACAGTCCATGGGATCACAGAGTCAGCCACAACTGAGCAACTGAGCACATGTGGTCTAAGGCTCTGTGTGAGAGGAGCCATATATTTAGAAGTATTGTATATTTGGCAGATGAATTAGATGACCGTTTACTTAACAGTTAGGGCTTCCCTGATAGCTCGGTTGTAAAGAATCCACCTGCAATGCAGGAGACCCCGGTTTGATTCCTGGGTTGGGAGGATCTCCTGGTGACAGGAAAGGCTACCCACTCCAGTATTCTGGCCTAGAGATTTCCATGGACTTCTCTGGCCTAGAGAGGTCCATGGGGCCGCAAAGAGTCGGACACAACTGAGTGACTTTCACTTCACTTCATTTTACTTAACAATTAGGTATTAGAAAATTTAACATCCATTTAATTAATATAACATTCCATTGTGATGATCACTGGAATATATATAATATACAAAAATAAATTCAAATGTTTACAAGGTTTTATCAATTAAAGATGAACCATCCTTTTTCTAAAACAAGGCATATGTAAAAACTATTCCATGTTTCCATTCTACCTAGTAGTTATTCTTTGGTGGATACTAACCATTATTATATTTCTGTAAATTTATAAAATGGTATCTGACTTTCAGTATTAACTTTTCCAGGTGTTACTGTGCACGCCTATATATAATATGTATTTAAAACTTGTGCAGTTGTGTTGGTCTTGCCTATTTAAGTCTCAAAAATTGATTATGAGTAATCACAACTGAATTATCTAAAATTCAGAATTACTTAATATTCTAGCAATTTTATTGAAAAATAGTTGTTAATTCATTTGGAGGATATATGAAGTGCTGTTGGCTTCCTGAATTTAAAAAATGTGGTAAAGTTGTGTATTGATTGGCTTAATATAATTGTTCAGCATGTTCTTAATATTGAAATCAACTTTTTATTTCTCTTCATTGTTTTTAATTGGTATATTTTATGTAAAATATTTTGAAATGGACTGAAGTATTGCTTAACACAGAATTTCCATTGACATTACAGTCAACTTGCTTATCAGTTGAAAAATAATCATGAACTTTTTTTTAAATCATCCATTCATTGCAATCTCCAATCTATATATGAGTCAAAGACCCAAGGTTTGCATACTGATTTTTCTGCACCTTTAATTTCATGGTTCAGATCTTATCATTACTCACAGGAGAACATCTAATTGTACAGATTGAGATTAATTTGAGAATAAAATGAAGGACAGTTGAGAGATATGATAGAAGATTTAATGGGTCATACAAATAGCAAAGGTGTAAGACCTGATATAATTAAACCTTGTTGAGCTCTTGGTTATTAGGCTGAAGTTAAAGGCTGAGTTTTAAAATCCAGTGGTCTTATATGTAATTACCATTTGCTCCATTGTGCTATTGTATGAGTTTATTGTCCTTATTTGTTTAAAAGCATACATGGGTCTTGTTGAAATTTTTTGTTTAGTTAAATGTTTTGGACGTTTTGTAATTAATGTATTTTGCAGATGGATGTGTATATGTATATATATATTTACACACACACACACACATATGCACTTTTGTACACTTGACACTGTCATATAACTGGAGTAACCTAAAGAATTTGGGGATATTTTACTTGCTTCAGCATTTAAAAGAGATTTAATTTATATTTGAATTATCTGGGGAAAAACCTTAACATATAATTTATATTCTAATAACTATGAATACCGAAGGTTTTTTTTATTTATTTACACTTCAACAGAGATATGCTTCAGCAGACATAAAATTGATATCATTCAGTTAAGGAACTTACCCTTAATGCTAACATACAGTAAGTCACTAAGTAGACTTACTATAAATGTTTAGGTTAATAGAAAAATCAAGAATTATATACAGTCTTGGCTTTGCACTTAAATGAAGATAGGATTCCAGTTTGGACGAGGTACCGTTTACACGGTACCATGCAAAGTTGAGAACTGCCTATATGATGAAACCATTTTGATCCAAAAAGACCATTCCCCATTATTCTTCATTATAAGTAGTATTTATAATCTTAACCACTCTTTGGAGAATATTAATAATTCCATCAGTAGCTGAAATATATATAAACATAATTTTGTTTGAGAAATGAGCTTCTCTTCCACAAATTCTCCAGGCCTTGCCTTTAGAGATGTTAGAATAGCCATATCCACTTAGAACAAGATTATTCAATGAATGAGAAGTATAATTGTGTAGATGGTATAGATACCTAGAAAACTGATTTCTGTCCACTGGAGTTGAACAATTGACAAATCAAATAGCTTTACTAGCTTTATTAAAAGTTTTATTAAAATAATAGGTCCATAAATAATTCATGTTTTGTATCCATACTCAAGGGACAAATAAAGCAGAATTTTAATTTTTAATGCCTTGAATATGTTTGCACTTTTATGGGAACAATATAGTGTTGACATTACATGTAACTTCCTCTGCAATCATATTTAAGTATTTGTAAATATTTGGAAACATATATCCTATAATTAAATTATTGGTATTTAAATTTAGAAATATGATTTTTTCTGATATTGTTTGCTTTAGAATAATAAAAAGAAACATCCCTTTTAAGTAACATGATGGACCCCTTTTGTGAATTGTCTAAAGATTTATACACCATGCTCTCTACAGCAGAACAGTTTACAAGACTCTGGACCACAGGAAAGTGAAGTAACACCAGAAAATATCTTAACTGTAGCCAAGGATCCAAGATATGCCAGATATCTCAAAATGGTTCAAGTGGTAAGCTGATTTGGTCTATCTTCTCTGTCTTGCAGCCTCCTTTGAAATTTTTAACCCTGGAGGTTTCATTGTTATTTTTTCAGTCTGAGAAAACTGCTAAACCAAGTGACCACGTTTTCTGTCCCCTTACTTCTTTCCTATGTTTAATGAATGCCCTGATAAAGAGTAAGCAAAAGTCAAATCTTTCTAATGAAAACTGATCTCACACTTCAAAATTAGTATAGTTTGATATAGATTTATATAAACTTTTTGCCTTTCATAATCTTTGCAAATCTTGGATGTATCAGATAGAAGAATGAAAGTGAATTATTCACTTAGTACATCATATGACTTTAGCTTAATTTCCTATATTCTAACACATGGGTTTTTTGTGTATTTTTATTCTGAATTTCACCTATCAATAGTTTGGTTCACAGAAAAGAGCATAAGTTACTTGGCCATATAAAGTAATGCTTTTAATATTATGACTTGAGAATGGGTAATTTTTCTAAGAAATCATCATTACATGGTATGATGCAAAAAAATATAACACAATATTTGCTGTTTTGTAACTGCAGAAGTTAGTTTCTTTTCATTCCTGTAGAAAGTCCTATTACAGTAGTGGAAGGAGCTAACTGTCGTTTTTCAGTTGATCAAAAAATTTAATGCTTTTGTAAAATTTTTGTTATCAGGCACAAGAAGTATACTAACATTAAATGAGAACAGTTTTGCTGACCTTGGCATTATCACCAAAATAATTTAAAAACAAAGACTATCTGACAACCAAGAAGAGTAGATTGGCTTATTTAGAAGCTACAGTGGTGACAATGGAGAGAAGAAAGTGCATTCACTTTTTCTAACTGTCAGAAGAAATGGCTTTGTCACTTTCAAAATTCTTCACTGGCAGTCACAACTCTGGGTTTTAGGCTTTGGGGAGAAAAAAACAGACTTTGGAGTGAAAATGTATAAATTTTTTAAACTAATAAAGATAAAATGGCACTAGTTTGAGTGTGAATCATGATGAATGAATTTTTAAAACTAGAACCGATGAAAGCTTAAGCTAAGCTTAAAATATGAACTGTTAAAAACTATGTCTTTGATTCTTTCAAACAAAAGAAAACTCAAAAGTTTTAGAGTAACTGTGAAAGGCTTTTTATTTAGTCTCTTCTTGCCTAACTGATATAATTAGGAAATAGTAAAATCTACTTTGTATCTGTAAGACTACCATGAAATATTTAATAAAAGACCCCATTTTAGGGTAACTGTTATATTCTTAATACATTGCCTCAAATTTTACAAGAATTTGAAAAACTCTCAATCTCCTTTTTCAGTGTAAATTCATTTCCATTTATTCCACAAATATTTATTAAACACTTGTTCTAAAGTACCATATTAAGTATTGTCTAGATTTATTTGGCCAGCTAAGGTTTCCAGACACCACTTAACATTTTTATTTTTGTTATTAATTACTTAGACAAGTTTCATTGTTTTTCAGAAGCTCATATATCATATGTTTGTATGTATATCTGTAAATGGATTCTTTACATATTCATTCTTCTAATCATATAGCTTATCATCTCACTAGGAATAACAGCCAAAGTCCTTCACAGGCCTGTGAGATCCTGTACAATTCAGCTCCCTTATTACCTTTTTAATCTCTTATCTTCACTCACTGTGCTCCAGCTCTATGGGCCTCCTTGGTGTATCTTAAATAAATCAATGGACAGTTGCCTAACTCAGGGCCTTTGCATCTGTTCTCTCTCCCTGAAACACTTTTTGCAAATATCTTTATCATTTTTTCCTTTTCTTACTTCAAATATTTGCAGAAATACTACCTTCTTTCTGGTCCCACTCCCTTGACTCCTTCCCAACTGTATTTTTCTTCATATGACCATTCAGTTATGTGCAAAATACTACATATTTTACATACATTATTGGTGTCTCTCCTGCTTCTAGAATATAAACTCCACAAGGGTGAGGGATTTTTCATTTACTTTGGTATTCCCAGAGCCTAGAACCATACCAGACACATAGGATATACCTATGAATGAAAATGAAATGCCACTTTAACCTTTGATAGGTTTTGGTGATAGATTACTTTTTTTACACTAGCTCAGTGGTCTTCAGAGTAAGAAACTTTCTGGATACAGGTTGCTAGTTCCCACCCATTAAACGAGAATCTCTGTAGTTGAGACTTGGAGCCAGAGCATATGTGTTTTGGAAAATGCTCTTCTGATTAAGAACTGTTTACAAATATTTTACACTGTTTTATAACATCATTCAAGTAATTTTTATCTAAAAACATTTAAGAAGCAATAAATTGTTGTTTTTCTTATTTTTAAAACTATTTCCTTATTTCTTAAACTATTTTTTAAAATTAGTTTTTTAAACTATCTTATTCTATAGTGGTACCTGGCTCTTAGCTCAAGCCCATCCTTTTTGTTTGGTGTGGCCATGAGCAGGAGTTTAATTTCTTCTGCCTCAGTGTTTTTGCTGTTTTTAACCCAACATTCTTGATTTTGGTCCTCTGCCTCCTTCTGCCTTTGGTACGGGTGTTTCTAATTCCTAAACATTTCCAGGGTTCTGGAAGTGCTGCTTCTTTGTGGTATCCTCCTCTTCAGGCACATGGACTTGGCCTTCCTTTGCTCTGCTAAGTCATCATTCTTTTATCTGCTTTTAATTTCCATTTATTGTGGTTCATGGATGCCTCTTAGTCATTAAAATTGGAGTTCATGTTATTTCTTTTTTGCCTTAGTATTTGGGGGTAATAATTTTCAAGAAGAAAGCAGGGACCAACATCTTTGCTTTGAAATTATAAGTTCATCCAAGTTAAATTTAATTTTATTGTTTTTAGTTCATTGTGCCAACCTGTATCCCAGAACCTTATTACCCAACTTTTGTATCCTATTGCTCCCTGTCCTACATTTCATTCTTCAGACAAAACCACAAAACTTTCTCAATATAAGCTCCATGCTTTTCCACCTCTGAACCTCGATCCTCCTCTTGATCACTACCTGTCCAGATTCTACTCATCTGACACGTTCCTATGAACACTTTAACTACATTACCTTGGATCCTGAACCCACTGACATACAAAGCCAGAGGTGATGTCTCCCTTCATTATCTGTTCAACCGCTTTATCTGTATTTTTTTTATTACTTCATATCTTGTTTCTTGATAATTTAAAAATATTTTTATCTACTGTGTTTAAAAGAAAATCATGAGCAAAAGACCTATGCCTTGACCAATCTTTATATTCACTTTAACACCTTGCCTATAAGGTTGCTCAATCAACATCTGTTTTTTTGTTGTTGTTCTTTTTTGTTTTTGTTTGACCACACTGAGTGGCATGTGGGATCATACTACCCTAGTCAGGGATCAAGCCACCACCTCCTGAAGTGAAAGTGTGGAGTCTTAACCACTGGACCACCAGGGAAGTCCCAGTATTTGTTGAATGTACTATTTTATCCTGCATATTAACTCTTTCCCAATTTGTATCCCCTGGAAGTGTATAAATGTCCTATTTTTTCAAGTTATTGATTTAAAATATTTTATAGACCCAAACCAAAAATAGACCCTCAAGGTTGATGTGAACCTGCCTATCATTACTCTTCAGATGACAGTTACTAAGCTATCTATAAATCCACTATTTTTCCTGTCTCCTAAGAATATCATGAGTGACCTTCAAAATATCCAATTGCAGATGTAGCAACTTGTTTGACAGAGCCCAGAATTGTCTTTCATTGGCATGGTCACTCTAGATTTCTTGTCACTTCTGCATCATCATTTAGTTCTGGCTTTTTGTTTAAACTTAAGTATGAAATCATTAAATCAGTTCCCCTCATTGCTTCCTTTGTTGAAGGATGCAGTTTTCAACAGGGTAGCTTAGGAGTCTGTCAGATGCTCTGATTTGAATGAAATTAAAGCTGCCAGTACATATAAAGAGCTAATGTCACCTGCCCATCATGGTTGTATCTCATCCTTGTGTTTGTTTGCAACCTGTTTCAGGAAAACTTGACCTAAATCCTCCATCTGATCAGGTGACCAAAAAGTACGTCCCCTCTGGTAATACAGCCTTTACCTTTTTTTAACTTAGCTTGATGATTCCTTTATCCCATGTTCAAGAATCTCCAAGTAGTTTATATGAATTGGTTTAAAGGTATCTTCTGCCTTCCATTATATAACATTGTAACATACTCCTTTCAAATGTCAGTTGCCACTCATGAATTCCTTCCCACTAATGTTAGTCCCTAAAATTCACTTATTTGAAATTTCAAGTTTGCTATGTACAAATACACACACACACTTCTTTTTAGGTGGTTGGATTTGTTTTCTATTTGTTTATATCTCTTAACTTCATAGTTCTTCTACTTTATTTTTCTCTCCTATGATGTTGTTGTTGTTCGTAGTCTCAGAGTTGTAGTTGAGGAATTTTCTTATCCTTTGATTTCAGTTTAAAGCCCCTTGATCATACCTGTGGGTCTTGCTAAGCATAATTTTGGTTCTTCTAAATTATTTAACACTTTTCCAAGAGTATAATCATTCTAGTGTCATAAGTCATCCCTAAAATATGATTCAGCAACATGTGCATAGCTAGTTGTGTTTCCTTTATCATTGTCTTTACAAAACTATAGCTTTAAAGTACAATACCACCCTCCTTTAGAAAATACCTCACACAAATGGAGAAGAGTCATTAGACACCCTTTGCAATCTGTGGCTTTGAATCCTTCAGTTTCTGTCATTAGCATGAGAATAATCTAGATAGCTTTGTATCTCTGTACTCCAGGATAGTAAATTACCTTCCTATTCTAAACAGTTGTTTATTCTTCCAAGATAATTCAGTTCCTTGACAGAAACTGAGAGCAAGGAATATAAGAAAGAAAAAGAAATTTGATGTCAGAGCTTAACCCCAGCTAATTCTAGAGGGTACTTTATTAGAAATTATCTTATCAATACTAGAAAATGTTTCACTTTCCCAAGAACATTGTGGATTTTCATTAAAATGCCCATTTTTTCCTCAACTTCTGAGAGTAAGATTTTCTTGCTTATCCACTTACTAAAAATTTAGTTACTAACATAGAGAAAGACCATATCCGCATAATTCATCAAACGAGTTTTACTTTGTCTTATTGTTATGATCTTAAGTAGTTTGTCACTCACCATACACATTACTACATGTTATCAAAGCTGAATTTTAGAAGCCTGCATTCTGGAATTTAAGGAATTGTTTGTATCAAAAAAAGGAAAGAGAGCATGGTCTGCAGAAACCTGTCTTTCTGAAAGAAATCTCTATATACCAACAGTAAAAATAAATCTACGCCTACGATCCCCAAAATAACCATTCTGTACTCAAAAGGGAGTTAACAGTGCCGCAGGACACTAATTTGAGGGCAGTAATATGATTTCTTTCGTTTTTAATTGTCTTTATATTATTGTCATTTAAAATTTGAGTTACTGCTCCATAAGCAGTGTCATTTTTTTGTAAATTAATTTATTTTAATTGGAGGCTAATTACTTTACAATATTGTAGTGGTTTTTGCCATACATTCACATGAATCAGCCATGGGTATACATGTGTCCCCCATCCTAAACCTCCCTCCCACATCCACCCTCATCCCATCCCTCAGGGTCGTCCCAGTGCACCAGCCCTGAGTGCCCTGTCTCATGGATCGAACCTGGACTGGCAATCTATTTCACATGTGGTAATACACATGTTTCAATGCTATTCTCTCAAATCATCCCACCCTCGCCTTCTCCCCGAGTCCAACAGTCTGCTCTTTACATCTGTGTCTCTTTTGCTGTCTCGCATATAGGGTCATCATCACCATCTTTCTAAATTCCATATATATGTGTTAGTATACTGTATTGGTGTTTTTCTTTTTTTTTCTTTTTTTTTTACTTTACAATATTGTATTGGTTTTGCCATACATCAACATGCATCTGCCACGGGTGTACACATGTTCCTCATCCTGAACCCCCCTCCCTCCTCCCTCCCCATACCATCCCTCTGGGTCATCCCAGTGCACCAGCCCCAAGCTTCCTGTATCCTGCATCGAACCTGGACTGGCGATTCGTTTCTTATATGATACTATACATGTTTTAATGCCATTCTCCCAAATCATCCCCCACCTCCCTCTCCCACAGAGTCCAAAAGACTGTTCTATACATCTGTGTCTCTTTTGCTGTCTCACATACAGGGTTGTTGTTACCATCTTTCTAAATTCCATATATATGCGTTAGTATACTGTATTGGTATTTTTCTTTCTGACTTACTTCACTCTGTATAACAGGCTCCAGTTTCACCCACCTCATTAGAACTGATTCAAATGCATTCTTTTTAATAGTTGAGTAATATTCCATTGTGTATATGTACCACAGCTTTCTTACCATTCATCTGCTGATGGACATCTAGGTTGCTTCCATGTCCTGGCTATTGTAAACAACACTGTGATGAACATTGGGGTACACATGTCTCTTTCAATTCTGGTTTCCTTGGTGTGTATGCCCAGCAGTGGGATTGCTGGGTTGTATGGCAGTTCTATTTCCAGTTTTTTAAGGAATCTCCCCACTGTTCTTCATACTGGCTGTTCTAGTTTGCATTCCCACCAACAGTGTAAGAGGGTTCCCTTTTCTCTGCACCCTCTCCAGCATTTATTGTTTGTAGCCTTTTTGATTGCAGCCATTCTGACCAGAGTGAGATGATAGCTCATTGTGGTTTTGATTTGCATTTCTCTGATAATGAGTGATGTTGAGCATCTTTTCATGTGTTTGTTAACCATCTCTATGTCTTCTTTGGAGAAATGTCTGTTCAGTTCTTTGGCCCATTTTTTAATTGGGTTGTTTATTTTTCTGGAATTGAGCTGCATGAGCTGCTTGTATAATTTTGAGATTAATTCTTTGTCAGTTGCTTCATTTGCTATTATTTTCTCCCATTCTGAAGACTGTCTTTACACCTTGCTTATAGTTTCCTTCGTTGTGCAAAAGATTTTAAGTTTAATTAGGTCCCATTTGTTTATTTTTGCTTTTATTTCCATTACTGTGGGAGGTGGGTCATAGAGAATCCTGCTGTGATTTATGTCGGAGGGTGTCTTGCCTATGTTTTCCTCAAGGAGTTTTATAGTTTCTGGTCTTATGTTTAGATCTTTAATCCATTTTGAGTTTATTTTTGTGTATGGTGTTAGAAAGTGTTCTCATTTCATTCTTTTACAAGTGGTTGACCAGTTTTCCCAGCACCACTTGTTGAAGAGATTGTCTTATCTCCATTGTACATAAGCAGTGTCTTATACCTGTAATCCCACATATACTGTTTCTCATCTTTTTCCAAAATCTTAATGCTTACTAGGCCCTCAACCCTCTTGTAATCTTTGCTTTTCCTTCCTTCCTGAATTATTACTTAGAACCATGCCATTCCCTCTCAGAAGACAGTGAGTGTGTTTCTCAAGCTCTTTAAGCTTCTCCATTTGTATAGAAGTTTGAATTTGCTGACTTCCAATGTAGTGATCACTTGGAAGACACAGAAAATCCTATAACTTACAAACACAAACTTAAAAAAAAAAAAAAAATTCAGGCTTTCTGGGTATCAGGATGACTACAGTCTTTTCTGGCTTTCTTTGTAAGCTACCCTGGAAAGTTCCTCTTCCCGTGTCCTAGATGTCTCCTGGAGTGTGCTGCTTTTATATTAATATTGGCCTTGCTTCTCTTGTCACATCCCTGTAAATCCACTTTCGAGATGCGGTAATTAAAACTACTTAATTAATATAAACTGCTTTAAACAGAAGCCAACAGAGTCTTTGAAAAATCACAAGTACCAATGCACAGGGAAATAAACGGTACCTTGCTTTTTAGTCTCATTTGTTTTTTCTTTCACCCCTGGATTACTGCCTTCTGTGAGATACAAGAATGACTACAGTTCCAGGAACCACTTACCTCTGAGACCATTCACGTGCCTCCGAGGACACCCAGATCTTTACGCTGTACTTCCGGATGCATCACACTATACTTTCTTAGCTTTGTCACGCAATCCCACGTGACCATATTCTGACCATATTGCCTCTTAAGATCTCAGTCCCTTCATTCATAAAACGATATCTAAAGTTCTTTCTAGATTTTTGACCCATTAATTGATCTCCAAATTGGATCTCATTATTAAAGAATGTTCCTAGAACACCTGCTGGCTTTTTCTGATTTTTTTTTTTTCCTTTTAAAGGAAGTTTTGCACAAGATTTTTCAGTGAGTAATATTGTTGTGTTCCAAATGTGGCACATAATTGATTCTGATTTAACGTTTGTTGTCATAATAGTGCAGCGCAAGTCTTTACTAAATTACATATTGCATTTATAACTTAACTGGAATTGTGTGCCTAGATCACTTTTCCAACAATTCCCCCCTTTTTTTACTGGCAGAGCTTGGTGAATACTTTGCCAGTAATAAATTGTTCATTGGGAAAATCCGACTTCCACATTAAGAAGCTAATGACTTGTATTTTTTGAAACCATATTTGCCAAAACAGTCTCTTCGGACACTTAGTGTTTTTTGTTTTTTGTTTTTTTTTTTAACCTCTGTTTTCTTTGGCTGGCTTTAAATGTGAATTGAATAATCTCCTTGGTTCTGGTGGTTCTGATGTATCTGTTGCCAGCCTGGATGTTGGCCTGGGGAAATGTGACTTCCATTACCTAAGGAAAGCATCTCCAACTGATTCTTAAAATGTGCATCAAGAAATTATACACCTTGGACCTGGGGAAACTAATCAAGCATAAAGTAGAATGCTTTTTAGGTAAGGCATAGGTTTTTAAGAGTGGCTCAGGGCTTTAAAACCTCATTTGTGATATGACCTCCATGTGACTTCCTATGGTGTAGAGAGTTCCAGGATAGGTTTCTCATCACTGATTAACAATATAGTCAAAAGGAGAAGCTGCTGGTTCATATGTAGTCAAAGGTATGGAAAGCAGTATTGCAGATGTAGTTTTAACAACTCTATATCACTTTAAAAAAATTTCTAATTCTGTAGGTATTTTAATATGTGTTTTGTTTCCTTTATAATAGCTAAAGTTTACTGATCAGTATCAAGGTCAATATTTTTTCATTACAAAAAGGTTTAGGGGCAGACAGTTTTCTCTGGTGTTTTAGTATCACACTGTTCATTGAAGGTAAAAGCTGGCATGGACAGTGACTGATTACCCACACATATGAATGTAGATAAAGAAAAGATAAAAGTGAACATATTTGTCTGTTTAATTGTGTAATTTAGCCAACTTTGAAAATGGAAAAGGGAAAATATTTTTCCTTCCCAGTTTCATTTCCATTTGACTGTAACTTTCTTCCCATTTGAAATAAAGAAGCAAAGCTTAGCAGAATGATAAACCGCATGAGTAGTTACTTTGAGTTGACATAAGTAGAACTCAGGGCTTTCTAGGTGGCGCAATGGTAAAGAATCCACCTGCCATTGAAGGAGACGGTTCGATCCCTGGGTCAGGAAGATCTCCTGGAGAAGGAAATGGCACCCCACTCCAGTATTCTTGCCTGGGAAATCACACGGACAGAGGAGCCGGATGGACTATAGTCCATGGGGTCTGTAGGCAAAGATTTGGACACGACTGAGCACTGAGCATACACAATGGAACTCAGTGACCACAGTCGTCCTGTTTCCTCTACATTCTGTCTTTCATCAAACCTAAGAAAGATTGGATAAAGACTTTTCCTAAGCTAATGTGACAATTAGCTGCCAATGGAGAGCCCCTGAGGTAACAACCCATCCTTTGCCATGGCCTGAGTAATTAGAAAACCTAGAACAGGTACTTTTTATTGTATTTGGCAAAGAAAAAAAAAAGCACTACTGAAATTACTTATTCTCAGATAAAGTCAGTGAACCAGCCTCTAAGGAAACCACATGTAAAGAATTATCATGCCAGTTTTCCAGATTACGATTTTTCAATATTTTGGCTGTTTTTTGAATCCTTCCCATGTTGTCTTGAAATTGAAAGTTTGGAAGGTCAGAACCAGTCTTGCCATGTACACATTTAAAGTTAAAAAATTTTGCTTTTATGATGTATTTGCTCTTATGTTTATTCCTTGCTATTTTATTTTTCTTACATGTTTTTGTTAGAGCAGTAAACAACAGTATTGCTAAATTCACATTTGAAATTTCTTGCTTTTCCTTATGTATCTGTTTTCCTGATTTCTTGTTTTCCTTAGAACACTGAAGGGAATGCATGTAGTGGGCAGAGACTACTGAGTTGAATGGTTGTCAGTATCCATTTGGTGATTCACCTGCCTTGGTGCTTATCTGTTCCTCATATAATCTTCACTAATACCACTTTTGCCCATAACCATACAGCTCAGAATGTTAATGCTTGTATATTTTTTCATTATAGCTATCCTTGTGTAGCCTTCAGTTGCCATGAAAGTATTGATTTCAATAATTTGTTTATGGGAACTAGTTGTTTAACCATAACTATTTTTATTTATGGTGTTTATAATCTCTAGAAATATATACATGTTTTGAACTGTATACTTCAGGAGGGTTTAGAATTCTTAGTCATATTTGATGAATGGTCACACACCAACAAGTTGATCTACACAGATGTCTATCTCCTGTAGAGTTGTAGAGGGTTATTTGGCTGCTGTATGAATTCTTTGTTTTTTAGTAATGTATCAGATAATTTGAATTAGTGTAAATAAAAACTTTTTAAAGGAGGAATAAGTGCCACATAAGAGAATTGGGAACACACAATAATCCTCTTTTAAAAATAATTGATAAGGTAATAAATTTAGGGTGCTAAATTTGTCAAATCAGTTTTTTTTTAACAGTAGATATGAAAAGATTATATTTCTGTAAGAATTTATTCTCCACATCATATTTTGTATCTTCAGTCTCATAAGTAAAATAATTCAGGTAATGTGTGGGACAGCTTATCTGAAACAGTTCTTTCAGATTTAATTCCTTGTTTCAGTTTATTTATTTTGCTAAGCACCAATAAACTTTTCTTCATCTGCGTTACATTCATTATAACACCAGAATAGTACACAAAAGAAAGAAAAAGAAGTAGAAGTAAGCAATCTAATACAGGGGAGAGAATTTTTAGAGAATAAGCTTAGTTCAGTTCAGTTCAGTCGCTCAGTCGTATCCGACTCTTTGCGACCCCATGAATCATAGTACGCCAGGCCTCCCTGTCCATCACCATCTCCCAGAGTTCACTCAAACTCACATCCATCAAGTCGGTGATGCCATCCAGCCATCTCATCCTCTGTCGTCCCCTTTTCCTCCTGCCCCCAATCCCTCCCAGCATCAGAGTCTTTTCCATTGAGTCAGCTCTTCTCATGAGGTGGCCAAAGTACTGGAATTTCAGCTTTAGCATCATTCCTTCCAAAGAACACCCAGGGCTGATCTCCTTCAGAATGGACTGGTTGGATCTCCTTGCAGTCCAAGGGCCTCTCAAGAGTCTTCTCCAACACCACAGTTCAAAAGCATCAATTCTTCAGCACTCAGCTTTCTTCACAATCCAACTCTCACATCCATACATGAGCACTGGAAAAACCATAGCCTTGACTAAACGGACCTTCTGCTTTTCAATATGCTCTCTAGGTTGGTCATAACTTTTCTTCCAAGGAATAAGGGTCTTTTAATTTCATGGCTGCAGAGGATAAGCTTAAGGTAGTTTTAAATTTAGTAGGAATTTCCTTTAAAAAGTTTTTTAGGGATTTTTTTAAGTGATATATAAATGGGAAACAATAAAGACCAGGGGATTTAGCAGAAAAATATTTTTATCTTTTGACTTCATATCTTTCATTCCAACTAATGTAAACAACTCCTTAACTCTTACGATAGAAGTTGTGACAGAAAGAACAGTACACCACTATTAAAGTTCATAAGGAAGCTTTTGAAGATTTACTAAGAATGACAGTTTTTATATTTGCTGAAATGTGTGGTATGGTTCTTTTACTCTGAAACCAACTATAATTTGGGTATTTTTTAGTTACCCAGCTGATTTCCCCATCTGTGTTTTTTCCTGCTGACCACCTATGACAGAAGTAAGGGCCCTCACATAAAAGTTTTACAGATTGGTAAGGAGGAAATAATAGTAATGTAAATTAAGTAGTTGCTTACTCTTTTTAGAAATTTGGTGATTTTCACCTTAATTATAAAGAAGTTGTCTTAAGATGTGTAAATTAATGGGAGAAAAAGTAAAGACCAGAGAAGCAAACGAGCTTTAATAACTAAATGGGCTCACCTCAGGTAGGATAAAGTGTCATGGAGGTTTTAGAGACCATCAACTTGAGGAAAGCATTTTTTTTTAAAGTTTATTTACTGGCTGTGTTGGGTCTTTGTCATCCTGTATGGGATCTTTATTTGCGACATGTGGGATCTAGTTCCCTGACCAGGGATCAAACCTAGGCCCACTGCACTGGGCAATGGAGTCTTAGCCACTGGACCACCAGGAAAGTCCCAGGAAGGCACTTTTAGTACCACACTCTAACAAGGATCTCAGCATAAGCATTCACAAGGAGGTGGTCAGTCCTAGTATAGAAGATAATTTGTCTTGAATTGATAACATCATTTGTGAATTAATTTTTTGGTAAGTATTATGCTACAATTTGGAGAAAATGCTAATATTAACTATGTTTTAAAGGGAAATAAAGTAGATTTTAAAATACTGAATTTTATTGGGGAAAAAATGAAAGTTATCTTTACCTGAAGATATCTACCTCTTTTGTATACTTAATACTGAAGTTTTTTAAAAAAAATTCCAGATGTACCTATATTTTACCAAAGTTTTTCATAAGACAGCATCCTAACTTCTCTCTTCTTGTTCTTTTTCTAGCCCAAGTTCATGAATGACTTTCATTCAGTTGGTTGGTTAGACCATGTGCTGATGACCAATTGATTCAGTCCCTTTCATTGTGGTTCTGAACCCACATAGAATGCCTCATCTTTGTCATCTTTCTTTGAATGCATCACTAGGAGCACTGAATGAAAGACTCCTGAAACACTAATTCAAACACATTACCACTATGAGACTATTCGGAAGTAAATATTCTGTGATTTTGATCAGTAGAATATCCTTATAATTAACTACTAAGAATTCTGGTATGTGTATAGCTTTTATTACCATATTTGCAGGTATTTCATTGAGTCCTTTTTAATAGGCATATATAATAATGTTTTCAAAAACTGAACAGGAGTCCATCTGAATTTATTACACTTTTAAGCAACAAATTCCAAAATGATTTGCTATAGAAGTTCTTTTGACGTTTTTAATTGCTTGAAAGCAAAAGTATAATTAAATTTAGAAAATGCTATTAATACATATTTCAGAGAACAAATATCACTTGAGTGAAATTAGGGATTGTAGTGTAGCTGACGTTTATAATGGAGTTATAGCATTAATTGACCTAACAAAGCAAGACTTCAGATTATAGATATTACCATTGCATTGTAATGAAGGGGGGAAATGAGTCTTCCACAGAGTACTGTGAAATCAACAATTACTTGAGTACAAAGAAAACAGCATGTGCTTTTTTGGTCGTTACACCTAATAGTTACCATATTACAGGAGTATCCTGGGGGAAAATCAACACATGAGGAAATCGATAGAGCTGTATTGTGAATTATCTCATGATAATATATCCCTCAGTTTTTGAAATAATTTCTTTAAGGGTTTTTCTTGATAGGCATTTAGGTTAACTTTAGTTCACATTTCTAAAAGCTATAGATGGAACTGCTAACGTATTTATTTTATGAATGAAGTAATAATAACTGCTTGGGCCTTGGTCATCATGGCTGGTGTCATTTTTGTCCATTTTATCGTGTGATTTGTTCTTACATCTTTAAAGATAGCTGATGGGCAGTCAGTGGGAAACACTTTCTCACTGGGATAATAATCACTTGAGATAATCACTGAAAAAGAAATTACTCTTTAGCTCCATAGAAACCACTGTATTTAGTGCTAGTCAAGATTTGTAAAGAAGGAAATGTCAACCCACTCCAGTGTTCTTGCGTGGAGAATCCCAGGGACGGGGGAGCCTGGTGGGCTGCCGTCTATGGGGTCGCACGAGTCGGACACGACTGAAGTGACTTAGCAGCTTAGCAAGATTTTTGAGCCTCTTCTTTGACCACATTTTTAGGTTCAAATTAATGATCCTTGGTGGCAGCAGTATGAGAGTTAATATCAGCATCATAGCATTTTCTAAATCTGTACGTCATTAGAAATGAAGCTTGCTTTTTTTTAGATAGCCATCATCCATTTTACAGTGATTAAGATAAGAGATTTATTTAAATAAATATTATATCCCTTCATGGAAAGCTTTCACAAGGAGATAATTGAGCATGTAATTGTTTTTATGTTATTTGTTCAGTAAACATTTATTATCTATTATATAGACTACTTCACCTAAAATTTATATTCTAAATGTAATACCTTATATTGCATATAATGGAATAGATATTTTAAATACAGCACTATTGAAAATCAGAAGGCAAAGGAATGGTTGAATCCATTTACCTAAATTAAAATTTAAGTAAACACAGCCTGATTGGAGGACTGGCTGCTTTTTTCTAACCCATAGCATTTTTTCAGTTCCTACTCACTCCCTCTTCCTTCCCATAACAAAAAGTACCATCTACCTATCAACTCCATAGATCCTTATTGTTTACCTAAATAAGAGATAACATATTTTCCATCTTTCATAACTGAATTGTGATACAAGCTCATAAACTGAGAGGAAAAAACTTGAAAATATGTATATTATTATTTTTAAAAAGGAAAATCATTTATTTCTGTTAGATTGAGTAAGAGGGTTATTTTTTCCCCCTCCGTCTTCTAATCTAAAACTGTAGGAGAATTTCAACAGGATTTATAAAGGAATTTAGTATCTTGGTTTTCATTAACATAATAATAAATAGATGTAAATACTGGCAGTCCTGTAATCCTCCCAACAGTTTTTGTGATATAAGAAAGTAGTGTTTAACTATTAGTATTGCCATCATAATTTCATTAGTGTGGCTTTTTTACACACTTTCTCCAGTGACGCAAATACAGACATGAGTTTTTGGAACATCAGGCTTATGGCTGCCTTCTCTCTTCTTCATTACTTATGTTGGACAAACTATCATTATCACTTGCCAAAAATAATCCCACAGTTTAGTAGACTTCAGTTTTGAGGTCTCTCATGTCCTCCTTAGACCACCAGTAGCTTTGTCTTTTGGAGATCAGAAATTGGACGCTTCTTTTTGATGTCTAACAAGCCAGACTGTTTCTTAACCTCCAAGGAGGAATATAGCAAAACAACATTTTCTAAGCAACATCTCTGGAAACATAGCAGCAAATCTCTTTGAAATAGATTGTTTGGAACATAGGCCAAATTATTTTTGTATTGCGCTTTAATCAGATTTGTGTTAAGGTAATGATAATGGAAAAGTCTTTAATATAGGGTAAGATAGTTGTATGTATTTTTCTTTATATTCATATACAGAAATGACTAAAGATGCACCAAATTTTGATAATAGCTATATTCTCATGATGTAACCAGTTTTAAGAAACTAAGGATAAAATACAGAGCTTACAGATTCAGGCTTCTCTTATTCTTATACTATAACCATTTCCAGGAAACTAATGTTAAAATAGGAAGCTTTTCTAGTTTTACCAACTTCTCTGTTCCCCATTTCTCCCTTTCCACCCACTACCTCCCCTCTCCAATCCCGTAACACACTTACTCTGCTGTATTTTAGGAAACTTTTTTTTCAATCCTCATTTCTCCTCCCTTCTGTTTTCTCGGCTTTATAACTTATTTATATAACCTTTCCAATGATATCCTGTGGATTATGCTAAATTATAATAAATAAATCATGTAGTTGAGTTTCAAAGACCTTATACCATCAAACCATAGTTAATAAAAACTGAAAGTTTTTTTAAAGTATGACCTTAACTCTGCTCTTTTCCCATTTCTCCCTAGCAATTCAGTGTTTTTTATGCAGTGTTTCAAACTCCTAACTTTCCCTGTTACACAAAAGAGTTGAGTGGCATTTAAATTATCAAGTAAAAATTTCCAAACTTGTATTTCAAGTGATCAGCTTTCTCCTCTACTGTTAAATAATTTTTATTAAAAAGTTATTATTAAGTACATTTTATTTCAAAATCTTTCAAGTCTTAGCTCCAGGTAATATATTTTTAAAGTCGTGCAAGTTTTAATCTTGAGCATACTTTATTCCAAATGTTAGAGTCTGTTCACACTGGATGCCCTAAAGCAAGTAATTGCCTTTTTTCTCCCTATCTTTCATTTATCCTTAAACCTCATAAGCTAGCAAAAGATCCAAACTTTTGTCTTCTATCTCCTTTGTCTTCTAAACCTACCATATTTCACTTTGCAGAATACCTTAAAAGATTGCCCCATGGAACAGTATTGTTTTGAGAAGTATGGTTTTGAAGAGAATTCTACAATGATGCTATTTATTTTCATCCATCTAGTATTTAGGATGCATTAAAGTATCTGTTGCTATCAGAGTCTTAATAGATTAGACATAACAAATTTATAATATAAAATGTAGCAGTTATGAAGGTGAATATGTAGATGGGCCGGTAAATGGCAGCCTTGCCTCTTCCACAAGAGAGTCTTCCTGGTAACCTGTGAATCTGAAAGCCTTTGCTTTCCCAGCCTCCTCTAACCTAGCAAGCTGTAGAGACCTCAACTTTTTCTCCTCCATAGCCAAAATAAGAGATTATAGTTGTAGAAGGCATCTCTGACTCTTGCTACAGCTCTCTTTTCTGGGCTTTTTTTCTTTTTAAGTGAGGATTAAATTTTTTAATACATTTTCTGATTTTAAAAATAAAGATTGTAATTAAAAATAATTTGAACTTAATTTGGCAAGATCTGTCCCACTTCTTTCCCATTCTGTTGTTTTCCTCTATTTCTTTGCATTGATCTCTGAGGAAGGCTTTCTTATCTCTCCTTGCTGTTCTTTGGAACTCTGCAATCAAACGGTATATCTTTACTTTTCTCCTTTGCCTTTCGCTTCTTTTCACAGCTATTTGTTAAGGCCTCCTCAGACAACCATTTTGCCTTTTTGCATTTCTTTTTCTTGGGAATGGTCTTGATCACTGCCTCGTATACAGTGTCACAAACCTCTGTCCATAGTTCTTCAGGCACTCTGTCTGTCAGATCTAATCCCTTGAATCTATTTCTCACTTCCACTGTATAATTGTAAGAGATTTGAGTTAGGTCATACCTGAATGATCTAGTGGTTTTCCCTACTTTCTTCAATTTAAGTCTGAATTTGTCAATAAGGAGGTCATGATCTGAGCCACAGTCAGCTCCTGGTCTTGTTTTTGCTGACTGTATAGAGCTTCTCCATCTTTGGCTGCAAAGAATATAATCAATCAGATTTTGGTATTGACCACCTGGTTATGTCCATGTGTAGTCTTCTCTTGTGTTGTTGGAAGACAAAGTTTGCTATGACCAGTGCGTTCTCATGGCAAAACACTACTAGCCTTTGCCCTGCTTCATTCTGTACTTCAAGGCCAAATTTGCCTGTTACTCCAGGTATTTCTTGACTTTCTACTTTCGCATTCCAGTCAACTATAATGAAAAGACAAGAGATCTCTTCAAGAAAATTGGAGATACCAAGGGAACATTTCATGCAAAGATGGGCTCAATAAAGGACAGAAATGGTATGGACCTAATAGAAACAAAAGATATTAAGAAGAGGTGGCAAGAATACACAGAAGAATTATACAAAAAAGATCTTCATGACCCAGATAACCACAATGGTGTGATCACTCACCTAGAACCAGATATCCTGGAATGTGAAGTCAAGTGGGCCTTAGGAATCATCATTACAAACAAAGATAGTGGAGGTGATGGAATTCCAGTTGAGCTATTTCAAATCCTGAAAGATGATGCTGTGAAAGTGCTGCACTCAATATGCCAACAAATTTGGAAAACTCAGCAATGGCCACAGGACTGGAAAAGGTCAGTTTTCATTCCAACCCCAAAGAAAGGAAATGCCAAAGAATGCTCAAACTACCACACAATTGCACTCATCTCACACGCTAGTAAAGTAATGCTCAAAATTCTCCAAGCCAGGCTTCAGCAATGCATGAACTGTGAACTTCCAGATGTTCATGCTGGTTTCAGAAAAGGCAGAGGAACCAGAGATCAAATTGCCAACATCCATTGGATCATCGAAAAAGCAAAAGAGAGTTCCAGAAAAACATCTACTTCTGCTTTATTTATTACACCAAAATCTTTGACTGTGTGGATCAGAACAAACTTGAAAATTCTTAAAAGAGATGGGAATACCAGACCACATGATCTGCCTCTTGAGAAATTTGTATGCAGGTCAGGAAGTACCAGTTAGAACTGGACATGGAACAACAGACTGGTTCCAAATTGGGAAAGGAGTTCGTCAAGGCTGTATATTGTCACCCTGCTTATTTAACTTATATGCAGAGTACATCATGAGAAATGCTGGACTGGATGAAGTACAAGCTGGAATCAAGATTGCTGGGAGAAATATCAATAACCTCAGATATGCAGATGACACCACACTTACGGCAGATAGGGAAGAAGAACTGAAGAGCCTCTTGATGAAAGTGAAAGAGGAGAGTGAAAAAGTTGGCTTGAAACTCAGCATTTAGAAAACTAAGATCATGGCATCTGGTCCATCACTTCATGGCAACTAGATGGGGAAACAATGGAAACGGTGACAGACTTTTATTTTGCGGGAGCTCCAAAATCACAGCAGATGGTGACTGCAGCCTTGAAATTAAGACACTTGCTTCTTGGAAGAAAAGTTATGACCAACCGAGACAGCATATTAAAAAGCAGAGACATTACTTTGCCAACAAAGGTCTGTCTCGTCAAAGCTGTGGTTTTTCCACTAGTCATGTATGGATGTGAGAGTTGGACGATAAAGAAAGCTGAGTGCCAAAGAATTGATGCTTTTGAACTGTGGTGTTGGAGAAGACTCTTGAGAGTCCCTTGGACTGCAAGAAGATCCAACCAGCCCATCCTAAAGGAAATCAGTCCGGAATATTCATTGGAAGGACTGATGCTAAAGCTGAAACTCCAATACTTTGGCCACCTCATGGGAAGAACTGACTCATTTGAAAAGACCCTGATGGTGGGGAAGATTTGAGGCAGGAGGAGAAGGGGATGACAGAGGATGGGATGGTTGGATGGCATCACCGACTCAATGGACATGAGTTAAAGTAGACTCCAGGAGTTGGTGACAGAAGGGGAAGCCTGCCTTGCTGCAGTCCATGGGGTTGCAAAGAGTCAGACATGACTGAGCGACTAAACTGAACTGTACCACTTTGGTGACAGGTATATGGTTATTAACTTTGAAATCTCTGCATATAAATTTATGATCCATTTTTGTCAGAGTCCAGCCACAGCAGGATCTAAAGGTACCCTCAGAATGGACGGCGTCGGCGAATGAATGACAGGGGAAGGCCAAGCTTTGGTGAGCAAGACCCGTAACTTTATTTTTAAAAGGAGCTTTTATACCCTGACAGAGGATGAGATGGCTGGATGGCATCACTGACTCGATGGACATGAGTCTGAGTGAACTCCGGGAGTTGGTGATGGACAGGGAGGCCTGGCATGCTGTGATTCATGGGGTCGCAAAGAGTCGGACACGACTGAGCAACTAAACTGAACTGAACTGATACCCTGACTTGTACATAGAGGGAAATGAAAGATGCAAGGTGATTCAGAGTCAGCCCAAACACTCCAGCAGTTTTGTCCTTATTGAAACCAGGATTTTTTTTTTGTATTGCCTTTTTATAAACAAGGGTCTTATGCTATGTACATTATCTTCTGACCTGGAGGCCTGTTGACATTTTATGAACCTTCTTTGATAAAGGTTGATCAACCAGAAAACTTGTTTTCCCTTGAAGTGTTTATTCTTTATATTTCTAATCTGTGTCAGCCTCAGAAAGTACTAAACAGTTACATTTTCACGGAGCAAAGGTGCAGTGGGTCACAACAAAGAAAGAACTTATTAGCTCAAAGGTCTGATGTGGTTAATACCAAGGCTACTACTTGTTTTTCTTACATTTCAACTACATTAACTAATGCACTCCCAGGTGCACAATGGATAAGGGATATGGGAACTTGGCTGCAAGCATTGGCCCAATAATAAAGCCCTTTACCAGTACTATTTTAATAGTTTTTCACCCCTTAAAGGACTCTATGCTCATTAGGACTTTTAGAATGTTTAGGCTTCCCGTGCCTTTCATGGTTGGGAAGTTGTGAACAATCATGTGCGTTAGTTATAAGAGTAAAAGAAAACCTGTCAAGCAAGCTAGAATGCCAACAGAGGGGTTAAAATAAAAATATTCCTTTCATGCCCAGGAGACTTATCAATTTAGAGCCCTAAGTTGATTTTCTCTAAAAAAAGGTGGTCAGAGATAGCCCCCTGCTAATATCAAAAGAGTGATTGAAAGACATAATACAGTAAACAGTAGAGAGACAGATTTTGGTTTCGGGGTAGATGCTCGAGCAGGTCTAGGGAATCCCTCGAGTCCTAATCTGCCTTTGCCTGTCAGGTCTTCTCCGCATGACCTTTGTCATGGGTGGGATCTCCCGTGGTGGCTCCTGACACATTTTACTCTCATATTTTTATATATACTTGCCTGGATCTCAATACATATTTATTGGGTGAAATGTAAAATAAAATCAGCCTTCTGGAGAGAAATACCTATATTTGTTCTTTAAAATATTTTTGAAACAAGTTTATGTATAATAGATTATTTGAAGATTTATATATATTTCTAAGTCTTTGTGTTTTGTTTGTTTTTAATAAATTCCTATCCCCTCTTTAAGACTCACCTCAGCGAATTTTTTGCTGGTTCTCACTCAGTCTTCCTTTCCTTGGATCTCACCTTGCCCATTGTGCAGATCTCTGTTACCAATTTTATGACTGTACTGTGATCATCTTTTTAACACATCTATTAGACTATACTCTCTGATGGCAGGGGCTGATTATGTCTTTATTTTCTCATCATAAAGCACTGCGCTGCCATTGTGGTGTTAAACACTGAGGTGTGGGATTGTGATAGTAGAATTCTACTGCTAACCCCAGTAAATTTATTTTCACCCTGTAAGATCCCTGAGACCAGAAAACATACAAGGAAAAACTACAGAAGAAAGCAGGGGAGCCTTATCTAGGTTAGTGCCCAGAAATTTCCGGGTAAGGCTCTGTGAAATTGGACTGGAATTTCTGCCTCTTCTATACGTTAGGTTCAAAACTGAATGTCACAACCGACTAGTGACAAGGGAGGGCCAAAGAGAAGAGCACACAACACCATAGAGAGGTGATTGAGATTTTCCCATGTGGACCCTGGCTCAGCTTAGCCTTTCTGCCATGTGGGATGAAGCAATATGAGGGAGAAGGGTCCCACCATATGTACAACCTTTTAAAGCTTGGTGACCTTAATTACTTTTGAAGGTGATACAATCCAGGTCCTAAAATTTAACGCATCAGATTAGTGTTTCCTCATCTTTTGGGAAAGCAGAGGAGTTGACAAAGAGACTTGATTGCATCTGCTCCCCGTAGAGCTGTATAAGTGAGCTTTCAATAAATGTTTATATCAAATCAGTCCCCTTTTCAAGTAAATTTATATTTATTTCTGACATATCCTCTTCTGTTTTGATGTTCTTATCCTGAACTTTGAAATTCACATGTTCTCAATATTTTTGTGACTTACACACTTCTAGGATTATCATTACATTGTGTTTGTATTGGTATCGAGACAATATATAATGTAATCCCAGAAGAGTTCTTGAATTCTGTTTGACCTTTGTGCGTAATGTGTCCAAGTGAAATTGGACCGTTTGCTTATGAAAGGAACATTGACATAGCTATACTTAGGAGGAGAAGGCCCTGAAATCTTGATTTGAAAAGACATTTATTCATATTGTTAAGTGTTCATGGCACCATCCCGGCCAAGGCCTTAATCATTTGACTTATCAGTGTTTTCTTTTTTTTGGTGATATAAGAAGAGTGAGAATATGATATCTGGCTTCTATCCAGCAGATCAGTAATGGATAAATTAAAATGATTTAATTTGGGCTTATGTGGTATTGGATAGCACTGATTCCATTAAGTCATTTAAAATATATACCTTATTAGATTATTCAAGTGCTATGCACATATTACTATAAAAGCAAAGTAAGAGTTATGTAAAATAATGAACCATATAGAAGGAGGCCTTTTTTCTGGCTTCTGTATTTTTCCAGTTTTATTGAGAAATAATTAACATGCCTCACAATATAAATTTAAGATGTATGATGTTTTGGTTCACTTTTGTCATGAAATGATTACGACGCTAGGTTTAGTTAATATCCAGAACCTCATATAGCTGCAATATAAAGAAAAGAAAAAAGTTCACTTGTAATGAGAATCCTTAGGATTTACTGTTAGATGGCCCAGACAGTAAAGAATATGCCTGCAGTGCAGGAGACCTGGGTTCAATCCCTGGGTTGGGAAGATCCCCTGGTGAAGGGAATGACTACCCACTACAGTATTCTTGCCTTGAGAATTCAATGGACAGAGGATCCTGGTGGGCTACAGTCCATGGGGTTGCAAAGAGTCAGACACGACTGAGTGACTAACACTTTCATATCATATACAAGTATTATCTGTAGTCATCCTGTTGTATGTTACATCCCTAGTCCATGTTTATTTATAACTCTTACTAGTTTGTACCTTTTGACCATCTTCCTCCAATTCCTCCTGCCCCTCCTGTCTGTCTCTGGAACCACAAGTCTGATCTCTTTGTCTAGGAGTTTGGCTTTTTGTTTTGTGTTTAGATTCCACATATTAGTGAGATCATACAGTATTTGTCTTTCTCTGTCTGATTTATTTCACCTAGCATTATGCTTTCAAAATCCACCCATGTTGTCACAAATAGTAGGATTCTGTTGGTTTTTATGGCTGAATAATATTCCATTGTGTGTATATATATATACACTCTTTATTCATTCATCCTTCAGTAGACATGTTGATTGTTTCCATGTCTTGGCTATTATAAATAGTGCTGCTGTGAACATGAGGATGCAGACATTGGTTCAAGTTAGTGTTTTGGAGGTTTTTGGATATGCTCTCAGAACTGGAATTGCTGGACCGTGTGGTAGTTCTCCTTTTAATTTTTTTGAGAATTATATACGATACTGTTTTCCACAGTGGCTGTACCATTTTACAGTGTCACAAACGGTGCGCAGGGTTTTCTTTTTTCCATATCCACACTAGCATTTGTTATCTTCTGTCTTTTAATCATGGCCATTCTAACAGGCATGAGGTGATATCTCATTGTGATTTTAATTTGCATTTCTCTAGTGGCTAGTGATGTTGAGCATCTTTTCATGTATCTGTTGACCATTGATATATCTTCTTTGGAAAGATGTTTCTTCAAGTTCTTTGCCCATTTTTTGTTTAATTTTTTTTTTTTTTTGCTCTTGAGTTTTATGAATTCTTTATATATTTTAGATACTAACCTCTTATCAGGAATATGATTTGCAAATATTTTTCCCACTTCATAGGTTGTCTTTTCACTTTGCTGATGGTTTCTTCTGCTGTGTAGCTTTTTAGTTTGATGTAGTCTCACCTGTTTACTTTTTACATTGTCTCTTAATCTTTAGGTATGATTTCTGTAAAACCATTACTAGACCCATGTCACGGAGCTTTCTGTGTTTTCTTCTGGGAGTTTCATGGTTTGGGGTCTTACATTTAAGTCTTTAACCCATTTCAAGTTAGTTTTTATGGGTGGTACAAGATAGTGGTCAAGTTTTATTCTTTTACCTGTGAATATCTAATTTTTCCAGCACCATTTATTGAAGAGACTCTTTTCTCCACTGAGTATTCTTGGCTCTCTTGTCCAATATTAGTTGCTTGGGTTTATTTCTGGGCTTTCAGTTCTGTTCCATTGGTTTATTTGTATGTCTTTATGAAGGAGGCATATTTAATAATTGAATTATCTTGTGCTCTTTGTTTAGGGTGTTCCAGTGATGGCAATAAGAAACAAAATGATATCAGAAGGACTAGACCCAGATCTTCTTGAGTAAGTAGTTCTAATGATATAATGATATTATTATCAAGGTGTTGAATTTATCAGTCTTCATAAAAACATTCAAGCTCTATATATGTTTTTCCTATACATTGTTTTATGGTCAAGGAAACCTCCTCCACAAATAATGTGTCTGCTATGTTTAAAAAGTGAAAAATCTATGCTATACTACTAAAACTAGCCTTAAAACATTTTAGGAGTATTTTCAATAAATTGGTGATGAACCTGTATATGCAAAAGAGATGGAAATTGATGACATTTTTGTTTGACAGCAGTAGTATCCACAAGAAGCATTGTTCCTTTTCTTTCTGTGCTGCATTTTTTCTCTCTCCGTCCCTCCCCATCCTCTTTTTCTTATTTCTAATTTGTTGTTGTTCAGTCACTCAGCAGTTTTTTATGTATGAGACCTTAGTATATAGGAAATTTACTCTACATGACCTAGGTTGAGCCAGATGGGAAAATAAATAGAGTAATCTATGGTAATGGTTATTATGGAACTAGATATTGTTTGTGTGAGTTTTATAAAAAATTTTTTTGAAAAGTTGTGACTCAAAAATTTGACAGTTATGTTTTCCATCCAGGCAAACCTGGCTACACAGCTCATCCTGGATAAGATGTATCTTAATGGATTATTCAGAACTATTCTCTTTTGCAAGTATCTAGACACATGTAAAGAGTCTTTCCAGTTTGGGGGTTTTAGTTCACCCCACTGTATTTAGCTATGTTAGCTCTCCAGGCATTCATACTATACTAGCAGTATACTTTGGAATTCTTGGCCTTGAGCCCTTCAAGAAAATGTATGCATTTTTTTCTTTCATATATGCAATCCTTTTCTCATTTTATCTTTCAAAATATGAAATTTAAAAACATATTTTGAAGTCTAGAAGAACAGATTTCCTTCACGTATCTCCATTTAGTATATATTTCAGTAGCAAACAGTTCAAGCAAACAGTTCAAGTACAATGGTATGGATTGGTAATTTGAACCAAACATCTCCAGGATATTTGGCATTTGTTCTGGAAATTGTTTCTGACACACTTTAAAAGCAGATGGATTGTGACACATACTTTAATGTGAATTGAGCATATGGGTCCAATCCATTTTGGTACTCATTGGAATATATGTTGTAAATATATCTAACAATGACCATGACCTCTTTTTTGCTTCTGGAAATACACAGTAGAGCTTCTGTACTAACAGAGAGCTAAAATGACCTTTTAAATGATGATTTTTCTCTCTAGAGAAAATGTAATAAATGGGAAATTAGCAGCCTTATAAGCGTCAGCGTATGCTAGTTCTCCATTCCCTCCACCCGCTCCTGGCTGCATTGCATCCCCTGCCTAGCCTAAAACTCCTTCATAATCCTTTACTTCAACTGGCTACCCACACTAGCAACTTGAAAGTCACCCTTGATTCTGCCCTCCTCCCTTCCCCTCACTATGTCAGTCACTGTGGTTTCCTCATTTTTAATCTCACATCTGACCATATGCCTCCATGCCATTGCTGTTTAGTTCAAGCCTTCATCATTTCTCACCTGATTTATTTTAATTGCTCCATTTTGGTTTTCTATTCTCTTTCAGTCCGTCACTAAAAACTTAAGTGGATGTCTTCATATAGTTCATCTGTTCATACATACAAGTCTTCCTGTGACTCTCTGCTGTCCCTAACATATGCTCTGACATCTTAGAATTGCAAATAAATACATTTATCATCAAGACTCTGGCTTCATTTCTTGCCAATCATCCATGCATCCCTGTCTCTTACAGCTGTAGCAGACTACTTATATAGTTCTCAGACTGTACCATTTTCCTGGTGTCTTTGAAAGTTTGTATTCTTCCCCATGAAACTTCCTTCCCCCATGTTATTGGCCAAGCTGATTTGATATTCTTTAAGATCCCATTTAGGTATCACCTTTTTAAGAAGTTAGTGAATGATTACCAAGGGGAGAACCCCTAGGACCTCCAGTACTTTCTTGATGTATCTCACTTAGCAAGTTTGAGCGCGCGTCATTGTCTGTAAATGTTGAGAAACATTCAGCTGCAAGGTGGTGCCAAGTTTTAGGGTAGAATTCCAGTAACAGTTAACATTGTCTTACAGAAAAGCTGCTCCTCAACCACAGCCTGGAGCCTGAATTCTGACCCATTACCTCATGAGTACATGCCATTGGTCACAAGGGGCACTGGTTGGAGTAGGGTGACTCACTATAACCTATCACCACTACCACTAGAAAACCAGCTGCAACTACATTTAGCTAGATATGATAAGTGGAATCAACCACCTTGTTAAAGAGGACTTCTGTCACTTTAGGAATCATGTTTACATAAAAGTTAAGGAGCCTTGCTTTAAGGGGGAAGTCTGAGATGAAGAAGAAAATGTGCCATCCAAGGAAAGAGTGTGCTTTTATTTAAAATATTAGGTACATATTAAGCCTAAGCCAAGAACTTTCAGTAAAGACGGTTCTTTTCTCTTTTAAAGTATAAACATAAACTTTTTTTTTAGCCCTAGGTAGTGAGACAGACTTACGTAACTGTAGGAAGAAGTAGTCTAAATCTGTTTGCGCTGAACAAAGAGTAAAACTGAGGTTAATATAGGAATAAATACTGATCAGAAAATACACTGTTACTCAATTAGCTTGTGTTTATAACAGTTTGGAAACTAAGAGTATGTAACTTTGAACCAAAACAGTTTACTTGATAAGGGAGAAGAGAGCCTGGCTATTTTCCTACAAAAATTACTATCACTGAATTTTAGAAAGTCTATAAAACTGAAGAAAATGCCAGATAATTACCAAATAAATAGTATTTGTTTGCTACTTCTTAGTGATTATTTAATCTCCTTAAAAATCTAAGTTTTTAAAAATGATGATCAGATCAGATCAGATCAGTCGCTCAGTCGTGTTCGACACTTTGCGACCCCATGAATTGAAGCACGCCAGGCCTCCCTGCCCATCACCAACTCCCGGAGTTCACTCAGACTCACGTCCATTGAGTCAGTGATGCCATCCAGCCATCTCATCCTCTGTTGTCCCCTTCTCCTCCTGCCCCCAATCCCTCCCGGCGTCAGAGTCTTTTCCAATGAGTCAACTCTTCACATGAGGTGGCCAAAGTACTGGAATTTCAGCTTTAGCATCATTCCTTCCAAAGAACACCCAGGGCTGATCTCCTTCAGAATGGACTGGTTGGATTTCCTTGCAGTCCAAGGGACTCTCAAGAGTCTTCTCCAACACCACAGTTCAAAAGCATCAATTCTTTGGCGCTCAGCCTTCTTCACGGTCGAACTCTCACATCCATACATGACCACAGGAAAAACCATAGCCCTGACTAGATGAACCTTTGTTGACAAAGTAACATCTCTGCTTTTGAACATGCTATCTAGGTTGGTCATAACTTTCCTTCCAAGGAGTAAGCATCTTTTAATTTCATGGCTGCAGTCACCATCCGCAGTGATTTTGGAGCCCAGAAAAATAAAGTCTGACACTGTTTCCACTGTTTCCCCATCTATTTCCCATGAAGTGGTGGGACCAGATGCCATGATCTTCATTTTCTGAATGTTGAGCTTTAAGCCAACTTTTTCACTCTCCACTTTCACTTTCATCAAGAGGCTTTTGAGTTCCTCTTCACTTTCTGCCATAAGGGTGGTGTCATCTGCATATCTGAGGTTATTGGTATTTCTCCCGGCAACCTTGATTCCAGTTTGTGTTTCTTCCAGTCCAGCGTTTCTCATGATGTACTCTGCATATAAGTTAAATAAACAGAGTGACAATATACAGCCTTGATGAACTCCTTTTCCTATTTGGAAACAATCTGTTGTTCCATGTCCAGATCTAACTGTTGCTTCCTGACCTGCATACAAATTTCTCAAGAGGCAGATCAGGTGGTCTGGTATTCCCATCTCTTTCAGAATTTTCCACAGTTTATTGTGATCCACACAGTCAAAGGCTTTGGCATAGTCAATAAAACAGAAATAGATGTTTTTCTGGAACTCTCTTTCTTTTTCCATGATCCAGCGGATGTTGTCAATTTGATCTCTGGTTCCTCTGCCTTTTCTAAAACCAGCTTGAACATCAGGAAGTTCACGGTTCACTTATTGCTGAAGCCTGGCTTGGAGAATTTTGAGCATGACTTTACTAGCGTGTGAGATGAGTGCAATTATGCGGTAGTTTGAGCATTCTTTGGCATTGCCTTTCTTTGGGATCGGAATGAAAACTGACCTTTTCCAGTCCTGTGGCCACTGCTGAGTTTTCCAAATTTGCTGGCATATTGAGTGCAGCACTTTCACAGCATCATCTTTCAGGATTTGAACTAGTTCACCTGGAATTCCATCACCTCCACTGGCTTTGTTCGTAGTGATGCTTTCTAAGGCCCACTTGACTTCACATTCCAGGATGTCTGGCTCTAGGTCAGTGATCACAGGGCTTATATAACCAAGACTTAGTTCTTGGTTCTAGCTTGTAAAAATTAGTTCTTAGCTTGTAAAAATTAGTTTTTAAAAATGCAGTAAATTAAAAGGATGTGAAAGAGTACCTTTGTCACCTTTGTCATCATACACACAAGTTGATGGAAAGGAAAGAAAATAGAAAATTTTCAGGTTGATCTGTTTTAGAAATACAGAGCAGATAAATCATGCCTTATAAATTTTTTCAGTCAATGCCTAGATGCTCTTACCAAGAAAAATGAAAAATGTTTCTCCCTCTCCTATTCTATGGTTTCATTTATGTCCCATAACTAAGGTTACTATTACTAGTAATTACTGCTTTTACTACTCTAAGATAAATAGTCTAGCCTCTGAACCTGCCTAGCAAGAGATGAAATCCGTGGTGGTTAAGTCTCAGTCTAAGGCAGACTTTAGAAATGGTCTACTTGCTGAGGTCCAGATTCTGCACTGCCCCTTTCTAGCTGTATGACCCTGAACTAATTACCTAATCAATCTGTGCATCCGTTTCCTCGTAAATGTGAAATAGAAAAGTTCACCCTTTATAGATTCATTCAGACTAAGTAAGCACTCAGCGCAGCTCTGAACAAGCAGTAAATGTTAGTTGTGATTTATGAATGTTTAATGGAAGAATATGTAGCAAGTTCTAAACAACTGGATTTACCAGGCTCTCAGATCACAATTTGTTTATAGTCCCGTAGTTGCCTGTATACCATTGTGGTCTCAACACAGACATATATAATGTACACAGAGTAATTACCCTTTTGAGTTATATTCTCTATTTTCCCAAACTGAAAAGTCTGTATTTTCAACTTTGTAGTAAAGAACAGACTTCTGAAATTTAAATTTAACTGGTCACATTCTTAATGTTAGTAGGAGAGTGCAGTTTGCAGCATACTGATTTGGCTAAAGAAATCGAGTTATGCAGGCTTTAAACAGAACCAGCTCAGTTGGCATTTTTCCTGGATATATCTTTCAAAAGACATTTATACCCTTTTCTCAGACTGTGCAGTGACCATGATTGTGGTTACCAGGAATAAAAGTAACCACTTCAGCCTACTTATCACTGAGACGAGAGGAGATTTATTAGTGATAAACAAAAGGATACTGGAAAGCAAGAAAACTTCATTTAATTATATTCAAGGCATATCCAGCAGAGTTTCCTGCCCTCTAAAGGAATTCCTTATCTGCCGATGATTTGCCTGTCTCCTGCTACTGAACAACATAAGGGATTAAAGGTTGGATTTTAACTAGTTGAGCATAGAATTGATCTCAGTTCCCCAAATGAGCAATTCCAGAAACAGGTTTTTTTATTTGTTCCATTTTTCTAGTTCTTGCTTAACTGGTATTCCATTCAAGGTAATTACCAGTCGTTAGTGACAGAGGATGAAACAGAGGGGCAACAGAGGATGAGATGGTTGGATGACATCACCTACTCAACGGACATGAATTTGAGCAAACACTGGGAGATAGTGAAAGACAGGGAAGCCTGGTGTGCTGTAGTTCATGGGGTCACAAAGAGTCAGACATGACTTAGCAAGCGAACAACAACCAACCAGTCCTTGACCACTGGCTGGCATACTGGCTAGAAAGTATAGGACAGGAAAAAACACTGTCGGAAAACTGTGATTAGTCCACTGTTGGAGACTTAGATCACAAGAGTCAGTTCAGTTCAGGTGCTCAGTCGTGTCCGACTCTTTGCGACACCTTGAACCACAGCACACCAGGCCTCCCTGTCCATCACCAACTCCCGGAGTCCATCCGAACCCATGTCCGTTGAGTCAGTGATGCCATCCAACCATCTCATCCTCTGTCGTCCCCTTCTCTTCCTGCTCTCAATCTTTACCAGCATCAGGGTCTTTTCAAATGAGTCAGCTCTTCGCATCAGGTGGCCAAAGTATTGGAGTTTCAGCTTCAACATCAGTCCTTCCAATGAACACCCAGGACCAATCTCCTTTAGCATGGACTGGTTGGATCTCCTTGCAGTCCAAGGGACTCTCAAGAGTCTTCTCCAACACCACAGTTCAAAAGCATCAATTCTTGGGTGCTCAGCTTTCTTTATAATCCAACTCTCACATCCATACATGACCACTGGAAAAAACCATAGCCTTGACTAGATGGACCTTTGTTGACAAAGTAATGTCTCTGCTTTTTAATATGCTGTCTAGGTTGGTCATAACTTTCCTTCCAAGGAGTAAGCATCTTTTAATTTCATGGCTGCAGTCACCATCTGCAGTGATTTTGGAGCCCCCCAAAAATAAAGTCAGCCACTGTTTCCACTGTTTCCCCATCTATTTTCCATGAAGTGATGGGACCAGATGCCATGATCTTTGTTTTCTAAATGTTGAGCTTTAAGCCAACTTTTTCACTCTCCTCTTTTTCACTTTCATCAAGAGGCTCTTTAGTTCTTCTTTGCTTTCTGCCATAAGGGTAGTGTCATCTGCATATCTGAGGTTATTGATATTTTCCCGGCAATCTTGATTCCAGCTTGTGCTTCTTCCAGCCCAGCGTTTCTCATGATGTACTCTGCATATAAGTTAAATAAGCAGGGTGACAATATACAGCCTTGATGTACTCCTTTCCCAATTTGGAACCAGTCTGTTGTTCCATGTCCAGTTCTAACTTTTGCTTCACAACAGTAAGAGATAAGAGATAATAAAAATATTGAAGAAGTAGTGTTAAAAACAGTTGGGGTCTGCCAGTGTCTAGCAAGCAAGAAGTTAGGGGAGCTATTAGGATGTAAGAACCCCAAGACAAATGGCAGAAACCCATCTTACCTAGAATAGCTAGCTTTCTTTTTCTTTATCATATTAGGCATTATGTCATTTCTCTGACTGGGGAATCTGCTTACCACAGCAAAGAACAGGTATACCTGCCTTGATGGGCATTCAGAATAGAAAAGACCAAACTGTGTAGTTTGAGTAAGTGTAATGCTGAAATAAGTCTTACTAGTTACTGTAGTCAAAATTGTCTTTTTTTTTTTTTTTTAACTATCCCAAATGTCTTTATATAGTCAATGTAATCTTAGTTCAGGAATTCAGTGTTTGGCTGTTTCCTTAAGAGCACTTATTGCTATTGCATAGGTGGCTCAGATGGTAAAGAATCTGCCTGCAACACAGGCAGACCTGAGTTCGATCGCTGGGTCAGGAAGATCCCCTGGAGAAGGGAATGGCAACCCACTCCAGTATTCTTGCCTGGAGAATCCCATGGACAGAGGAATATGGTGGGCTACAGTCCATGGGGTCAAAAAGAGTGACATGACTGAGCAACTAACACTGAGAACGACACTAATCAACAAGTATCATGTGACATTATAACTGTGTGTGCTGTAGTTGATATTGAAAAGTGATTTGAATAACTATCACACCCTATCCCCACAACCCTGCTACTCAGCAATATTTGTACTAACAATGTTTTTGGCACTTCATCTGCTTTAAATTCCACTGTTTTAAATTGAAAGAAAATGAAAAATATCTTTAAACTATTTACCTACATAAATAAATGTTTTTCTAAAGAATGTTTATAATGTTTGCCATCAAAGTGGTTTTGATTTTAAGCACAAATGTAAATCTGTTTTTAATGAAAACAAATCAGATCAATGATATTCATATTTTAAGACTCCTTTATGTACAGGATCACAGAAACATAACTCAAACTACCTAAAGTAAAAAGGGAAGTTATTGACTCACATCCCTAAGAAGTCTAAGCAGTACAAAATCAGGGGCACAGCACTATTATTGCTGGCTGGTTGGTATTTTCTCTCACCTGTTCCTCGGTCTGCCTTTAATCAAACGTGGCATAATAATCCACTTTTCTCCTACTGCTGATGAGCTTCCTCCTGGAAAACAAGGAGTTAGCAAATAATATTTGCTTTATGTTTTAAATGGCTGTAATATTGCTCGTTTCACCAACTGAAAGGAAAGAGAACCCCTTCTCCATAGTCCATAGCTCATTTCTAGGGAAGCATTCTGATTGTCCCCATTTGGTTTATGAGCCTTCCCTTACGCCGGTCTCTTTACAGAGAATGATTCTCCTGACCTGCCAGTCCTGGATTATGTGACTGAAACAAGGAACGGTATAAGGAAAGGATGAAGACAGCAGGGATTGTGGTTGACAGTCTTGTTTATGTAAATGGGAGAAAGATGACAGAAATAACATACACACAGCATCCTGTTTGCTAAAAAGTACTGATTTGTATATGGTTAGTCCTTTTGGAGAAGGCAATGGCAACCGACTCCATTACTCTTGCCTAGAAAATCCCATGAGCGGAGGAGCCTGGTAGGCTGCAGTCCATGGGGTCGCTAAGAGTCGGACACGACTGAGCGACTTCGCTTTCACTTTTCACTTTCATGCACTGGAGAAGGAAGTGGCAACCCACTCCAGTGTTCTTGGCTGGAGAATCCCAGGGGCGGGGGAGCCTGGTGGGCTGCTGTCTCTGGGGTCTCACTGAGTCTGACACGACTGAAGCAACTTAGCAGCAGCAGCAGCAGTCCTTTCCTTTCTAAATTTTGGCTCAGTTTTAGTTGAGGTCAACCTAGTAATCTTTGAAAATATCTCTTTTTAAAGAAATTAAACAGTAAGAAGTTTAAAGTTAAGCTTTAAAAATTTTGCTTTTACTAAGACTTTTATTGATAATCTTAAGGCCACAAATTATATAAATATGCTTATTAAAATATAGCTACCAAGATAACCACTAAAGATTGAGATTTTTTTAAATATATACATGATAAATCATGAATTTGACTTCATATTTTTTTCTGCATTTTGCTGACGTAGTCTTTTGTAGTGATTCATTTATATGTTTAAAATACTGAGAGTATTATGAAATCTTCATTTCCACATTTTAGTAGTGAAGTGTGACTAGTAGTTTAAAGTTGCAACCATTTAAAACATATCTTTAAAACTTCTTTCTATGAAAGAAAATTAAAAGGTATGTGCATGCACGTGCGTGCACACACACACACACACACAATCAAGCCAGAGCAGTTCTGATCATTAAAAAGCCAAATACTATTCCCCCTAAGAATATTAATATGAATATCCAGTCTGGAAATGCTGTTAAGAGTTTTATTATTACAGTAACATTTTTAAAGCATTATAACTTATAAAATGTTTTCATGTTTTAACCTCATTTGATTTTCACAATTTTTTAAGTTTTTTATATAACAAAAGGAACTCTAGTATGTAGCTTTTCTTTTGTTTTCATAGCAATTACAATTCAAAGTAGCTTTAAATTTATTTTAAAAATGAATGAGGGCAAGCAAAAAAGTATCAGTAAGAATATGGAGAAATTGTAACCCTTTTGCACTCTGGGTGGGAATGTAAAATTATAATTGCTATGGAAAACAGTATGGCAATTTCTCCAAAAATCACTTCTGGGCATATATATACTCAAAAAAGTGAAAGCAGAGACTCAAATAGATACTTGTATACTCATGTTCATAGCAGCATTTTTCACAATAGTCCAAAAGTAGAAACAACCCAAATGCCCATCCACAAGTGAATGGATAAACAAAATGTATTATCTGCATACAATGAAGTATTATTAATCCTAAAATTGAAAAGAAATTCTGAAAAAAAAAAAAAAGAAAAGAAATTCTGATACATGGTACAATATGGATGAATCTTGAAGACATGAGAAATGAAAGAAGACAGTCACAAAAAGACAGGTATTGTATAATTCCACCTACATGAGGTACCTAGAGTAGACAAAGTCATAGAGACAGAAAGTAGAGGAGTGGTTGTCACGAGCTAGAAGGAGAGAGAAATGAGGAGTTATTGTTTAACTGGTACAGAGTTTCAGTTTTGCAACATGAAAAGAATTCTGGAGGTTGGTTAAGTGGTGATGATTGCACAATACCGTGAATGTACTCAGCACCACTGAACTGTACACTTTTAAATGGTTAAGATGGTAAGTTTTATGTTACGTGTATTATACCACAATAAAAGAAATGAGAAAAGGAAGAAATGAACGAAGACAGAGAATAACAAGTGTTGGCAAGGATATGGAGAAATTATAACTCATATTCTGATGGTGGAAATGTAAAATGATGCATTCACTGGGGAAAACAGTTTGACAGTTCCTCAAAAAGTCAAACATGGAGTTAATCACATGACTCAGCAGTTCTACTTGAGGTTTGTACTCAAGTATTCTAAACATACATTCACACAAAAACTTGTACACAAATGTTCCACTAGCATTACTCATAACAGCCAAAAAGTAGAAATAACCTAAATGTTCATCAACTGATGAATGGATAAACAAATTGGTATATCCATGCAATGGAATAATATTCAGCCATAAAAAGGAATGAAGTACTGATAAATGCTACAACATGGAAGAACCTTGAAAACATTTTATTAAGTGAAAGAATCCTGACAAAAAGCTTAAATAGCCTTGATCCTATTTATATGAAATGTCCTGAATAGACAAATCCATAGACACAGAAAAGTAGATTCATGGTCATCAGAGGATGAGAGTGAAAGGAAATAGAATGTGTCTGCTAATGAGTTTTAGGTTTCTTTTTGGAGTAATTAAAATATTCTAGAATTAGATAGCAGTAATTGTTGTACAACCTTGTGAATATACTAAAAAAAACTCTAATTTGTACAATTTTAAATGGTGAATTTTATGGTATGTGAATTATATCTCAATTAAAAAAATAAATGACTTCTTAAGTGTCCATCAGCAGATGAATGGTTATATATATATATATATATATATATATATATAGGTATATATATCCAATAGAATATTATTCAACCATACAAAAGAATGAAGTTTTGCCATTTGGATGGACTTGGAGGGTATTATGCTAAGTGAAGCAAGTCAGGCAGAGAAAGGCAAATACTGTATGACAGCACTTATATGTGTGGAATCTGAAAAAAATCAACAAACTAGTGAGTATAACAAAAAAGATGCAAACTCACAGATATAGAGAGCAAACTAGTGGTTACCAGTTGGGGAAGAGAGGTGGGGAGGGGCAATATCGAGAGGGGATTAAAAGGTTCAAACTTATGTATAATATAAGTAAGTTACAAGGATATATTGTACAGCACAGAGTATATAGCCAATATTTTATAATGACTATAAATAGAATATTACCTTTAAAAATTATGAATCACTGCATTGTACACCTGTGACTTATATAATTACGTACACCAACCATACTTAATTTTTTTTAAAAATGACTTCTTAAAATTCCTAAACTTAGTTGTGTAATTTCACTGAAAGCTGACATTTCATATAACTTCTCTCCACTCTCCACCTGTTGTCCCTACCAAATGACCTAATCTCATCTACTGTTTTACCCCAGTTACTTTCCTACACCCTAGCTACCAAAAGATTTATAGGTCCCAAATGCACTGTGCTGCACCATCCCTGTTTTTTTCTTTATTCAGAATGCTCTCATCCCCACGTATTCCCACATTTTCTGTTCGTGACAAATTCATGCCTATCCCAACATCCTTCACAAGTGTATTGACCTTTCTTGAGTTTTCTGTGACTAACGCTAGTAGAATGAATTACCTTTTCCTTTCAAACAAGTGTAGTTAGTACAACTATATTTTGTGTATCACACTGTATAAGAATAGTTTATTTATTTCTGTCTCCCCCACTAAATTATCAACTTCAGAGCAGCAACTACTTACTATTTGTTTCTGCACCTGCAGCACCTAAAAACTTTCTTGACCAAGTAGTAGGTACATGGTAACAATGAGAATTATAATCATAATAATAGATAGCCATTAATATACCTACTATGTACCACATGACAAATCTTGACAGCGTATTAAAAAGCAGAGACATCACTCTGCTGACAAAGGTCAGTATAGTCAAAGCTATGGTTTTTGCAGTAGTCATGTACAGGTGTGAGAGTTGAACAATAAAAAAGGCTGAGCACTGAAGAATTAATGCTTTTGAACTGTGGTGTTGGAGAAGACTCTTGAGAGTCCCTTGGACTGCACGGAGATCAAACCAGTCAATCCTAAAGGGAATCAGTCCTGAATATTCATTGGAAGGACTGATGCTGAAGCTGAAGCTCCAATACTTCAGCCACCTGATGCAAAGAGCCGATTCATTGGAAAAGACTCTGATGCTGAGAAAGACTGAAGGCAAGAGGAGAAGAGGACAAGATGGTTGGATGGCATCACCCACTCAATAGACATGAGTTTGAGCAAATTCTGGGAGATGTTGAAGGACAGGGAAGCCTAGCATGCTACAGTTCATGGAGTCACAGAGAGTCGGGGCACCACCGAGTGACTGAACAACAACAATGTGCCACGTATTGTTCAGTGTATTTTGCAGTTAGTAATTCATCCTAATATTCACAACAATCCAGTCAGTCAGTTGGGTACACAGTCTAGTTAAATAGCTTCCCCAAAGTTGCTCAGAAACTACATAGCAAGGCTAAGATTTTAACCCAGTATTTATACCCACTACTAATAAGAGTTCTTGCTTCTGTGGAGAATAATGAAGACTGTTCCCATGTTAGCATTTTAGGCAGTGGAGCATCAGTCAAAACCACTAAATACTGTACTTAGCTCTAACACTTTATTATACTGAGTACATGTGACTTCCTCGTGGGCATAATCTAAAATTTTTTTTAATTTATTTATTTTAATTGGAGGCCAATTACTTTACAATATTGTAGTGGTTTTGCCATACATTGACATGAATCACCCATGGGTGTACATGTGTTCCCCATCCTGAACCCCCTTCCCACCTCCCTCCCCATCCCATCCCTCAGGGTCATCCCAGTACACTAGCCCAGAGCACCCTGTCTCATGCATCAAACCTGGACTGGTAATCTGTTCCACATATAATAATATACATGTTTCAGTGCTATTCTCTCAAATCATCCCACCCTCGCCTTCTCCCACAGAATCCAAAAGACTGTTCTATGCAACTGTGTCTCCTTTGCTGTCTCGCATATAGGGTCATCGTTATCATCTTTATAAATTCCATATATATGCATATTAGTATACTGTATTGGTGTTTTTCTGACTTACTTCACTCTGTATAATAGGCTCCAGTTTCATCCACCTCATTAGAACTGATTCAAATGTATTCTTTTTAATGGCTGAGTAATATTCCATTGTGTTTATGTACCACAACTTTCTTAACCATTTGTCTGCTGATGGACACCTAGGTTACTTCCATGTCCTGGCTATTATAAACAGTGCTGCGATGAACATTGAAGTACACATGTCTCTTTCAATTCTTGTTTCCTCAGTGTGTATGCCCAGTAGTGGGATTGCTGGGTCATAAGGCAGTTCTAGTTCCAGTTTTTTAAGGAATCTCCACACTGTTCTCCATAGTGGCCGTACTAGTTTGCATTCCCACCAACTGTGTAACAGGGTTCCCTTTTCTCCACACCCTCTCCAGCATTTATTGCTTGTAGACTTTTGGATACCAGCCATTCTGACCAGTGTGAGTGAGATGGTACCTCATTGTGGTTTTGATTTGCATTTCTCTGATAATAAGTGATGTTGAGCATCTTTTCATGTGTTTGTTAACCATCTCTATGTCTTCTTTAGAGAAATGTCTGTTTGGTTCATTTGCCCATTTTTTGATTGGGTCGTTTATTTTTCTGGAATTGAGCTGCAGGAGCTGCTTATATATTTTTGAGATTACTTTTTTGTCAGTTTCTTCGTTTGCTATTATTTTCTCCAATTCTGAAGGCTGTCTTTTCACCTTGCTTATAGTTTCCTTCGTTGTGCAAAAGCTTTTAAGTTTAATTAGGTCCCATTTGTTTAATTTTGCTTTTATTTCCATTACTCTGGGAAGTGGGTCATAGAGAATCCTGCTATGATTTATGTCGCAGAGTGTCTTGCCTATGTTTTCCTCAAGGAGTTTTATAGTTTCTGGTCTTATGTTTAGATCTTTAATCCATTTTGAGTTTATTTTTGTGTATGGTGTTAGAAAGTGTTCTCATTTCATTCTTTTACAAGTGGTTGACCAGTTTTCCCAGCACCACTTGTTGAAGAGATTGTCCTTTCTCCATTATATATTCTTGGCCGCCTCTGTCAAATATAAGGTGTCCATAGGTGCGTGGATTTATCTCTGGGCTTTCTATTTTGTTCCATTAATCTATATTTCTGTCTTTGTGCCAGTACCATAGTGTTGATTCCTCTAGGTCCATATTTTCATACAAATTGTGAAATTATTTGTTCTGGTTCTGTGGGAAAAAACTGTTGGTAGCTTGATAGGGATTGCATTGAATCTATAGATTCCTTTGGGTAGTATACTCATTTTCACTATATTGATTCTTCCAGTCCATGAACATGGTATATTTCTCCATCTATTTGTGTCCTCTTTGACTTCTTTCATCAGTGTTTTATAGTTTTCTATATATAGGTCTTTTGTTTCTTTAGGTAGATATATTCCCAAGTATTTTATTCTTTTTGTTGCAATGGTGAATGGAATTGTTTCCTTAGTTTCTCTGTTTTCTCATTGTTAGTGTATAGGAATGCAAGGGATTTCTGTGTGTTAATTTTATATCCTGCAACTTTACTGTATTCATTGATTAGCTCTAGTAATTTTCTGGTAGAGTCTTGAGGGTTTTCTATGTAGAGGATCATGTCATCTGCAAATAGTGAGAGTTTTACTTCTTCTTTTCCAATCTGGATTCCTTTTATTTCTGTTTCTTCTCTGATTGCTATGGCTAAAACTTCCAAAACTATGTTGAATAGTAGTGGTAAGAGTGGACACCCTTGTCTTGTTCCTGACTTTAGAGGAAATGCTTTGAATTTTTCACCATTGAGGATAATGTTTGTTGTGGGTTTGCATATATAGCTCTTATTGTGTTGAGGGATGGCATCACCAACTCGATAGACATGAGTTTGGGTAAACTCCGGGAGTTGGTGATGGACAGGGAGGCCTGGCATGCTGTGATTCATGGGGTCGCAAAGAGTCGGACACGAGTGAGCGATTGAATTGAACTGAACTGAAATGATGTTCCTTCTATTCCTGCTTTCTGGAGGGTTTTTATCATAAATGGATGTTAAATTTTGTCAAAGGCTTTCTCTGCATCTATTGAGATAATCATATGGTTTTTATCTTTCAATTTGTTGATGTGGTGTTTTACATTGATTTGCGGATATTAAAGAATCCTTGCATTCCTGGGATCAAGCCCACTTGGGCATGATGTATGATCTTTTTAATATGTTGTTGGATTCTGTTTGCTAGGATTTTGTTAAGGATTTTTGCATCTATGTTTATCAGTGATATTGGCCTGTAGTTTTCTTTTTTTGTGGCATCTTTTTCTGATTTTGGTATTAGGGTGATGGTGGACTCATGGAGTGAGTTTGGAAGTTTACCTTCCTCTGCAATTTTCTGGAAGAGTGTGAGTAGGATAGGTGTTAGCTCTTTTCTAAATTTTTGGTAGAATTCAGCTGTGAAGCTGTCTGGTCCTGGGCTTTTGTTTGCTGGAAGATGTCTGATTACAGTTTCAATTTCTGTGCTTATGATGCGTCTGTTAAGATTTTCTGTTTCTTCCTGGTTCAGTTTTGGAAAGTTATACTTTTCTAAGAATGTGTCCATTTCTTCCAAGTTGTCCATTTTATTGGCATATAGTTGCTGATAGTAGTCTCTTATGATCCTTTGTCTTTCATTGTTGTCTGTTGTGATCTCTCCATTTTCATTTCTAATTTTGTTGATCTGATTCTACTCCCTTTGTTTCTTGATGGGTCTGGCTAATGGTTTGTCTATTTTATTTATCTTCTCAAAGAACCAGCTTTTGGCTTTGGTGATTTTTGCTATGGTCTCTTTGGCTTCTTTTGCATTTATTTCTGCCCTAATTTTTATGATTTCTTTCCCTCTATTAACCCTGGGGTTCTTCATTTCTTCCCTTTCTAGTTGCTTTAGGTTTAGAGTTAGGTTATTTATTTGACTTTTTTCTTATTTCCTGAGGTAAGCTTGTATTGCTATGAACCTTCCCCTTAGCACTGCTTTTACTGAGTCCCATAGGTTTTGGGTTATTGTGTTTTCAATTTCATTCATTTCTATACAGATTTTGATTTCTTTTTTTATTTCTTCTGTGATTTGTTGGTTATTCAGAAGCATATTGGATAGCCTCCATGTGTTGGAATTTTTAACAGTTTTTTCTCTGTACTTGACATCTACTCTTCTGCATTGTGATCAGATAAGATGCTTGGAATGATTTCAGTTTTTTTCAGTTTACCAAGGCTAAATTTATGGCCCAGGATGTGATCTGTTCTGGAGAAGGTTCCGTGGGCACTTGAGAAAAGGGTGAAATTCATTGTTTTGGGGTGAAATGTCTTATAGATATTAGGTCTAACTGGTCTACTGTATCATTTAAAGTTTGTGTTCCCTTGCTAATTTTGTTTAGTTGATCTATCCATAGATGTGAGTGGGGTATTAAAGTCTCCCACTATTACTGTGTTACTGTTAATTTCCCCTTTCATACTTGTTAGCGTTTGCCTTACATATTGTGGTGCTCCTATGTTGGGTGCATATATATTTATAATTGTTATATCTTCTTCTTGGATTGATCCTTTGATCATTATGTAGGGTCCTTCTTTGTCTTCTTTCACAGAGTTTACTTCAAAGTCTATTTTATCTGATATGAGTATTCCTACTCCTGCTTTCTTTTGGTCTCCATTTGCATGAATATCTTTTTCCAGCCCTTCACTTTCAGTCTGTATGTGTCCCTTGTTTTGAGGTGGATCTCTTGTAGACAGCATATATAGGGGTCTTGTTTTTGTATCCGTCAGCCAGTCTTTGTCTTTTGGTTGGGGCATTCAACCCATTTACATTTAAGGTAATTATTGATAAGTATGATCCCATTGCCATTTACTTTATTGTTTGGGGCTTGAGTTTATACACCCTTTTTGTGTTTCCTGTCTAGAGAAGATCCTTTAGCATTTGTTGGAGAGCTGGTTTGGTGGTGCTGAATTCTCTCAGCTTTTGCTTGTCTGTAAAGCTTTTGGTTTCTCCTTCATATTTGAGTGAGATCCTTGCTGGGTACATCAATCTGGCCTGTAGGTTTTTCACTTTCATCACTTTAAGTATATCCTGCCATTCCCTCCTGGCCTGAAGAGTTTCTGTTGAAAGATTAGCTGTTATCCTTATGGCAGTCCCTTTGTGTGTTATTTATTGTTTTTCCCTTGCTGCTTTTAGTATTTGTTCTTTGTGTTTGATCTTTGTTAATTTGATTAATATGTGTCTTGGGGTGATTCGCCTTGGGTTTATCCTGTTTGGGACTCTCTGGGTTTCTTGGACTTGGGTGGCTATTTCCTTCCCCATTGTAGGGAAGTTTTCAACTACTATCTCATGTATTTTCTCATGGTCTTTCTTTTTGTCTTCTTCTTCTGGGACTCCTATGATTCAAATGTTGGGGCGTTTGACATTGTCCCAGAGGTCTCTGAGGTTGTTTCATTTCTTTTAATTCTTTTTTCTTTTTTCTTCTCTGCTTCATTTATTTCCACCATTGTATCTTCCACCTCACTTAACCTATCTTCTGCCTCAATTATTCTACTGTTGGTTCCCTCCAGAGTGTTTTTGATCTCATTTATTGCATTATTCATTATTGATTGACTCATTTTTATTTCTTCTAGGTCCTTGTTAAACATTTCTTGCATCTTCTCAATCCTTGTCTCCAGGCTATTTATCTGTAACTCCATTTTGTTTTCAAGATTTTGGATCATTTTTACTATCATTATTCTAAATTCTTTTTCAGGTAGACTCCCTATCTCCTCCTCTTTTGTTTGATTCAGCGGGCATTTATCATGTTCCTTTACCTGCTGAGTATTTCTCTGCCTTTTCATCTTGTTTAGATTGCTGTGTTTGGGGTGGTCTTTCTGTATTCTCACAGTTCGTGGTTCTTGTTTATTGTGGAGGTTTCTCCCTGTGTGTGGGGTTGGACGAGTGGCTTGTCAAGGTTTCCTGGTTAGGGAAGCTTATATCGGTGTTCTGGTGGGTGGAGCTGGATTTCTTCTCTCTGGAGTGCAATGAAGTGTCCAGTAGTTTTGAGATGTCTTGCGTTTGGTGTGGCCTTCGGCAGCCTGTATACTAAAGCTCAGGGCTATGTTCCTGTGTTGCTGGAGAATTTGCGTGGTATGTCTTGTTGCTCTGGAACTTGTTGGTTCTTGGGTGCAGCTTGGTTTCAGTGTAGGTATGGAGGCTTTTGGATGAGCTCTTATCTATCAATGTTCCATGGAGTCAGGAGTTCTCTGGTATTCTGAGGTTTTGGGTTTAAGCTCCTGCCTCTTGTTTTCAGTCTTATTCTTATAGTAGCCTCAAGACTTCTCCATTCATAAGCACTGTTGATAAAACATCTAGGTTAATGTAGAAAAGATTCTCCACAGTGAGGGACACCCAGAAAGGTTCACTGAGTTACGTGGAGAAGAGAAGAGGGAGGAGGAAGATAAAGGTGACCAGGAGGAGGAGAGGGGAATCAAAGGGGAGAGAGCAATCTAGCCAGTAATCAAATCCTTATGTGCTCTCCACCGCCTGGAACACCCAGAGAGGTTTACGGAGTTATATAGAGAAGAGGAGGAAGGAGATAGAGATGAACAGGATGAGAAGAGAGGGGGTCAAAAGGAGAGAGAGAGACCTAGCCAGTAATCAGTTCCCTAAGTGTTCTCCACAGCCCGCAATACCCAAAGAAATTCACAGAGTTAAGCGAGAAGAGAAGGGGAGAGGGAGGAAATAGAGGTGACCTAGGGGATAAAAAGAGTCAAAAGGGGGAGAGGGCAATCAAGCCAGTAATCACACTCCTAAGTAAAAATGGGTACTGAAGATTGGATTCTTAATGGTACAAAATTGATGATAAATACCGAAAAGCAAAAATTAAAAATGTAGAGTAGAGGTTAGACTCTCAAAAATACAATATTAAAAAAACAAAATCACAAAAATTGTATTAAAAAAATAGATGAAATTTGCTTTAAAAATAGGGGTTTTTTTTCTTGCAAGGTAATAGTAGGTTGTAAAAATGAAAATTAACGGAGTAATAAAGGACTTAAAATTTTTTTAATTAAAAAAATGATAATAGAAAAATATAGGAATTTCTCTGGAGCTGTTGTGGGCAGTGTGGGGTCAGTTCAGTTTCAGATAGTTCCTTGTTCCAACTTATACTTCTCAAGGTCTATAAGTCCCTTCCAATGTAGTCAGTGCTAACTATAGGATTTTAATCTGTTGCACCTGTCACTTCCAAAGAGGTTCCCTCTGTTTATTTTGGCTTCTTCTGTTTGCAAGTCTCCGGTGTCTAATTTCCACCCTGACACAAGGGGGCGGTGGTGATCACTTATTTAGGCTCATTTGTTCAGTCATGCTGTGGGGAGGGAGGAACACTGCAAACAAATATCACTGGCGTGTGTGGGGAGTGCTCGCATTGTCAGGGCCACACTGGGTTTGCCCCTGCTCATGGCGTGTGTGCTTTCCCAGTCTACACTGCTCAGGCTCCAGGTTGCTCTAAAGTGGGCCCTGGGTTGCATGCACTTCCCAGGTCTAAGCCGCTCAGGTTCAGGTTCTCCTGTATTCCACAAAGGCGCAGACTCGGTTGGGCCTGCGTTTTGTGCCTTTCCTAGGTCCGAGCAGCTCAGGCGACCAGGTGCTTGGCGAGCGCACTCTCCCCAAGTGGGGTGGGGCATCTTATCACCTCCCCTGTCCCAGCCTCTGGGTTTCCTGGATGCACAGCGGGAGCACTGTCTCACGAATGCTGTGTGTCTCCTCTGGGGAATTGATCTCTGGCTGCAATCTTCCTGGCGGATGTCAGTCGTCCAGGATTCCAGGAAGACTTGGTTAGCAACTGGGAGCCTGCTCAAAGTTTGGTATAGGATGCTGTCTCTGGGGCGGAGATTGCCCCTTTCTGGTTCTGGCTATTGCCCGCCTGCCTCCCTGCCTCCAGAACAAAATGGGCCAGTCCAAAGCCGGCTAGCTCTCCTGTGGTATTAGCTCAGTCCTTTGTTCTGTGAGCAGGCTGGCAGTGCTTTCGGTTAGAGCTTTTCATGGGAAAGTTCTCTCTCTCTCCCTCTCTCTCTCTCTCTCTCTCTCTCTCTGTCTCTTCTCTCTTCTCTCTTCTCTCTTCTCTCTCTCTGGCTATCACACTGTTTGCATTGCTGTCTCATGTTAGCTCCCTCAGATTGCCCTCAGGGCATTCGGGCTCAGTCCCTACCCTAAACAGTGCAGCCCGTGCCTCCCGTTCAGCCCCGCCTTGCTGGTGGTAGATATGAGTATCTGGGCTACTTCTCTGCTGGGAGTTGCGGTTAGGCACGTAATCTGTGGGTTTTATTTATTTATTTTTCCTCCCAGTTATGTTGCCCTCTGAGATTCCAAAATTCCCCACAGACCCGCCAGTGAGAGGGTTTCCTGATGTTTGGAAACTTCTCTTTTAGGACTCCCTCCCCGGAATGGGTTTCCATCCCTCACTCTTTGTCTCTCTTTTTATCTTTTATATTTTGCCCTACCTCCTTTCAAAGACAATGGGCTGCCTTTCTGGCTGCCTGGTGTCCTCTGCCAATGTTCAG